>NW_026534349.1:14504657-14544492 GCF_026225885.1 Hylaeus anthracinus
AGGAACACATGATATGCGAGGAGGTGGCACGTTTGCGCCTACGGGCAAGCAACCGGCCTGACTTACCTGTAAGCATAGGTTGCCTAATCCAAGGGGTTACTTTTCCGTACATTGCGAGATTCTGGCCGATTTTGCAAAGCCAACAATGTTGCAAATCGCTCTTCTCCCAACTTCAACAATGTTGCAAAACACAACAATGTTGCTAATAGCTCTGCTCCAAACTCTAACAATGTTGCAAACTGAACAATGTTGCAAATCGCTTCTCTCCCAACTTCAACAATGTTGCATATCGCTCCTCCCAAAATTGTGATGGGAAGTGTCGGATTTTTACTTCTGGTATTAGGAGCATATGATATGCGAAGGGGTGTCACGTTTGCGCCTGGGAGCAGGCAACCGACCCAACTTACCTGTAAGCATAGGTTGCCTAAACCAAGGGGCTACTTTTCCGTACATTGCGAGATTCTGGCCGATTTTGCATTTTGGTATCAGGAGCACATGACATGCGAGAAGGTGGCACGAGGAATTTTTGGTATGTATGAAATTCTGGCTCGAATTTTGCTCATGGTATCAGGAGAACATGATATATGAAGAGGTGGCACGAGAAATCATTGGTACGTATCGAATGCTGGTTTTATTTTACATTTCGGTATCAGGAGAACATGATACGCTAGGAAGTGGCATCATTTACTTCTTATACGTATTTAACTGTTCCTCGATTTTTCTCTTTGGGATCAGGGGAACATGATGAGTTAAGAGGTGGCATAGCTTGTAATGCTGACTCGAAACTTACCTTTTGGACTAGGAGAACATGATGAGCGTGGAAGTGGTATAACTTTTATTTCTATTTCGAAACTTACCTTTTGTATTATGAGAACATGTTGAACGAGAAAGTAATGGGTAATTATGCGGTAAATTAATGGGAAATGCGCGAAGACATGATGGGAGATTATAAGGAAATCTCAGGTCGTGATAGGCGGTGTTAGCAGTTGTCAGGAGATGTTAGTAGGTGTTAGGAGGTGTCCAGAGTTGTAAGAAACTGTTAGGAAGTGTCAGGAGGTGTAAGGAAGTGTTAGGAGGTGTTAGATGGTGTTAGGAAGTGTCAGTATGTTTGAGGAGTTGTTAGGAGATGTTAGAAGGTGTTAGGAGGTAGCAGGTAGTGTTAGGAATTATGAGGATGTGTTAGTACATGTTGCGAAGTGTTAGAAGGATATCAATCATCTATAACATTATTTGATATCTACAATTCTTGATAAATGTACATAAAACATTTTCTGTCAGTCATTATTTTACGGTCAGTATTAATTTTTGTAATACTTACTTTGATACGACCAGTATTATCGAGGACGAGTACTGTGACCTTTAACAGTAGATTGGTTCTTATATCCCAACGTAAGAGGTATTCAAAATGCCGACCTTTGACATTAAATACTACAAGATAGACGGGTCCCTTCAATATTACGCTGTCATCGCATTGGATATCGTATTGTGTCCCATCTGTAGACTTTATGTCTCAAGTATCACTTTTACTATAAAATATTGTATATGATAAAGAATTCTTCCGTTCATGTAACACGATAGTTCTGTTCTTGCAAAGTTCTGAAATTATAATATGTAGTTACTAGCCTTGGGTTAATCATTCGCTCGAGTACAAAGTATGTTCTCTCTCTCTCTCTCTCTCTCTCTCTCTCTCTCTCTCTCTCTCTCTCTTTGTAGTATGTATATGTACATATTACAAAGGTGCCATATATTAGGTCTACCGGAAAGTTCTTTTCGTTTTTAGAGTAAAACAAAATAATAAATTTGTCATACCTTGAACAAATTTTATTGAATAGCTTAATTTTTATCATTATTTATGACATCTTGCCAGCGTGATTGCAATTTGTATATCATTTTTAATGAATATGCGTAGACTTAAAACTTGTAACCGAAACGGACAGAACTTTTCAGTAGATCTAATATATTTAGTTTATTTACCATCTTTTTCTCTAGGAAATCAAGTTGGCAATCACTTTTGAAACATCTTGTATCCTTATGTACGTTCCGCTGCATAATTCATCAACAACAGAAAGGTACCCATCGTATCGCTTGGAAGGATCGTCTAGATCTTTCTGTTTCGCCTGTCGGTGTACAGGGATTCGTACGGAATGCCAACAAACGCCGAAGTAATTCATTGATGAGAAACGAACTGCCTACGGTCGTAAGCGATACACGTATTCAAACCACCCGGAAGTGAACGTGTGCACAGAAGTAACCATATTAACATTCACGGACACTTTCGAAGCGTTGCGCAAATATAATTTCACAAACGCGCGTGAAACCGTAACGATTGCCTTCGAATGACAAAATAATATTTGTCGATTGACGAAACGATGCGAATCCTATTTTTGTTTTGCTTACTATGTTGAATTCAAGCCGTATGGAAAACAGCTTATGTCAACAGTTACGATTGCTCTTCACTAAATATAAATATAAGTATAAATATATTATAATTATAATACATTTAATTATATATAATTAAATATACTATAATTGTATTAAATATGATTATATGTAGTTAAACACGCTTTAGTATGATTATAAGTAAATAAAAAGTTAAACTTCAATTGAATTTTTGATCAAGAGTTGTCCAAGAAAAAGGAGCCGTTGTTGTTTCACGAAAGAAACATGCGACATTTGTTAATTAATTTTTGTAATTCAACGAAAACGTTTTTTGAGTAATTTTTAGGCTTCATAAAAATGTTTCTTAGGCACGCATGCTGTAACGTTGACGTATAGAAAAGAAATCTTTAATACGGGGATCAAAAGTAAATAAAAAGTGAATACAATACGATATTATTAATAAAATACTATACGGTATCGTTCATAACATAAGAACCCACTTTACCTTGCCATTTTACCTTCTATAAAAGATTGTTCCACTCTTGTTGGTGTCTTCCGTTGTAGACGGAGTTACTCTTAATTAATTTTTGAACGTAAATGATGGAAAAAGATGATTTTTTCAGCAATCTCCATTTCTGCATTATTCTATCGTTGATTCGATTTCATATAAAATTTTGATTTGATTGGGTCACGCGACGCTTTCATGAAGGGGGTATCCTGAATTATAAGGTTTAAAAAAAACGATTTTTTGTGAATTTTTTTAAGATGGAAAAAAAAATTAATTCTATCGAAATTTTTATCCTATTTTCATACATATTTGAGTAGTCTGTACAAATTTTTTCAACAAGAAATATTCTAATTGAGTCGACTGTGACGCATATTTGTAGAGCACCTCATAATTAAAACCTTCTATCGGCGGGAAAGATGCAGGTCGTAATTTTCGTTTGACACAAAACACCAAAAGAAATTTTCATTTTCATACATTTTTCATCTATGTGAACTAAGAAAATTCATACAAAAAAATTTTAAAGAACTTTTTTGTCAAGTTAAAGTGATTTTTTTCACCCAAAGGACTCGTTCTTTTTTTCAAACTTGCAGTAATTTCACGTTTCACCATTTTTGCGGGTTGTTCTTAGTTCATATAGAAGAAAAATGTATGAAAAGAACATTTCTTTTGGTTCTTTTGTGTCAAACGAAAATTACGACCTGTATCTTTCCCGCCGATAGAAGGTTTTAATTGTGAGGTGCGTCACAGTCGACTCAATTTGAATATTACTTGTTGAAAAAATGTGTACAGACTACTCAAATATGTATGAAAATAGGATAAAAAGTTCGATAGAATTAATCATTTTTTTCCATCCTAAAAAAATTCACCAAAAATCGCTTTTTTTTAGAACTCCTAATTCAGTATACCCCCTTATAAGTAAAATAAATTTCCATTATACACACATAACACCATATTCATCTCTTTTAAAGAAACACGTATAAACAATAAATTTCTTTATCTTGTAAGCCCTTCCCGACATATTCTCATTTAGGAAATCTACCTTTCAAATTACGTTTACATTTTAAAAGAACCCACAAGCGTGGTCGAGACTTACTCGAATCAAATTTTCACTCGTCGTTTTATTCGAGACCAAGCACGAGTCGAGTATTTGTAAAACGAATTAACCACACATAAGAAGAAATAGAAATAATTAATGAACTCAAAACAGTCGCTCGTTCGACAACTGTTGCCTGCTGGGGTACACCTTGTCGTGATCAACGAATCGATTTCAACAGGAAATGATTCGATAAAGGCTAGAACGGTGATAAGAGCGAACAGGTAGTCGACGTCGGTTTTGGGGTGGGGTATGGTGCGTTTGCGCGCTACCCGGAAGAAACTACCAGACCAGGAATATCGGTATCAATAATGTAGACGCGACAGAAACGAACCGAAAGAAAGAAAAATAGAAGCGAAAGAAAAATTGTAAAAATAAAAAAAAAGAAATGGCGAACAGAGTCTGGACGTAAGGCGGGGACGGAAAGCCAGGCCGAAACGGGTCTGGCCTCGCGAGCGTATCGACACTCCCGTTGAAGAAAACCGCCGGATAGGAGAGCAAGCGAGAAAGGAGTTTTGGCGAAAGGGGGGGAGGTGGGGGGGTTGTGAAATGCAAGGAAGGATGCAGTGGTGGTGTGCCGACAGAAACGAATCAGGACCAGTTTCAGGTCTGCACTCACGTTATATCCACCGTTTTCTACGTACTGTCGAGGAACCAAAAGAGGAAGAAGACCGAGAGGAAGAAGAAAAAGAAGAAGAGGAAGAAACGAAGAGGAGAAAAACCGTGTACGCGGGTCTCTGGCTCTCTGGAACGAAGATTTCGACGAACCAAAAACAGAGAAAATAGAGAAGAAAATAGAAGAGACAAAAAAATAGAAAAAGAAAAGGAAAGAGAAAAGACCATGTACCTTCGCGTGTTGTCCCTCTTGTTGATCAGTGCGGTGACCTTGAGCAGAGCACAGTTTCGTTGCCCGGAACCGAAGGGCTTCTTCCCTGACCCAGAACAATGCGATCTCTATTACGTTTGCCTGAACGGTAAAGCCGAGGAGAAATTGTGCAAAGACGGTCTCGTCTTCAGGGACGACAACCCGAAGAAGGAGTTCTGTGACTTACCAGCCAACGTCCCATGCGGAGACCGAACTCTTCTTCGTAAGTCTCCGTTCACTTCCGTTTCTTCCAAGATTGACGAAATTCTCGTCTAGAAACCAAAGTTTGAACATATTATTTTCAATGGTAACATATTTAGAATCGACACTAAATCTACCGATATTTCATTTATACTTACTTCTACCTCTATCGATCGAAAGACTAGCCTTAGGGTCACTTTTTTCAATTGCATGCAAAAATATTTCATCCGGACTAAATTGAATAGTACGCGAAATAATTGTATATAATTTATATATTTTTATATAAGAACAGCACACGAAAGTTTGAAAACGACCATTTGACCGGTCGCGGTAGATTTAGTGTTATGTATTAGGTGTAAGAATTAATTTTGTGCTATTACATTCGTACGTTTGCAACTTTAGTTTAAGTAGAAATATTTACGAGTCATTTTGTTAGATTAGAGTATCGACTTTTTAGGCCCTGAAGTTAATGTTTACTGCAGTGGATTTGAATGCATAACAAATCTAAGTCTCAACCTAATGCTTGTTACGCTGTACGAGAATGTTCGATACTGTACGTCTATGTATACAAAGTGTAGGAGTCGTCAAATTTCGAAGAAGTGTGACTTGAATAATTATTAGATATAGAAATTAAATATGTGCCTTTACATTCGATTATTTCTAATTTTAGTTTAAATAGAAATATTTACTTGCAGTTTTATTTTTACGACTGTATGCACTCTCTTGGAATATGCGACTGAAGGAAGATTAAAAGTTATATGTTTTCTTTAGAAGGGCACAAAATTAATTTCTACACTTAAAGTTTTATAATGAATGAAAAAAAAAATTAATTATTTGATCGAATTAATGTCAGGAATAAATTGTTATGAGATGGTTTCACTAGTGGATTGCTTGTGTAAGTATCATGAGCAACGAACAAAGGACAAAGAATATTATGTATGTAATCGTCGAATAAAAATTATAATTTCAGCTACGGAATAAAGTTGTATTTGTCTCAATATTAAAACAGAAACGTGCAGAATTTTATTCGAGTAATACATAAGTAACGAATAAAACCGACGCATAACAATTTATTCATGGCGTGTACACGATCAAAGAATTGAATTCCTATTTCTCTATCGCGAAGTATTTTATTTCATGAATTTCATGTATGTATTAATTGAATATATTTTGAATTGTTAAACAATCTGATTATTCGAATACTTGAATATTCGAATACCTTGCACACTAACGAAGTATCTATCAAATTTTATTAAACCATTAATGAAGAAATAGTTTATTTGTTTGGTCGAGTAAGCGTCATGATTAATGTGGATGGTTTGCTTCATTATTTATTATTCGAATAAAATTCTGTTCGTCTCTATTTCAACATTAAGACAGGTACAACGTTCGTGACCCAAAGATTAAGTTTTATTGAATAGTCGAGACACTCAATATTCTTTATCTTTTATTCAATATTTGATATTTGTATCTAGGTAAGAATTTTACTCCTCTCTGGTCTTGTACCTCTTTTGTAAACATTGATCTTTCAGTTTACATGATTTTAATTGAATATACAATTTTCCAAATGAATAAAGCTATCGTTTAGGCCTTCTTCGATACAATTTGTATGTAAATATTTCTTTGTCAGACCTAAAAGCCCGGAAGAAAATTAGTGCATAGACAAGATGAACCATAAAATTGAGTTGATAATCTACTCTGTTTTTAATGATCCGAATATAATGGACGTATCGATTATAATCGCAACCACATTCGCTTTCTTAACGAGAAAAGTATTTAAGGCGTTATGTATACACGACCGAAATATTCATTATGTAAACGAACACGTTACATTATGTTCGCGTTCATCCGAAATGAACGTAATACGTACGATCATTTGTACTGGCCATAAATCATCTACGAGCCGAGAGCGATTCAGTAATAGACAATTCATTTGAAGGAAACACGCGTGTTATCCGATTCTTTGGTAATAGTTGCGCAACAACAGCGTTAGATATTAGTTCATTCACTTTCTAACACGCACGTTTCTCACTTCATCTTGAATTCATTTTTCTTACTTATAAAATATCAATAGAATAATATTTGAAAAATTCGGATTGAACTATGATTTTTAGTTAAACAAAGACGTAGTTCAAATATTTCGATCCTTCGATTAGTAATCTGACAATTTATTATTCCAGAAGAAACGGGATATAGATATATTTAAACAACTTGCAGAAATACCGTTAATAACATATGTTCCAAATAGAAAGCTAAAATTACATAAAAGTTATCAGATTTAAAATAAAATGAAAATGTAGAAGATAAATTGCTTGATAAACATTTCGAATTAAATAATAATAATAATAATAATAATAATAATAATAATAATATCATATTAGAGGCATGTTTGTTATAATATACAAAAAAATGTATGTACGTAGCGATAAACTTTTTTGAAAAATACTTTATCATTGTGTACATATGCTTGTTTTAATTCTGTAACAGAATGAATAGTTTTATCGTGATCGTTATTATTCAATATGAGAAGGCTAGGTATTGAAATCGTTTACATTAAAATTTCTGAAACGCAATGAAAAATAAATTGGACTGTTAAAAGTCTTGCCAGAGGCATGGTTAATCTACTGCTTCAACGCAGGCTTGCCAGTTATAAAAGACATCATTTAAAGTAAATGGGCCAAGACTTGTTCGCGTGAAATGTAAATTATTCTATAATGAGGAGATCTCCCAAAGCAGAAAATAAATTTATTCATTGACTATTCAAATAACCAGAGAGCATAAACGAGTACAACAATTAGAGCATAAACGTTTTTTATCTCCAGAAGGTCGTTTTTAAGCGTGTAGTATAAAAGAAGTTGAAATAATCTATTATTATTATAGTAACAAAAATTAATTTACAATGGTTGCATGTGGCGTGGAATCGTTAACTAACTTTTTTCTTTGAACAACATAATGTGACGTTTTATTAGTTCTAGAAAAAAAATTCTGCGCCTTTCTAAGGTAAATTAAGGTTATTATTCATTTAAAAAGAAAAACTGTACAACATTTAGTTTTTCGAACCGTTTATAGAGACTCAATTTACTAGAATTGAAAAGGACGATGGTTCAAGCGTAGTATATAATGTATTTCATTCATTAGAATGTTTCTATCCAAATGTCGTGAATTATATTAGGTGTAGGAATTAATTCTGCGCCTTTCTAAGGTAAATTTATCATTTATTTAAAAAGAAAAATTATCCAACTTAAGGCTGGTACTTTAACGTAACAGAATGGTAAAGAAATATTTCTATTCAAACTTACAGTCACGAATAATTAAATGTTCACTTGTAATCTGTTAAAAGAATAACAATGAGCATTGTTGGTACATATCGATCTATTATAATGATCATCAAGTTGAGTCTTATCAGAGTACCTAGATTGAGAACCTAGAATTTTCATTTTTACTTAAACTTAATTTCTCCACCTAATAAAAACGAATTTCCTTTAGTAGGAATCGAATCGAAATGCGAAATATAATGGCAAAACGATCACGCGATACATGGACCATTCCAAGAGCGTACTTATGAGAAACCAAAGGTGAAAGTGACGTGTACCGATTCGCGCACGTAGGAATATTCTGGTCACACTATCTTTTATTTTCGAGAAATTCCGAACGCCGACGTGAACCGCATTCCCAACGAGCAATACGAAGTGCTGTGCAGAGTAATAAAGATTAACCATAAGTGATGCCCACGTTATGAGAGAAATCAGTCTTTTTGCCCATTAAAGTGCGTTTACACGACAGGAACGCTATTCACGCGTTAACCATCACGTCACTAATATACAAGTGACAGGGCTTTTCACTAAGGAACTAAACAAATTAATTTTGTAAGTGAGGTGTCGAAGAAAATAAATTTGGAGAGGATTCGTATAATTTTGAAATTTTGAAACTTTTTAAACTAGGCTGTGGATTTTAAGCATTATATGACGTATAGTGGTTTTCTATCTAAGTGTAAATACCTTTTCGTTATGTTCAGCATATAATTGCCATATTCGTTTGCATTGTAAATGCATCAAACCCGCAGTTTAATTATTGTAAATGTAAAATATGTAGTTTTCAATTATATCGAAACAAAGTTTTAGTCTTGTAAAAGTTTTCACGAGTCTAGCACTAAATTTGTCTTTTAAGAAAGTGCCTGTCAATAATCTTCTTTGGATTCAACCTATCGATTTCGTTCGAAATTATTTAAACAAAATTCTGTGCATCACCTACAACGATCTAGAACATCTAAAGACTTTTATTTCTCAAATTCTTCTTCTCATTTCTTTCTTTCTTATTTATGTTTCCTGTAAACTTTCCTTTTTCGCAATAGGAATTTTACAATCTCGTCTCACACGTTGTTACATTTATATTGTTTATTATTTAGATACTCTTCAAAAACATAATTCATCTAAAACAGTATAACCATAACACGTTAATAATTTCATATCGAATTTTAGCCAAAGTCGTGGTTGCATCTAGGTAAACTAACGACATACTAACATAAACCAATTAATACTACTCTATTTCGCCAATTCCAGCTGACCTTGAGACAATACTATAGACATAAAATGCTTAACAGTATTTGGATAGACTAATCTATTGCATAAATACGTATTGGGTTAAGTTAGTATACAATTAATTTAAGTAAATGCGACTATATTTTTGTCTAAAATTCAATGTGAATTTATTAACGTTTGCTATTATATATTTTTAGATAACCCACGTTTTTCAAGAAGATTAGTTTTAAAAAATAGTCAACGTGTGAAACGGTATTGCAAAATGACTTTTGTTTCAAATAACTATCGAATCGATAACTATCGAATTCTCAACTTTTACGAACCCACCAAAGAACAAGAGAATAAAAGTGTTCTATCAAACAATTTTTTTTGGAAAACTTCTGATCATGGATTGCTGAATTCCGTTCATGATCGGTCTCTTCGATTCTTCGATGCACGTACCGATTTTCTGGATGGAGTCTGAATCGCCTGACGTTCGAGGAACGGTTTCCAATCTAAAAATGGAACTCTGGTTCCATATGACGCCGGAGCTTCGTCTGGGTTTCGAGTATACGATAACGATTAGATCGGGTTCGCAATGTCACCAAAGACGCGATAAATTATGGCGAAACCGGTTCCTCCTTGCATTCTTGGCTAAAATCGTTTCCAAGCTCGCTTCAATTTTTGTTCCCTTTTTTACTTTCGCCTCCCTGGCTATTTTTTGCCATATGAATAAATCTGCGCGCAGAGGCTTATTTCCACGGACCCACGTATTCGAACGAAAGAAACGACGAAAGGCCTGTGTTCTTATCAGTGGGTTCATTAGGCAAACTGGTGCTAATACAGGGTACCTGAAGGAATGTTGATGTTTATATAAAAGAAATTTCTTTAGGGAAAGTATTATAGAAACTTTTTAAACATAAATAAGATACATGGAATGCTAACTTGTATTTTGTCGATAGGATCTTAGAGCACGAAAACCACCTTCATGGTTAACTGAAGCCATACCTCTTTGCTTTTGCTCTTATGTCCAATTATTATACTTGGTTGATTAACATATTATCTGACAGGTGAACTGAGGACATTTACGTAATTATAACAAATCATCCGAAAATGTATAAGAACGTGCACAAATGCATATATAAAATATTAACCATAATATACATGTTATACCGTTTAGAAAATAAGACATACTTTTATTGAAGTCTGAATTCTTTATCTACATTTTTAAAAGTACGTACCAGGCTAAAGGAAAGCTTAAAACAAAGGTGCATACATCGAGTCTCGTGGAGAACTGTTTTCTGTTGCTTTTTTCTGCATCTTTGAAAATACGTATCAGGCTAGAAGAAAGCCTGAGTCAAAGGTGCATTCATCGAGTCTCGCAGAGAACTGTTTCCTGTTTCTTTTCTGTATCTTTTTTCTGCATCTTTGAAAATACGTATCAGACTAGAAGAAAGCCTGAGTCAAAGGTGCATTCATCGAGTCTCGCGGAGAATTGTTTTCTGTTGATTTTTTCTGCATCTTTGAAAATACGTATCAGGCTAAAGTAAAGACTGAGTCAAAGGTGCATTCATCGAGTCTCGCGGAGAACTGTTTTCCGTTGCTTTTTTCTGCATCTTTGAAAATACGTATCAGGCTAAAGTGAAGCCTGAGTCAATGGTGCATTCATCGAGTCTCGCGGAGAACTGTTTCCTGTTTCTTTTCTGTATCTTTTTTCTGCATCTTTGAAAATACGTATCAGGCTAAAGTAAAGACTGAGTCAAAGGTGCATACATCGAGTCACGTGGAGAACTGTTTTCTTTTTAAATTGACTGTTCAGAGGAACCCCAGCCGAGCAAAGGATGTCCACGAGCTAATGGATACTTCAAACACGAGGACCCGAACGCTTGCGATCGTTTCGTCAACTGCATCGACGGTGTAGGTCAAATAATGCCCTGTCCACCTGGTCTGATCTACGAAGACAAGGTGTCCAGCTGCGTTTGGCCAGCCGATGCCACCAGGCTCTGCGAACACGCAAAGAGAGACGTCCTCGACGATGGCTTTGTTTGCCCTGACGGCGACGTGGCGGGACCGCTCGGTAGGATTCTACCACATCCAACGTACCCTCATCCGGATGACTGCGCCAAATTCTACATCTGCAGAAACGGCGTGATGCCGCAGAAAGGACAATGCGAGTATGGCACCGTCTACAGCGAGGAGAGCTTCAAATGTATGGATCCGGAGAATGTCCCTGGATGGTGAGCTTCAGTAATTTTAATTACAGAATCTTTGATATGAACTCTTCCCAAAAGTCACGAATTACCAATAAGCTACTACTGTTTAGTTGAAACGCGATAGTAAAAATGGATTCTCATACAATAGTAGAGAATTGAATGTGATGAATACTATAAATTAAATTAAATATATTGTTGATGCAAGCATCGTTAATACGTTTTTAGCCGATTGAATTCGTATTTCGATTTTAATTGAATCACATATAACTATTACAACTCTTGTGTGTATAGGAATTTAGAAATATAATTTTTAATTTTGATCGTGTTTAGTAAAGTAAATAATGATTGGACGGTCCAGAAGCAGATCTAGATTTCAGCTTATGGTTAGTATTACTAGTTTATTGGGCATTAGTGGGTTTTGGGTGTAAAATGGACTTGGTACATTGTTCGAATGTCTATCTTACTCTATATTTATATTTTTTACCGAATATAGAATTGTCTTATTGTATTATATATTATTTTATTCTATTATATACAGAGTGTCCCAGAATTAGTGTAAGAACCAGAAATGGGGGGTAGCTGAGACGATTCGGAACCATAATGTCCTTTGTAAGAATCTCGGATGGTGCTTCGGTTTTAAATTATTAATGAAAAACCATCGACCGAAGCACCATCCGAGATTTTTGCAAAGGAAATTGTGATTTAAAATCGTCTCAGCTACCCCTCATTTCCGGTTCTTACACTAATTCTGGAACATCCTGCATATATGAGTAATATTTTTAAGAAGTACGATATTAAGATAGAATAAAATTAAAATATATATTACACGTTACAACTACGTCACTAAGAGTGAGTCTTATAACGTGACGACCTCAAATAACTCGTAAGGTATTCGTTGTACGAAAAAATGTTTCAAACAAAGATTGCATAGTATCTAGGGGGACATACAATGATGTAATCTGTTTTTTATTACCTTACTTTTTTATTGAGATATTAGGGTCACCTTCAGTTTTTTAAATGGAATATCTAATATTTTTTTTCGAATTCGGATAAATCATCAAATTTTGCATAAAAAAGTATTACATGAAGTGGGACTTCAAATGAATAATTACTGAGATGTCTTCAAATTAATAATCTTCTATTAGGAAATACGCTTAGTCAACGTGATTCTTAGCACGACTTTGTTCACATCGGTAGGTCATGTCTGTAAACAAGTTCCCTGTTAAATATTAATAATCATCAACACGAAATACCTATTTAGTATCTTGGTAAGCGTTAAAGTCGTATTGAGAAAGGTGCTACATTTTTATTACGATGATCGGTAACAGTGAAACAACGTTATGATAATTGTTTATGGTGCGTGTGAAGAAAATGCTATACGAGCTAAGATCTTGTACCAAGCTAAGTATCCTGATCGAAATCAGTCATCGCTAGTCGAAGACTCAAAGAACATGGCAATTTGAATGTACAGAAACGTAAAAAAAAAAAATATATATATACATGTTGAATTGAAAAATATTTTTTTTTAAATTCTTGCCCGCAAAAATTGTGATAGCAGTACGTGTTTCAATCAGAATCAAAACGTCAATTCAGTGGGCTGATAAGATATTAATAATACTCACATCGATTATCAGTATATTCGATTTAGTTTTGTTACGAATCATGTTCTGGATATGCAAATTTCAGGAACAACGCTTATCCCTCTGTTTCTTTTCTTCCTGTTGCAGCGAGGACTACTACAAGAACAAGAACTGAACAAAGCCAAGGTGCCAGTTACTCAGCGATACGTCTGTAACGCTTAATTAATTTTTTTTTTTACACTTAGGAACAATAAACCCGCGATACACTTACGTAAATGAATTGGCATTTGCATACACCTCCCACGACAATTACACCTTTCTCCTTATGTAATCGGATTACGGTATGGATTTATGGCGTCGATAACTTTGTTGCGGCATGGCTACGATCGCTGGGAAAGAAAAAAAAAAAGGAAGAAATGCGAATCGGTGACCGCGACTTAACATACCGGGAAGAAACTTACAGGCGGTAGCAAAAGGAAATATGGAAAATTGGCTGCGGAATTTTCTTCCTAAACGCGTCGATGAACTCGATCGTGAAAGTAATATTACAACTTCGCGAGGTAAATGTACCAATTGCCGACACAATTTTGAACAATCGTTACTTGCAATGGTAGCAGAACATTCTGGAAATTAGTTTATGTTCGCCATTATACAACAGATTGAAAATACAGGTCATTTTATGGAATGCAAACGCTATATTTCGTTTTCTTTAGAGAAATAATACAGCATTTTGGATTTTAAATTTTCAAATGCTATACCAGAAGAAAACGGAAGGGATATTGATTTTGCAAGAAGTATTTATATTCATTGATATCACAACGTTTTTCAAAAACTATTTTTCACACTATTTTCAAAATATTTCGAATTATTTTATAATTATTTCTATTTATTTATTTATTTTATATTAAAGACAAGCTCGAAAAGAAAACGAAATACTACATCAAATATAATTTGATTAACTAGTCAAGGGTAATTAAACTATTTGTTACGTCGAAATGTATCTATTTTAGGTAAAAACATTAATGGATTCAAAAATTGCTCGATGTTAATGAATATAAAATTGTTAGTAAGATCAGACCAATACCTTTTATATTTTTTTCAAAAAAAGAAACCAATGTCCTAATTGCCACCGTATCAATGTACAAGTGCCATGATATTTAATAAAAAATATTTTATCAATTTTTTTTTTAATTTATTCGTGAAATTCAAGAAAAAATGTTTTATCAATATCAATACAATTGATAGAAATGTATGATGTAGTGAATAAAATTAAAGATATCTTTTACATAAATAAAGAAAGAAGATACTTTTCTAAATTGGTAGCAATGATATTAATGAAGTAGATTGAAAGAGTCGATGGTTGTGATAGTGTCGAAATTAGGTGCACTTTCTCTTTACAAAATTCGAAAATTGATATTTCTTTGCAAGTTCTAGTATACTTCTTCTCCTTCTGTCCAATTGATAAAAGAACAAATATTTTGTATTCATTTACAAGAGACTTTCTACTGCTCGCTTGCAAAGAAAGTAGGTGGCTAGAGGACAATTGTCATTCTCCGATGTAAATCTCTGAAAATTGATCTTGTTTGAATACAATAAGCGGCGTGGAATGGTTCTTCGGGTTGGCAGACAATTTCACTTGATTCGCCTGATTGCAACCTTTCACTTTACGCAATTTACGATGTGCACGATGAACTGCACTCTCGCGACCCTGTCTGACTATTTACATCGCGATCGAGCCTGCCTCGCTAATTGAAAAATTGTGAAAGGTTCCCTTTAATTCCAAATACTTATTGGAAACATCGTGAAAAATTGACAAGACTTTGTATTCTGACTTTTGACAAGTACAACTTTGCGTTTATCTTGTTGTGCGAGTAGATTGAATACCAGTTACATTTAAGAGAGCCAACTCTTGAATGAAATAAATATTAATGTATATTTTTTATTGCGCTTTATATATTCTAGTATACTACACGTACATATAATAGAATTGAAACGAATTATTTAATGCATTTAGAGGAGAATGAAATATTAAAATTGATAAGTTGGTCATCTGAAAGTACTGATTTAAATATTATCGAACACGTCTGGGATTATTTGGACAGATCTGGAAGAAAAAGAGGTCCAAAAAATGCAGATGAACTGTCTCAAGTACTACGAACCGAATGGTAAAATATTCCGACTGAAATAATTAAAGAATTATATAAAAATTGATTGAAAAGAGTCGACGCCATCGTAAAAGTAAAAGTAGTACCGAATATTGAATTCTCCTTTGAATTTATACTATTTTTATCTAATTTCAGACAGTAAACTGTACAATAATCATGGTAAAATAAAATACATAAGCCGAATCGAAGGAATTCTTTCTTTAAAAATGTAAATGATATAACGTACGGTAAGTGACCTGACTTTTGCACAGTACTGTATACGCAGTCTTACGTGAACGTAGGAGATAATGCCGAGGGTGATAGCAGATGATTTTCTTCAATTATGTATACGAAATAGGTTACAGCACCGGTCTCGTTATTTTTCTGTCAGAACTCGTACGCCTCAGGAGGGAATTGGCCATCGAGACTCCTTTCTAATTTGAGTTTTACGAAGAAGACGAAGGATCGGGAGCTCAATTAGCCACAGGCCACAGACATGACCGTGACGTATTTATTTCGTTCATCTGACCGGTTCACCGACAATGCTGAATCGCGAGTACCGTGATCGTGGATTGGTATTCGTTGGCTTTCACTGTCCATGCTGGGAGATCTGGTTCTCCGTTCGGGATCGAAGTAGCAATGGGTGTTGCGTAAGCTCAGTTATGGTCTCACAGGGGTAATCGTACTCAGGGGCGGATATATCAACGGGCTAATGAAGCCTTTATTCTTGGACACCTACGCATATACGCTGCGGAGCATAACTAAAGCGCAACCTATATTTTTAAATGTCTCAGACTTTTGAGTAGGAACGAAAAATGGTCGATTATGTGAGATGGAAGAATATGATAACTAATGAGTTTTATATTAACACGTTGAACGCCACGTCACCCATATACGGGTGACAGAGCTTTTCACTAAGGAACTTTAATAACACTAGTTTACAAAATAAAATAAAATAAAAATGTACATTCAATGCCACAACTTTTTTCTTATATATTTTGGTCTACTAAACTCGAAAATCGCAAGAAAAATTTTTTCTATGGATAGATTTTTTTTATATAAATTTTTGAATTCTTTTTCGGTTTTTTTCTGACATACGTTCACATTTTACGCCATATCTCGAGTTAGAAACGTCCGATTAAGTCGCGCAAGATATCATATTAAAGGTAATCGGATCTTCAACAATTACTTTTCACATTGTTTTTCAATTGGTTTAGTAGTTTAAGTATTATAGGCAAAAATCTTATATACATACAATTTAAATACAAAAACGGAGTAAAATTTGGATTTTTGTACCTTTACTCAATTGTTCCTAACTCCGATATTTATCCATAGATTTTCTTTAACAAAAGCTTGTTTTCTACGTAAAAATGCGATCTATACGAAAACAATACGAAACTGGACATAATTTGACAATTTCTATTTTTCCCTGGCGATGGAAGAAATATTCGTGTTCTATTAGCCGAAAAAAATCAAAGTTTCTCATATATATTGGCCCGTAACACTTAAACTATTGAACCGATTGGAAATAATGTCAAATGAATTGTTGAAAATTCGATTACCTTTAAAATGGCGTCTTGCGTGACTCAATCGGACGTTTCTAACTCGAGATATCGTCTAAAATGTAAACGTATGTCAGAAAAAATCGGAAAAAAATTCAAAAATTCATATAAAAAACCTATCTATAGAAAAAGTTTTTCTTGCGATTTTCGAGTTTAGTAGGCCAAAATACATAAGAAAAAAATTGTGGCATTGAATGTACATTTTGGCTGTAAACTAGTGTAATTACTTTTAAGGGCTAGGTGTCGATGAAAACAAATCTGGAGAGAATCCGTAAATTTTGATGAGAGTGTAAAAATAAGTAACTTAACAAATATTAGGTTCTATAATGTCTAATTGTCTCGAGACAAAATTTTAGGCCTGCATACCTTTCCATGTGAATCAGTCTGGCAATCAGCGTGTTAGTCTCTTCGGAGTTGCTCTTATATGCGACATGAAACAATTAAAATAGTGATTTTCAATTGTTGCACAACTATAGCACCAATATAAATAAGCGAGTTCAATTTGCTTTAGAGTTGCGACACATGTGGATAAACTCTCTAATTCTTTTTTTTAATAAACCTAAACATTGTATTATAGATTACAAAATTGGAACGTGGTACATTTCCGTTAGTGCCGAAGAGAAAAGCGTAATTATAGCCTATCGGGTGGAAATTGTTAGCATTCGAGGAATCGGACTTAGATTAGGAAGCTCACAATGTTGTAATAAACTTTTTAAGTAATCCAGCTAACTATGGAAAAAGTGGCGGCCCAAACAAAAAACTGAATCCTCTTCCCAAACGAAAAATTATAAAAGCTGCGAGCATCTCGATGAAATCTTGCAATATAAAAGCAAGAAAATATAATCTAAATGCTTCACGATGAACTGTACATCGAGTCTCTAAAAAAGGTCCTAACGTTGTCGGACAGAAGTGAAAGTCCCCTAAATTTTTGAAACGGAATGAAGTTAGTAAATTAGAATATGATTAGAGTACGATAGAAAATGCATCGAAATTGGAAGAACGTAAGTTAATTTCATACACCGAAGCATTTTTTAGGACTTCATGTAATTTGACATTAATTAATTAATTATCTTTATCTTATCTTCATTAAATATTTAATCTTCTCTACATTTTCTCAGAATTTCAGGAGTTATCATTACAATCGATACTATCAAAGGCCACAGAACATAATTTTTGCCTGCTGACTCACAAGGTGTTAAGAAATTTAAAAAAGTGTGAAACTTATGGTTCATTTGCATATTCATTGCAATTGTGATTAGTCGACGGATTTTCTATATAGTTACATAAGCGATGACTATCTAAATAATTGCAGCCTAAAGACCCGGTGCATCTGCTTGTCTATAAATACTAAAGGTGTGCGAGAATGTTAACGAGGAGGAAATCATTGCCCGTATTATAAAACATCGCTTACCGGTTCTGCGTGGTCTCGACAACCATAATCGCGAATCTCATTCTCGCGATGCTTAACATGTTGCATCGATTAAGTGATTACCACGATCAGCGACGGGAAACACATTTTTTTTCCGTCTCATTATGTAATTTGACTCCAGAAGCGCTGGAGAATCGTAAATTTTGTTTATATTTCAAAATGTCACGAAAGTAAAAGGAGGATTGGTTCTTCTCGCGTTGCACGCTTGTCGGTCGATTAAAAAATAAACGTAAACCTGAAGGAAACGCGGCCGTTGAAATGCAGCGAGTTTTACTTTTTAGTACGGGGCGTGTGCGAAAGAAAGTTTGCAATATATACAAATGTGGGTTAATTGAAGATTCTATTAATAGATTGATTATTGAAGTTTAACAATAGTGGATATATTTTTCTTGTATCAATTTAGATATACTATTTATGCTTAAAAATTTTACATTTTATTTATGCTTAAAAACCACTGATTAATATTATAATGAAAATATGTGGGAAAAAGAATTTTAAGGGTTAATCGAGGTAAATCATTCCTATAATAATATGCTAATATATTATATATTAATTTATACGTAATATTATACATATATATTAATTATATTATAATATAATAATATAATATTATAAGAATTTAGAGTACTTATCTACAGTGCAACAGAAAAGAGACCTCCTGTGCATACTCACCCCATAATTAAGGGTTGCCTATCCATAATTTCGAAGTTACAGATACTCGAAGAGTAGAAGAATGAATGTATAAAGAATAAATTAATTTGTTGAGGTGTATTGACTACGATATCCTGAAGTTTAACTTTTCAAATATTTTACGATTTGCAGATACGACGCGTATTCGCAAAGTAAGGGTCGGTCTCAGCCATCGCTATTAAACAATTCCGTGGGGCAAGATTGTGTATGCGTAGGTCGTTACTATCCCATTGTATTATGACGAGTGTGAGTGATGTAAAATAAGCGTGACGATAAACAATCCCGTCAGTTGTAAAGTTCGTTCGGTTATTCGATTTCTCCATGGGAAGAGACTTAATACCTCTGGAAATCATCGTCAGTTTATGGTCCGTTCATCGTCGACAAAGGTCAGGCTACGCATATACTTCCTAAGGCATTCATATTTCAGGACTTATAATATGAATGAATACACATGTATGTAATTGTAGTTCCATACTATTTTAATATAAAGAAGCTTAATGAAATTAATATGAAATTATTATTACAACATTTCCCGATGTTTATTTCGAAGGCACGAACCTGGTAACAGTTCTCTTACTTACGGAAGGCTACTGCAGCTCCTTTATGAAGTTAGTATTCCTGATCTAAAGAGTAAATATCAAAGTTGCGTAATTCCGTGAAACGTAATCGTAGAATGATTAAATTATTATTTCGAAGCTTGATGATTCAGCTTTCAAATGTTACGAAGAGACGTCCATACAAATGATATCGTATGACCGTTCACTCCACCCAGACTACTCAACAACAGACCGATACTCCGAGCTCTATAACTCCGACAATTTCGCGAATTTTTACTTGAAATTTTACACAATTATGCTTCAAGAGTTGTACTACAGAGTGCGGCAGAAATAATTCCCACATTTTAAAAAAACGATTGAAAAAAAGTGGTACGAGATATTACCAGAAACTTTTTATTTCTTAAATCTAGATATAAAAAAGTTTTTTTTACTTTATGTTTTAAAAATTACGCCGTCTAAATGGTGGCCTTTACAGGCAATACAGATTTGGAGTCGTTCTTGAAAGTTTTCCATCACTCTCGCTAGCATTTACGGGGGAAATTCTTTCAATTTCCTCTTGGATGGCCTCCTTTCATTCAAGGACCAAGGACGATGTTTGAAAACCTCGGCCTTGAGGTATCCCCATAGAAAAAAGTTACATGGACTTAAATCCGCCGAGCTACGGTCCATACAGGGCGTCGTTAGACGCGAAATTTTGCAGATGGTGTCCAAATATGTATCGCCCGTGAAGGCCACCATTTGGACGACTTTTAAATCATAAAGTAAAAGAAACTGTCCCGCGTGCAATGCGTTACGTATTTTCTGAAAATTTGTATCTGTGCTGGGTACGAAAAGAACAAGGGTCCGACGACGACGAATCGTTCGAGTGTGTTTGCGAATTTTTACTTGAAATTTTACACAATTATGCTTCAAGAGTTGTACTATAAGATTTATCAACAAAGAGAAGAACCAATTTTTTGACTTGGAAAATAGCAATTCCACCCTCGAGTGACAGACCGTAAAATACGTGAAATTACGGGTCCCGCGTGCAATGCGTTACGTATTTTCTGAAAATTTGTATCTGTGCTGGGTATGAAAAGAACTAGGGACCGACGAATCGTTCGGGCGTGTTCGCGGTTAAACCGAGGCCTCACGATCGCTGTAAGAAATCGCGTCGACGATTTGGTGGGGTAACGAGAGATCGAGCGCGTCGAGCAAGTGAAGGGAGAAGCTCTGTGTCCCGAGGTCGATAACTGAGTGTCAGTAGTCAGAGTCGACCCGTGGCGGATCAGACCCGAACGTGTTACTATGAGCCATCCGAGGAGCGTGACCCTATTGGCCCTGGCGGCTTTTCTGGTCTCCGGTAAGTTATTTTTTCGCGCCAATCGCCACCACCGACACCCTCCACCTTCCGACACCGATCGCGTTTCCTCGCGTGACAAACTACGATGCGCCCCCAACGGCCGCTGAACGCTGCCGGATGCGAGGGGCAACCGACGACGTGCATCTCGTAGGCGCATCGCACGTTCTCCGGGCTGCATCCCGTCAGGCGTGCATCTGCTCGAATCCAGGGGTACCTGTACCCCTCCGTTGCGACACCCACGTATAAGAATTTCAATAGCTTTCACTGTAACCGAGAGACTCCTCGCGCCATATGGTTACGTCGCGGCGACCTATGATATAATGGCGGAGTTTGTCCAGCGTTTACGCCTTCCTCGACTATTATTCAGAAATGCATCGGGCGTATCGAGGCTCACGATCTAACCGCTGGTGCATTATTCATGCACCTTGGGGACAGGTCTGCCCGTCTCTCTTCTTAACTTGTGACTTTTCACTTATGACTCGGTTCCTCTTCCTCTCGTGTTGTCTCTGTTTTCGTCGCTCTAGTGTCAGCGATTCTCGATCCTTGTTCTTTGCCGCGACGAATCTCTGTTACAGAACAACGTTTGTAAATATTAGTCGGAGGAAGGTTTTGTCGATTTGTACCTTAGTGGTTTTAGTACATTTTTATTCAATATGTAACGTATCGGTAGTATATATATTTATGCAATATTGTAAGTTGATTCCGGAATGAATTGAATATCAATGTTAGGTAAATTATTATGTGCTAGTATAGATTTACATATTTGGTTCCAATGAAATGTGTCGGTGTTGACTTTTATAAGTAAGTCTTTCGATGACTTGCTGGATTACAAAAAGTGATCCACTGCGCGAAAAAGTCAATAAATCATGTATAAATAATTTATCAAATTATCGACCAATTATTTCAGATACGATGAATAATCATATGAATAATAATTTTTTTGAGATATATAGTCTACATAAGTATCTAACATTTTATATATTGGTAAAATAATTGATACGCTTATACTATATTATAATTACTTTGCAATCATTCCTTTATAACTTTTTCAATTAAAGATTTTGTCATTCTTCGAAGAAGACTCAATGGCAGAGTTAGAGTCCAAATAATGCATTTATTCTAGCGTTATTCCATTGGAACCGCAACAAATGAAACTATGATTTTTATTAAAACATTAATCATGAAGCTTGTAATATTTCGTAGGACCCTATATTTTAGTAAACAGTATGGAATGTTATAACTTTTTTCAGCACAGAGAATTTACCGTTGAATTTGTAATAGAAATTTGTAGGAAAATTTTTACAATTATTACCACGTTACAGAAAGCTGATACCAATCCCCCTTGAATTGCTTCGTAAATTAAAAATGGCGTCGATCCTATCTCGAAAAATCATTTATTAATCCATTCGGTAATTGTAACGTTGTTACGTAATAAATTGAAAATTTAATTAAATTATTCTTTATATTTTATGTAAAATAGCAGCAATTGGGGTCTTAGGCAGACGAGTTTTATTGTTTATAGTATAAAGCACCACTGCACGTGTCGTCTTCCAACGTTACTCGTTTATTTGTTTCTTTTTGCGCCGCGAGAAGAGGATTCCCGAGAGTGTGAGATTCTTGAATTCAATTAGCCGCGAGTGGTGGTTATTTATGATCGCAGGTGTTTCTCTTCTTGCCTAGAATCTGCTAGGATCTATTGAACGTCGTGGATATTTTATGACTTTGTTCCTGGGAATCGTATATCTTTCAACTATGTTGCGTTGTTCGATGTACTATTTAAATTGTGTTCTTTGTGATCAGGGCTGGATTAAAGGATGAACTCTAGTAGTTATGGAGGCCTTTGGTAGCTGGAAGACTTTTAAAGATTGATTCGAGACAATTTGACTATTTGACAATTTGACCAATTGACGAATTCAAGCACTAGTACGAAACACTACAAACTTTTAATATCTTCATGTATGTAGTGAATGTTGTTGATTGGGGAGGAGTTTTGCCAGAATGAAACATTTGATTCTTCGAGACTTACTACTAAACAATGAAAAATACTTGAGTAACATTTGTTCAATAACTATTCAAAATATAGTATATACATATAAAGTATTAGTTGAAGGGTCACACATTAACTTATCATTGGTACCGTTTATTCGAAACAGAAAAATCTTCTTTTTTTAATCAACACTTTTAATGATTTAAAATCAATTACTAGCATACATATCCACAATGACATGTGAACAACTGAACAGTCCAGCTCTCATTGCTATTGAAACAATGATGTTTTGAATAACTGGCAATTTTTACATTTGATGGTTTGAAGAAATATAAATGTAAATTTTGTATGTAATGTTTGTATAAATTTGTATTTACGTTTTATTATTTGTGCCCTTAATTTCCTTATTATTTTCCTTAATGAATTTTCTTTGTTTAAAATAATTCTTTATTGCTGAATTCTTATTCTTTCCTTCATAAAAAATGCTGTTTATATTATATCCTGATAACTTCGTTTTATATTGTAGTTTTACTTCAAATATTTCAATTGAACGATAAAATAACTCTTTGGTTGAATGTAATGTGAAATCATTATTGTAGAAATAAAATAATATAGAAGCTGTCATAAAGACTGTAAGTGGCATTTTGTACACGTTGCAGGCTGTTTTATTGGTTTATCTTTCAAAGACGTCGACGAACGTTTGGTGACTTTATAGTCGACGTTGCTGAAGCGTGTAAGTTTCTCTTCCTACTAGATCTGCTTCTTTCAGCCTCATACTGGTTCCTTTCTATTGTGACTGCTACCGGTATTAAAGGTCTTCTTGTAATCTTACTTTCGTGAATATTTCTCCTCGCAAAGAAGCGACAACTTTCCACTCAACGATGCACGTACATCGTCAACTAATTTTTGGTTTTCCTATTGCGCCTGGTGGTCTTTCATGCGGATCCAATCTCGACTCGATTTACGCTAAATCGTCTATTTGCTATTCAAACTGCTTGGTTTTTTTTATGTACATAACTATCACTTCAGTTATTTCACTGAATCCATACATCACAATGCAATTATTTCTGTTCTTCTTGGCATTACTCTGCCTTACATAACTCCTTAATTTTGACTTAGTTCGCGTTACCGTAACTCTGTACATTACATTTACGTTAGTCTTGTCTTTGGTACACGTCTTTTGGCCCCCATCTAGCTATGGTACCCCGGGGTCGCTAAGCCCGTACTGTAGCTGCATTCAAACGTGGTTACAGCCCCTGAGGGCGCTGTTCAAAATTCAAACTGTAGCAGATAAGGACTAGTATAATATTAGGATATCAAAATAACGTTAAAATTAATCTTCGTTTCGAGTTTCATTTCATAAGAAACATTATGAATTAAACACATCAATTTTATATTCTAGATAACTAGATAATCCTATGTATTATAAAATTAGACATCGTTTTGTTTGAGTTTCGTTTTATAAGAAACATTATGAATTAATTAAATCAATTTAATATTTCAGAATATTTTGATGTCTATGTTGGCTTCTTTCGGTATAGTGTGATCCCATTAGATTGGATTAGAAGCTATCTACACCCTCTGTCCCATAACTAACCGGAATGGCTTTAGAAATAACATAACTAGTTAGAAAATCTTGACATAATCATTTCGTTTATTCAAAATATTCTGCCCCAGCTGTAATACAACGATTTGCACATTAAAAAAGTGCATCAAATGACTTTTTTTAACGATTCCGATTAGTTATGGGACAGAGTGTGTATCTGATCATCCTCCAGAATATAAATATCTATTTGGAATACTATAGTTATTCATTCTATTTATTAATAATTAACTTTCATTTTTGCAGCCGATGCAGCTGCTCTCTTGGGTGCACCTCCGTGCCCCGATCAATATGGCGTTCAGGCGTACCCACATCCCGAGACTTGCAACGCCTTCTTCCTATGCACAAACGGCACCCTGACCCTCGAATACTGCGAGAACGGACTGCTTTTCGATGGCCATGGATCCGTGCACAATCATTGCAACTATCACTGGGCCGTGCACTGCGGAGATCGCAAGGCTGACCGTAAGTATCGCGTTACGTTCTCAATAATCGCGTCAATGTCATAACAAATCTGATTATATGAGACACTAGCGAAGGCTTATCATTTCTCGTTGATTAATTTGCAAGATGTAACCAACATTAAACCTAACGACATTTCATTTATACCTGTTTATTATCACGATCATTCAAACGAACGGTCTTAAAAACGCTTTTTTAATCGAATCCAATAATATTTCCGATAATGCTAAATTGATTAATGCATGAAATAATTGTATATAATTTATATACTATGTATATAAATAACGACATTATGTCAAATCCAGATTCGGATTAAAATTACTCCTTTCAGTTACCATGAACACGTCTCGAATTGAAATTGAATAATTAATCGTACAGTTTGTGGATATGGTACAAATACAAATTTCTTGAGACGTAATTAATGTAAATATTTGTTCAATTAATATTCAATGTTTCCTTGTCTATCATATAGTCTTCTTTTGCTTGCAAATTTTAAGTTGTTGTGTATTATTGCTATTATTATTATTATAATAAAGTTTTGTCGCAGATTTAATTATTGTGAAGAAGACGTGAGATTAATAGATCGAAACGATAGTTGATAAGTTAATTATTAAGTTAACAAGGGTCTTAATAAGTCTAATGTTTCCAACTGTTTACTCCCGATTTAAAACAAGAATAAGGTTTTTCGATTTCTTCGAAAGGAAACTTACACTTAAACGTAGCATCTGCGCAAGAAAGTAAAAGTTGCATGACTGAAGGATTTTGGTAACAAGGCTTCAATGCGTCACGTAGAGACGATTCATCACGAAGACAGGGCACCGTACAAATTATATTCGATTGCATTACATAATTCCGTTTCGCAATATGTCTTTGACATCAATGTAAATTCAATTACTCCCTCGGTGAAGTTTTTATCATGACAGTAATGAATGTTATTATTTCATTTTAATATTATTACCTCGAATTAAATATAAAAAGAAATGTACAGAATGTGAAAATCTTCACGTCTTGTTTTTTAATTTAATATTACAATCTTTGATTTACCTTTCTTATTTATCTTATGCTTATAGTTTCGATTCCTTCCTACTTTCTCTTTGTTTAACCTTCCCCTTTAGATCTCGCATTAAAGTCTCCGCAACTTCTTCATTCGCTATTCGCAATTTCCTTCGATTACATTCATTTTATCTAATCGTCACGTTAAATACACTTTCGCTAACCGAATTTAATGTTTTTCGATAAATTTCATTTAGTACAATAACTAAAGAGCAAATATGTACTCTACAATTGTATCTTTTACGAATTGTATTTGTGACGAAATATTATAAAGAAATTTCTAAAAAACTTAATTTTCAACTTTTTCGTCCACAGTTTAGTTCATATCCTGAGGAAACATGTTAACAATGTGAGAACAAAATTGTATCGATTATAGATAACGATTGTGACAATTGTAATTCCCACCAATACCAGATTTGGACGAAAACTTCCTATAAGGAATAACTGATATGTCAAAGATTTTTGTGTAAAGTTAAATGAAAAAATGATCAAATGTACTTTAAAACATACATAAAATATTCTCAAAGTTAACAAAAATTTAGTAAACTTTTCCCTGTAAGAAAAAAAATCATGAAAGACGCTTAATATATGACATCCTAGTGTAGTTTCGAGACGAAATATTATTATTATTATTGCATTATTTAATAGACTATATCCTATATACATTATAGTTTTGGTATGTTTGCTAGATTAGTTTACGGCATAAAATGCATAAAATCCTCAGTCTAGTTATAAACTTAGCGATATTTTGCAGTATTTAATACTTTAGGCTGATCGCATACGGCGCAACCGATTTGAAATTAGTGTTGCAAACCGTTTGCGGTCTTTGTTTTACCCACTCCACTATCTTTGTTTTACCTAGATCCACGGTCGCATGCAACTACTTTCAGAGTGGTTTGAAACTGATCGGTTGCGTCCGTGTGCGATCGGGCTTGGTGTACGATATAAAACAGCATGTGACATTATTTTCAGTCACACCACTTAGCACACCAGGTTGCGAACACCAATTCGGCTTGTACCCTGCCAGCGATGCGTGCAGCACCACGTACATCAGGTGCATTCACGGACACCCAGAAGAAGCGCATTGCGACCCTGGATTAGTGTACGAAGCGAAGAGCCACACGTGCGTCTGGCCAGATCAACTGTTGCCCTACTGTAATCCGGAGGAAATTGTTGGATTCAAGTGTCCTCACAAAGTACCATCCCACAGCGCCGCTGCTAAATTCTGGCCGTTCCCTAGGTACGTATTATCGATAAATAATTTCTTGTTTAACGTTTCCAGCTCCCGCCCCCGTAACGGTTTGTAAGTTTTTGGTGGACACGTTCAGCATGTGGAGTTGACTCTCATTGATGTTTGGTAGGGTGAAGAAAGAAATTTGTTTAAATTCATAAATTAATTTAAATTTAAGATTTAGTGGTAATATCGATAAGTAAATTAACAATGTTTGATATTGAACAATGATGATATTGATGGGTAAATTTAAAATTTATTTTACTTACATATTTAAATAGGATTACGAAAATTTTTTAATTTACCTATCAATAAATGAGACCCGGCTTATTGTTTGATAGTACAAATTTTGATGTAATTTAAATAATGTTTTGAACCATCTGCCAGAGTTTCTGAATTTTGGTTTAATGTTTTTTTAATTTGAAAAGCAATTGATAGCCTGTTACAAACATTGTAACGTCTTGTTAATAAACGAATTTTGTCTTCGTTGGTGAGTTTCCAAATATTTGTACCAGGCTACACTAATGAACATATACATTAACAAATGAAAGAACTGATTTAAAAAATAGAGTACTCAGAGAAATGTTGACAAAACTGCTAAAAATGAGATAATTATTATTATTCGACTACTACACTACTACACGTTGAAATATCCGACATTTTTATATTCCACGTGTCTCTATCAAATACCCAAATACATCACAATAAACATAATCATTGTATTTTCGCGTAATGAAATTTTCCACCGGGCCTTTGTACTATAAGTTAAAACGTCTAACAATAAATTTAATTTTTCTGTTTTGCTCTATCAACCATAAGGATTATTCAATTCAGTTTTGTCTATTTGATAATTATTAAACTGTTTTAATTATTCTTTTATCGAATGCTGGTCTATCTACCTAAGTTACGCATATTTAGTATTTCTTCTTCATTTACAAGGAAAATATTAAAATAAAAATTGATTCCTCATTTACGAAAAAAATATTAAAGCAAAAATTAATTCCTGCTAAAAAAATTATAAATTCCTCGCTGCATCTTTACCGTCCAGTTCTCGAGTACCTATCATGTAAAGGAAGATCTTCGTGAAAGTTAAGGAACCTTTCTTGGTAAACAACATTGCCGGTGAAAGAGTTACCCGGTAACAGAAAACACCGCTCGGGTTTCTGTTAAGAAAGTAAAAGAACGCGAAGCTCTTAAATATCATGAGATGCGCATTTACCCAGCAGCTAAATTAAAAACCGGTCCAGCTTTGGCATCGAACACAGCACACCCGCTGGGAGGCAACACATGTACTACAGATATTCAATTTTACGTCAGCTCGTTTAACAAATGTATTGTCTTCTTTTTTTCGTTCGTATTACTTGCGCATCGAGACCCAACCAGGATGTTACTTTCAATGTTTGGGATAAATGGTTCTTAAAATATCGAAACCACTTCAATCTTGGGAGAGATTTTACATATTTGTAATACAGCATTTTTAGTAAGGAAATTTCTATTATGATTAGTTTATGCAAATTCATATTTTTACAGATATGAAAAACGAATTAAAACTTAAATGAAAGTGTGTTTTAACATCTAAACGGTATAACGTAACGATAAAATTATATACTTTTGCATTTCTGTAGATTTTTATGTATTCTTTTGCAATAAATGCATAAACATCCCCCGTCTATATTATACTATTCTATTAAATAGAAATTTATTTACCTATATTAATGAATTTTTTTAGTATATCTGAATACATCATTTATGATTATTAATTAACACACTTTATGCTTGATTATAATGAATTAAAGTTTAAATGGAAGTGTATTTTATCTTCCAAACGGTGTAGCGTGTAAATTATTGTCGATATTTTATGAATGTTTGTATTTGTAGATAACCTTACAAATTTATTTGTATTTCAATCTGCCATAAATCCATAAACATCAGCAGGTTAAATATAATCACAAAATAGTGAGGAAATGGTAAAAGAAATGAAATAGGTATTAAAAAAAATATACTTTTCGTTCCTCAATCGACAATATTCGATCCTCTTCAGGTTTCTTAATTATGTAGAAAATCTGTAAAGGTAACGAAGGAAAACAATTATTATCTTTTATTTTTTAAAAGAGATTAGCTAATATAAAAATTTAAGCATTTGGTTAATTAAATTCTACTTGTGGTACATATCTGAATCGGGACAGAGCTTAGTATAACCTGATAGATAAATTGTATATAAAATTAATTATTTTATACGAGCACGATATTATTTCAATTATTAGCTCTTAAAATAGTCATTCAAGTATGATCATGATCGAATATTCAGTTTTTAATTTTAAACGTAAATTTCTTATCTGTAGAATATTAAGAGAAATTATTAATATTTACAATACTCTATTATTTCTCGTTTTATTTATAATATGAGCCGTTGATTTTTGAAGTGAGGCAAGCCCATTTCGTAAACAAAGTTAGTCTAAGTTAAATCTTATTACAAATAAACATAAAAATGTTTTTGATCGATTCGCAATTAATACCTTTCAATACTAGCATAAATTTGTTACTAGTCGTTTACATTTAGTCAGTAATATTTCAAAAGTGTTGACTTTGAAAGTGAGGCAAGCATTAATGCATATTAAATGTACATGAAATGAGACCACAAAAAATATAAAATAACTCTATTACAATTTACCAATATTTTTAAACCCATTCAAACAAAAGCCATTGAACATCTAGCAATAACATAAAATGGACTTGTCCTACTTTCAGAATCAACAGCTCGGATATTCTTCTCTGTTAATACTGAATAAACTCCAATTGAATTCCGTAACCACGGAAATTCTTTTTTCTCTAATGATATTTTGAGTATCGTGTAACTTTATCTTTCAGATTCCCGGTACCAGGTGATTGCGGTAGACTGATTACCTGCGTGGAAGGTTATCCACGTCTAATTACCTGCGGCGATGGAAAACTCTTTGATTCCGTGAGCTTGGCCTGTTTGGATCCCGATGAACTGCCTCATTGGTACGTTAAAAAACTTCATCGATCGACTCACCTCTTTCGACCTGTTGCAAAGGGACTATAACACAAGTAATTTCTTTTTCAGCGCCAATAATCTATGAATAACATAAAAAGGTCAGCAAGATTCCATAAATCGTCACAGGATCCTCAAATCTGAACGTCGTCCTCGGTAACCTAACTGCTTATTTGTGAAACGTGTAAAATAGAATTGTACAAAATCGTCGTATAGAATGTAAACAGTGGTTTGTGTAACTCTATAAGAATACTACCGCCGAAATTGAAACATCAAATTTCAATTTAATTAAATTATACAAATTTCACGTTGGAGCAGAAATATGCAAGCTCGTTGGCTATCGCTTTTATAACCGATAGATTTTCGTGTTTGTTATAGATTACCTTATCTCTGCTTCCACGTGAACGATACAGCCTAGCCGGTATCGTTTATTTAAAAATCAATAAAAAGAAATACTTAGTAAGAGAGAAACGTTATGTACAACGAATATTCGAATAAAATGTGGCCACGAGTACAAAAAAAAAAAAATATACAACGTATACTTTATTTCAACAAGACTACATCGTACAAATGTGAACGTTTCGATAGTAAGTCTTAAGAGAAGGCGAAGGTAAGGTGAGAATGGGTAAAAGAATATTTACACTTCGACTATTAGAATGATACAGAACGGATGGTGACAACTGAAAAGTGATCCCTTCGCAACAGAGGGGTAATAATCACCGCGTACTCCCTACGACGCGGTCGTTAATTGTATCCATTTAACTTAGAAATACGTGCACGAGAAACGATCGACGGGATCGTCGACCCAAAAATAGAGTTAAAAAAAAAAAAGAAGAGAAGAAAAATATTTGTTCCTTCCAATCGGAAAGGAACGACTAAGACGTATCCTGTAACGAAGCGGTGGATATACATGAAACCTAAATTAACCCTCAGACGACCACGTATTTCGTTAATAACTCGTAGAATTTATTTATTTAGTACTTGCCACGCTAGACAAATCTCTCTTTTTAACCCATTTTACTGCTAGGTTTCGTAGAGAAATTCTAAATAATTTTGAATCAGCAGAAATTATATTATCTAGATCTGATATCGGTTAAATTTATTTGAGCTACACGAGCCAATTTTATTTTGTCGTAGCCGAAATAGAAATTTCTTTGAATGTCAGAAGAAAATTTATATTTTTAATATGACATTTACAGGCTAACAATTAACATTCAACTAACATTTTAGGTAACTGATATTAACTATTCCCTTCTTTATTTTAATATGTATTGTTACATTTTGGGCAAAAAAAGGGCATGTCATTTGTAATTATTCAAAATCTCCATTGCAGGACTGACTTTTCTCCTTGTTAATTGTTCTTATAATATTTAAGAAACGTCGTATGAAGAATATAGGTTTTGCTTTCGTTGTCAAAGAAATTTCTAATTTATTCGAAAATTATGAATTTTATATTTGATATTATTGGAATTATATTACTTGGTAGATACCTACGGGTTTTATATATGTATATATATATATATACATATACATATTTTTTTTAAAGTTTCTGCAATTGTGCGGTCCGAGGGTTAAGAATTACGTGTGCTCTCGTGAGACTCTTTCAAACTACGAGAGCCATGTTTCATCGGCTGACGTCGCAGTATTCGCTTTTCCTGGCTACGATTGCGATCCAGGTTCAGAGATGGACATCGTCTCAATATAAGAAAATTATTTAAATAAAAAAATCGAATACAGACGTCTTCATACGACTGCAATTATTCAAAGTAAATTTATTCTATGAGCAACGGACAAACATCATTATTCGAAGTAAATTTATAAGATGGATCAAGATATTTTTATTATTCAACGAATGAAGATACCTTTTTTATTTCATTGAATAAAGACAATATTCATATTCAACGAATGAAGATACCTTTTCGATGAATAAGTATACCATTTTCATTTATATAACGAAGACACTATTTTTATTTAACGAATAAATATATAATTTTTAGAAATTCGTCGAATAAATATACTATTTGTATTCAACGAATGAAGATGCATTTCTCATTCGACGAATGAGCATACCATTTTTATTCGTCGAATAAAGTGACTATTTTGATTGAATCAAAGAAAATTTTACCCATCTCTGCCCCGGCTCCGATCCCGTGTATCCCGAAACGTGGAAAGAATTTTCCACTCACGCTCGTCGCGAATGATTTTCGTATCTACGTTCACGATTTAGTTCCTGGGACGCGATGAACGCTGAACCGGCACTGCGCCGGAGGGCAACGGCGGAACACCTGGCGGTAAGTTCTCTTCCTCGGGTTCCTGTTCGTTTCGACCTCCGTTAAGGTCATCCTCGAAATTGGGCGGCGTCGTGGGCACATCGCAATCCTCCGTGGGTGGTACCACGCACCTCAGCGACCTTCTATCGAACACCAACATCGCTGGACACCTTTGCAATCGCGGGTAGCCGCCTTGACATTGCCAGTAACGGTTGCAGGACTTGCCCAGTGGAACGTTTCCGTTCGCGTCGTCGTTGCAGAGAGCTGTCGGGGTTTCAGTTACGTGTAATAGGACACCTTGGTTTGGAAAGTTACCATTTTACCATGCTATTGTTAGCGACATGTTTGGCGTTAGGCGGAAGCTCCGTGATCCTTACCCATTTAACCCTTTGCACTCGAGAGGTGACTCTCGGTCACCGTTAGGTTTGACGCAGTAAATCGGCCAACAATAATATTTCTTTAGGTTTAATTTCTTTGGAACTCGAAGTGTCGATAAAATGGTTGTCGACAAGGTAAAGGTGACCTGATTAAACATAACATTCCTGGCAATAGAATACTAAGAAAGCATCCCGAGTTGCTAGTAGATACCAGAAAGAAAGGCCTCGAGTGCAAAGGGTTAAGCCTTCGCCACGTGAATTTTATTTTATGCTTTAACCCTACAGCGCGCAATTTTTCAAATCGGAGCAAACACGAGTAACGCTCTACCTAAAAAATTCTGATGGTAACTGTCAGATTTGGCGTACAAATAATTATCTTCCATGGGGCTGTGACCTTTTTATAGCGCAGATGTCTTATTTCTATTAGGAACAGCGCCTAAGTTTTTGTTTAATAAAATATCAAAGAAAAATGCGGTTGATGCACATGTGCATCAATGCGCACTGTAGGGTTAAGAAATAGATAATTTCCTAACGATTTACATTTATATTCATTACATCGTTAAAATATATGCGCGATCGAATCTACATTAAGCTTTTGCTGTATGAATTTTATTTTATACTTCGGTGAAGAAAATGATTTCTTATTAATTGTATTATAGATTTTGAAAGAGAAATTCGTTTTTGATGTATGCTTTACTTATATATTTATGTAATATTTCGTACCGTAATTTATACGAAATTTTATTTTATGCTTTAAGAAGATTAATAATTTTCCAATTATTTATACATTAATTTATTGAATTTATTCATTGAAATAAGTAATAAATTAAAAATATCTCCATAAAAAAACATGTGGAAGTCTTATAAAGTGTTTCCAGTGGACTCTATAAGAATTCGCTTTTTTAAGTTTTCGATAGACATATTATGTACCTACTGGAGGATTAGATACAGTCTAGAACAATTTTCTTTTTGACCCATGGCGTACGCTACTGCTCAAAAGTAGCTAAGAAGCCTACTTTATTTGGCCATAAGAGCACAAATAATAGAAATTATCTTCAAATATTATCAGTTCCCTTGTTTAAAAAAGTGCAATGATTCGGATATAAATGATGTCTACGGTATTTAAAAATATATCATCATCGAATGAATTTATTGGAATATTTAAGGCATCTAAGATTTCCACTGAGAAAGTCTACTGTAGTGGACATCAAAGGAAAAAGTTGATTGCCATGAAGAGAATTGCTTTCAAATGTCACCAGTATCATTTTTACTGAAGTTGCAACGATGCAAATGCAACAAATCATTCTTAAAGGATTTAAAAGAACATGTTCTTTTACAGAATTAATTTAATTATTAGAATTGCAATATCAATCATCTAATATTTCTGTTGAAGCAATCATATTTAGTAAAAAAAGTATACTAGACTTTATCAATGAATAACCAAATATTTTAGAACAACTAAGGTGTTTGAAAGGACATCTTTTTTTGAAGAATTTATTGAAATGCCAATCATCTGAGACTTTCATTAAGAGAACCACAATTTAAAAAAAAAGAAGGTATTCTAAACTTTTTCAACGAATGACCAAATAAATTAGAAAAATTAAAATACTCAAAAGAACATGTTCCATTAAAGAATTGATTGCGATATCAATCATCTAATACTTCTATCAAGAGAATTACATTTAATAAATTAATTATACTAGACTTTTTCAACGAATAACCAAATAAATTACAATAATTTGAATTCAGCTTCATCGTTCAGAATGCTGCAAACATCTGAGATCATTAAGAATTAGAATAAATCAAAGGAACCCACTTTCCTTTAATTCTTTAGTTTTTTCAACGAATGCCGACTTAACGAGACGAACTTTATCGCTCCTATGTCAGCGTCTGAAATGTCTGCGATCCATTGTTTTTACGGAGTCGATCATTTTACGGGCTGTCGCTATCAATGAGAATTTTTATTCGAGTTGTCAAGCTACTTGGTTAGCGGTCGGCGATGCGTGGGGCAGAGACGAAGGCGCGACGGGAACTCGCTTAGAATGTTAATTAGCGGCTCGCCTCTTTTTCCTCGTGGAGGGCACTGACTTCGAGCAAAGTCTCGACGAGGGAGTGAAAAAAAGAAGGGACACGCGTGTTCTCGTACACGGTCACTTTCGAAAGCGAGAATGATCTCGAACATCGCCTCAGGGATAATGCGCCACGTTTTGCCAAAGAGAAGACGGAATAGCTTCTCGATGTAAATAAAAAAACGGAGGAAAAGAAGTGCGAATAAGAGTATCGAAGCTTTCACACTTTGGAACGTAAAATCCATCTGCTGCAAACGACTTGCTGGTTGCTTTGAAAATTATTGTAGTCGCCGTGAAGACTAGAGCACGTTGCACAGCGTGATTGTTAGTGGGCGTTAATTAAGGTATAAGTTCGTGAAAGCACAGGTGAAAAAGGAACCAAGATATTAAATTTTGCAGTCTTTTGATAAGTTTTCTAAATTAATCTCCTGAAGCTGAGTAGATGGTGTTAGTAGTATGGATAATTATAACGTGAAATTAGTATTAATTTAGCTTTTTGACGTTATCATACTTGAAAGTATCATATTTGCTTTCCAGGTATGTGAATTAACATCGTTAGGCTCTAGAAGACTCCGTTATTGTTGTGGTACCTCATATTGTTTGTAATCGTTATTTTTGGAGGTATAGGATCAAATACAACCTCATTCGAACTAGTTACAATCTTTCTCAAACTATATTTGGTGCAACATTTATGGGAAATTTTGAGAAAGTCTGAGAATTCGTTAGAATAAGTTAAAATTAATCGTGCATTCTTTGAATTATTTGTGAAAAACGTAGAATTGAAAACACTCCAAACATAGTAAAACGTAGAAAACAGTTTACTGGATCGCTTACTGATGAAATGATCCTACAACCTGACAAAAATTCGAATCACCTACCAAAAACACTCTGCACACGAATGTTCTAAAGAACTCTTAGGCTCAGTATTGAAAATGAAATCCATTAATTGTTTTCCATTGAGGAATAATAATGCTACAAATATGTATATAATAAATCCCAAATGAAGCCTCGAATTAAAAAGAGTTACATATGAGTTTCATCATATCACAACTTCGTTTTACAATGTCAAACTATTACGAAACTCTTGTCAAGTTGATTTAAAAATGTTGTCAAACAGGCTGAAAAATAAATAGGTTATAAGCTGTTATTAATTCATTAATAGGCTGATACGTTAATATCCTGAAAAATTAAAATACCAGCGTTAGTGTTAACCACTTCCCGTGCTTTAACGAGTCCAACTCGCGATGAAGAGTTTGGCCCAAACATGAATATTACGAGCAAGGCTCGTGAACATATAATCGAGTCAAACATAGACATCAGTTTCCGGCCCGAGTTTCGTCGAGCTAAATGTCACGAGAAGGGGTTAAGGAAAGCAAGCATCATTGTTAGTGCAAAAGCGAACAGAAACGATCAAATTAAAATCATCGTTTACTCACGATGCTTCTGGCACCCTTCGACGTTCTCTGGCCAATCGCAGGATCGGGCCCTCTCGTTGTACAGAAGTCCACCGATGCAAAGTTGCTCGGTGGCTGTGCCGTTCCAGCAGGTCCAGTACCTTGTGCAAGATGTCTCGTGGCCGAAAATACCATACAGCCAGTCGCAGTGTTCAGCTGGTATCGGCGGATTGGCTTGGCGTTTGCCATCGCAGTAGTTTGCTCTCCAAGGGTAATCGCAACCCTCGGTTACACCGCGATGCTTACCAGCGAAAACGAGACCATTAGGGCAATCGAACAGCTCTGGACGTCCGCTCACGCATTCCCAATAACGATCGCAATACTCTATGTCACCCACCACCCTAGATTTCGTTTGACAAGGGTCTTCCTGCTGTTGCTTCTGGGCGAACGACCCTGAAATAAAAAGAACAGAATATTAGTATCCATGACAGATTTACTATTTCACTGTTTGTCGTGCTCTCAGGGTGAGAAATTAACCCTGTGCACTCGAAAGGTGACTCTCAGTCACCACTAGGTTTTCCTTAGGTTTAATTTCTTCGGAACTCGAAGTGTCAATAAAATGGTTGTCGTTGAGGCAAAGGTGACCTGATTCTCAAATCTATACAAGTCTATAGATTTATAAGTCTCAAGTCTATACATTTATAACGAATGAAAATAAACAGATTATTAGCGCAATGAGTATGTTACTTTGACGATACCAATATTAGTGGCGTCAGTTTAGGTTTCCAATTGTCTAACCCTTTGGACTCGAGATGTGACTCTCAGTCACCACTAGGTTTTCTTTAGGTTTCATTTCTTCGGAACTCGAAGTGCCAATAAAATGATTGTCATCGAGGCAAAGGTGACCTGATTCTCAAATCTCATATTAGAGATCTCATTTTCGAAGTCAATATAATCTTAGCATTCGTGGCAATAGAATGCTAAGAAAGCATCTCGAGTTGTTGGTAGATACCAGCTAAAACTGCTTACTTTAACCAACAGCATACATGTGTAAAATATAATTATATAAAAATACATATTTTTAACCAAAGTGTGTTACTTTATAATATATATGTTTAAAATTATACAACTTTCTATATTTGTAATATTATTTGGAAGTTTGCTCTCCATGCCATCATTTTTATTATTTTATTATTTTCTTAGCAGACATTCGCAGATAATTTCGACAAATCAATTCTATTGTTCCAACTAGGCGTTCTTAAAGACTCATCTCGCACGATTTTGCATGCGAACAAGAAATTATACGTAATTCCCATTAAGAAGGCCATGCGTCTCGACGGTCGCAACTTGATATCAAGTTGCGCGACGGCACGCTGGTTCTCTTCTTTCGATTCAGGAACGCGTTCCCTGGCGGCCATGAGGCATAGTAACACGATTTCTTGTTCGATCCGATCGGACGATCGTGACTCATCGTTCGTTGGCGCATCGATCGCGAGTATCCTGCCATCGCGTCTTTCCTCGAGGTTCCGTTAATGAAATGATCAATGTTTCTCTAAGGAAAGCTGAAAGTACTTGTAGGTATGCGTCAATGTTCAAATGGACGATTCTCTGACAGTGAGTCACATAAACATTTACCGACTCGGTATGTTCACTAGAGAATTAATTGTTTCGTGGATAGTGACTAATCAGATCAGTATTCATTGCACGAGATTCAATTAACGATCCTCCGAATTGTTATATCGAGTCGTATAACAAACGAACTTATATTAACTTATATATACATAATATAATTATAATAATAATAATATAATTATATTAATAATACAATAAAATCATAATTTAAATTAAATAAATGTTATTGTAAGCGAAATTAATGGCGTGTTTTAACTGTATTAAAACAATTTAAGAATACATACAGAATTTTTGTTTTCTATCTCCGATTTATTCAATTGTTTCAATTACTTCATTTTTCAATTTTTAGGTCTTTTATGGTAAATCAGAATCCATTCCTATTTCCGTGATTTTACTCGTATTACAATAACAGTTGGGTCAAGTATTACATCTAGGGTGAATGCAAGTAATATTATTTTGAAAATTTCGCAGACAAATCGAAACATATGTAGTAACAGATAAAGAATATGTCTTTTCTTTCTTCAATTTATTAATTTAAAAAGAAATGCTCTTAATACAATAATAACACTTGTTTTGATTCTCTAGCCTTTTATGGTAGATCAAAATCCATTTTTATTTCGTCCATCATAGTTTCGCTCATATTATAACAGGGCAAGTACTATACCTAAGATGAATGTAAATTTTGCAGTTAAATTGAAACATCTGTAGAATATGAAATGTAGTCAAAATCTTTTCTGGTTCCTGATTCTTTTTCGAAGTTTAGTTGGTTGGTACAAATAATAATGTAGTTACTTATGACGTGTAATATTATACAACATATGTAGTTCACTCATTTGAAACCACTAAAGTGTTTGTGTGGTATGATTAAAGGAAAAATCTAATATTAAATCAAGCCAACTGATGTGAATAACCATTGTCAGCTCGATGACTTAGAGTTTCTACTGGAACGATTGCTTTTCAATTGTCTCCATTGCACTCCATTATGGTATTCATGTCTTTCAATCAAAGATAAGGCGCACTAATGCGTGTTACGTGTTGCAGAATGCAATCCTTGGCGCGATATCATCTATGATGCCAATTGCGATTAGAAAGGTGTTAATGTTCGTTATGATCACATCGTGTATAGCCATGGGAGAATAGCGGTGCATTCGAGGAAATAAGGATATGTAATTAGAAAATCAAAGTTTTATTATAACAATATTCTTTCGTTCGTTCAGCAGATGTTTACATGCTTCTAAGACAGTAATTAGTTTTGATTGGATTTACTGTATCTTGGTTATCATTAAATATATATCTCAACAAAAGAAATTTATGTATCAAGTTCGATAATTGTACTGCAACATGACACTTTGTTTTGAATTAAAAAACATATTTAAATCTTGAAAAAAATTCTTGAATTTTGATTATTAACACTACGTGTACATTTTTAATTTGACGACTTTTCGATGGCGTCGAAGATAAATTCTGTTTGTTTTCGAGAAATGGGGGGGGGGGGTTTAATGGAAGAGTAAAGAACTTTTTAATTGAGTCATCGTTTACATTGTTCTCAACACTAACTAGGATTTATGCAATAGATCTAAGAAAGTCTATTATTTTGGACTACATAATATACATATATACATATACATATACATATATATGTATAGAAATATATATATATATTT
>NW_026534349.1:14544502-14673400 GCF_026225885.1 Hylaeus anthracinus
TACATATACATATACATATATATGTATAGAAATATATATATATATTTATATGTATTTATATATATATATATATATATTTATATATTTATATGTATTTATATGTATAGAAAAAAAATATATATGTATATGTATAATTGTAGAATATATTCTACAATTAAAGTAATAATAATGTTATTTCATATAAAAGGAATAATGACTTAACTTGAAAAAATCAAAATAATTGCAGATGTTTAGGATGTAATTAGTTTTAAGTAGTAAAAACTGTTATACAATGTAGTAAGACAGAAAATGTAATAATGTAATAATGCATTGTAATGTGATTGCTAATGGCTATACAGCTGATGCGACATTAAATAAAATAAATAAGAAAATATTGTTATTTCATTTTGTATAAGTGCACGTACCTTTCGGTTATGTTACCATGTGTTCATATTATATTAGTTTATATCATAAATGCAAAAACTCCACAGTCTAGTGATGTTCCAGGTGGCCATTTTTTATTATTCAACCATTTTCATCGCTACCCTAACTATTTGTATTACTATCGGCAAGTGCTTGTCCATTTCAAGTGTTCAGATTTATACTATGATTCATGTATCGTTTCTCAACAACAATGTTATTTTTCAAGACGATGAAGCACTCCTACACACATACTGCAAAGGTTAACGAAGCAGTACAACGTACTCTACAGTCATTCACATTATTTTTGCGAACTCTTGTAGTTTCTCGTAACTCCGCGTCCCGTAATATTTTCCTCATTCCTCATCATTTCTTCTTTCATCTACCGTTTACACGTATGCTTGTCACAGTTTCTAGAATCACCTCGTATAATTTCCTCTTGCAGTATCTCACGTCTCCGCGTTCCACAATTTTTGCCTCGTTCCTCGTTATTATTTCCTCCATCAACTTTTTGTACCTCGTCGTAGTTTCTAGAACCACTTTGTTTAACACTAGATTTACGGAGACACCTTAATAGACTTAAATTGCTGGAAGTAATCCTTTTACGAGTGAAGCAGATTTACTAGAATTAATTAGCAGGCTCAGATAAAAATAAATTTGGATACGTGCTTGTCACTTTATATGGGAAAAATTGTAAACGGTTTTTGTAAATTTCCTTGCGAAAGGAATGGGTCAAAATTACCATGCCCCGTGAACCTAGTGTTAGTCGTAGTAGATAAGAGTACGAATTCATTTAGAACTCGCTGTGCCTCCGCGTTTCGCTAATGCGCGCAATTCCGTCTCCATTTGGTCGTTGGCCAGGTAGAAAAGTAAATAGTAAAGTAAGGTGGGAAGCCAGCTAGCAGCGCGCTCCCAAGAGAGCACCGTCTCGTAAGTGAAAGTGTCTAGCCTTGACTTGCAACCTTCAGGGCAATTCATTCCTCCGTGGCCGGGCTCCATGAGATGGATGTTTCGATTCATGACGTTAAATCCGATGTCGATCTCATCTTCCTGCGTGGGCTATTGTTGCTTGGCTATATTGATCGATAAAAAAAAAGCAACGGTAGCGAAATAATTGGTCCTGGGAGCCAGGCGTGCGTCTGCTATGAACGTAACGAGCCATCAGATTCGGATCTTGGGTAGAGAGAGCCTCGAGAACTTCTTGTTTGGTGATTTCTTAGTTTCATTTCTAGATACAAGCACGAAAGAAAAGTTTCTTTTGTTCTAGAAACATGGCGCAGGTAGTTTCAGTGAAAGATCGTTCGATAATTATATTTCAAACTTAATATCTGCAACTTGTTGCCGATGATATAGATACTAGTTTGATATTTTCAGAGATCTTTTCGTTAGGAATTTCTTTCCATGCAAGATTGTAATATACGCAATATTTTCCATCGAGTATAGTCTTTAGTAGGAAATATTTTTAAGACGTTTCCCTGTTCGATGTTCTAAAGTGAATATTTATAATAGTAGAGGAAATGTATTTTATAGATAGTTTATAAATAGCATCAACATCAAACTCAAGAAATAAATGACTGAGATATGTAGGTACATGTATACAGGGTGTTCGGGCTATTACTAGTCAGCGTTTTTCTCGTACACGGTGCATATGACAAAAAAATGAAAGAGGAAAATTGTATGTTTTTTATGTGCAGTGCAACCAAGTATACAGATCATTTATATTTGTACTATTTTCTGAGAAATGAAGGTGACCTTCAGTTTTTTAAATGGAATGGTATATTTTTTATACAAAAATATAGTAGAGTATTGAATTCTAAATAAAAAAGTATTGACCGTAAAAGTATTAGCCCTATATACCTAATAGGTAACGAATAATTTCACATCAATACTTGAAAATTTTCTTAACGTAATATCAAGGTGGAGATTCAACCTTGTCACAGATTTCCGCAGGTCTAGGTGTTAGGGATGATGATTTTCTTTATGAAGAATTCCTAGCACACTTGTTTGAATCTCCATCTTGTACCAACACCCATATACATGATATATTATTAATATAATATATGAAGTTATTTCTTGTTTATATTTCAAATAAAATTAACCCTGATCTGTTACAAACCTTTTAAAAAAGATTAATTTCAAAATGCCAATGATAATATCACAACAGTGGTTTAGTGATTCCTCCAAGTGAGTCAAGATGAAAGTTATTAGTCCTGGGGCGATGGCATTTATTGATTTCTTGTTTTAGGTGAACCGTGTTTTCGAGGAGATTCGGTGGACCAAAGGAATCTTAAATGTCAAGGGAGCGGGTGCTTAAATATTGTAAAAAACACGATAAGATGTTACTCGTTCTCAGGCTATGAGCTGAAATTGTTAAACAGTTTATAACTGTTTTTAAATGTCGCGCTGATGGAATAGATATTTATATCTTGTCTCTTTTTATTTTGTTTAAGTGTATGCTTGTCGATATAATAAACTACTTTTTAATCCAAGTTTTGAGTCATTTTCGAAAACAAAATCATTATGCAATTTATAAATGTGATTATAAAAATTACGGAGAAATTGTTAGAGCAATAAGAGGAACATTAAAATAGAATACAAAATAGAAATGGATTAGATATCGACTAGTATAAATTAATATGAAATGACATGAACTTTATACAAACTAACATGAATTAGAAGATATAGAAAGAGGAGTAAAATATGTGAAATATAATTCCAGTAGATTATTTATATGTCCCAATTACATTGTACATATTTCATTACTTTTCACATACCTTTAAATTCATACCACACCTAATCCATTCTTACTACTGCTGTATTTTCTATTTCCTTTTCTATTTCAATATTACTATTTTTGTCACCAACTTTTGTCACAGTGAGTGGTTATGATATATCACTTTACTTTCACAATCAGGAATTGAATGCATAATTGTATCGAAAATATCGTATCTATTTTCAACTGAAATCGTCCGAATCGTGTCGCAATTAAAAAGGATAGCTTGTCTAAGATCACTTTCTCGTTTCTAGGAAATTGCGCTCCTACAATAATAATGTAAGATGCTATCGTTACGTTGATTTCAATGGCAGCGATTTCTTGCGGTCATTAATGGCTGGCGAAAAACGATTACTCGAAACGAGGCGTATCGGTTCGGCGCTAGCGCGGAACAACATTCTGTCGAGCATTCTAGACTTCTGAAAGGCAGCAAAGCGATCCATTTTGAAAGGTACGGGATAGTTAGAGGAGTGCTGCCGTCGCCGTTCTTCAAGTATGCAATCCCCGTTACTCGTCGAAAAATCACTCGTACGTTATAGAAACGCGATAAATCCTGATCAACACACTCGTTGGACTGGATCCCGATAGATAAGGGAAGGAAAGCTAAACGCCGGAGACAGAAATCGCGACACTCCTTGCTTATCCGAGATCTACAATTTTCGTTGCTTCTCTCCTAAGATAATGAAGCAGTGTCTTTAATGTGTTGACTGTCAGATAAATATTCTTGACAATTTCTGATAGGATTATACAATATTTAAACTATTGGAGGCTACATAATCAAACATTTATTGCGGTATTTATTTTTGTAACTTCAAGATTCATGAGTTTCATTTAAATTCATTTTCTTTGGTGCATAACTAACAGAACACATTTCTTTTAGTTCTACAATGAAAATTACTAAAAAATGACTAAACCTACTTCAAAACATATTTAACTTCTTTACGCTCTTGGCCAGATATATGAACGTTTAGTTCTGTATAATTATAATTACTGTCGATAATAAGAAGAACAAAAATAATAATAACTTATTTACTGGAAAATCCCTCAACAAGAAGAGTAAATATGGTTTTGCTGCACCGATAATATTATTTCCGATATACAGTTAGAGATATAAGAAAAGCGTGAAGAAAAATCGTCCCTGAAGAGGTTAAAATATTCTCAACATTATACAAAACATTACATAAATTCTTCTCTTTAGAATAAAATATCCCATGAAGCATAATATTTGGCCTCCTAATAGAGGCTGAAAAAAGGCCTAACTTTGATAATTAATTTTGAGAGTATCGCAAAAGGAATAGGATTTCTTTTTACAGGGTTTTTAAAGACGTTTTAAAAAAAGTCAACTTTGGAGACTCGCTTCGTCGCCGCCATTTTGTACTAAAATTATAATACAACAATTTTTGTTTATACTTCAATATGTGTTAACTAAACCCTTTAAAAAGAAATCCTATTCCTTTTGCGATACTCTCAAAATTAATGATCAAATTTAGACCTTTTTTTCAGACTCTAGAGTGATGTCATCCTTTAAACTTTGTAAACATAACCTGTTACTAAATTTCATAACTGCTTCGACTCGTGTATTAATCTTTGAACGCTATACGCGTGAAAATCGTCAGGACACAGTTCCTTGGCGACTTTGTAGGTGGACACATCCACGGTTAGGCAGCATGGGTTATGTAAGACAACTCTTATTAGCAGTGTCGTGGCATCGGGATACTTTCCCTTCCTTTACGACTCCTTGTAAAGAAGTAAGTGCTCGCAGTAGGTCAACGGTTGCCTCTAACAATAAGAAACAAATTCGAGAATGCTTCCACCGCGATACCTCTAATTGTTTACGTTCCGTAGAAAACACGTGCATCTCTATCACGGGTTTCCATCCTTTCCGACACCTATTTTTCCCCATCTGATGTCTAATCATCTTTACCGATTTCTCAATGATTACACCCGTGAAAATTCAGGAAAGAAATTTAACTCGAAACAAGCCTTGCATAATTTTTAAATCTTGTATTATTTGGTTACCTTGTAGAACTTAAATTCCCTATTTAATGGGTAAAACTTGTTCAACTACTATAAATTGTACAGCTCGTATATCTCGTGCAGCGGTTTAAATGTTAATCCATTTAGTCCCAAAAAGGTTAAATTGATGCTTTCTCAGATCAAAGTATTTCCTATAGCAAATCTATATTATATATATTATATGTATCGCTAACCATTCTTCCTTATAGTTTCTTTTACAGCAAATGCACTTATGTGATGCTTTGTGATGTGACTTTTGCTTTTCTAGCTCAACTCGAATTCTGTTACACGTGTCTCACGCGTTGTTTTAACCTCTTCAGGAACGAATTTTTTTGTCATTATCAAGTTTTTGTTATTTTCATTATTGACAATAATTATAATTATAAAAGAAACCAATCGTCCACGTATGTAGCCAAGGGCGTGGAGAGGTAAAAGGTTAAAAGTTAAGAGTATTCAGACCACACTGATCTATTTCGCTTTCTTTTCTGCTTGACACTACTTTGCTATTTATTAATTATTAGTTTGCATTGCTTTGCATTGCTTTGCATTTGCTTACGCATTTGCTTACGCATTTCTCTTCGTTCTCTGACATCCCCATTTAGGGATGGAGTGTAGCTCGGGCACCTCGGGATCGCCAGACCCGCACTATAGCTGCGATCGAGCATAGCTATAGTCCCTGAGGTTCTTCAAATACGTTCATGAAAGTTTCACTTGTAATTTGGCCAAATATCAGTCTTCGATATTTAATCATCTCGATATACAAACAAAATTATTTGTAACTTCTGAACGATTCGATTTCGACCAATAAAGTATGTGTTATAAACGTAAATGGGGCACATTTATAACCAAACATTGAGGAACGTATCCGACGATGAAAATATAGGAAAAAATATTTTTCTAGATGTTAACAAATATTTATACCCTTCTGATAACAATATTTATATATTTTTATATATCTTATATTCTTTCCAGCAACCATAGCTTTTGTGCGAAATCTTTGAATATTATCTGCCAGCGTATATTTTTTCAGTATGTATAAAATTGGTAGACAATGGTTAAAAAAAAAAAGAATATTTTTCTAGCTCGGTAGCTCGCGACTATCGTAGGTGGAATGTTGAAGAACAAGGTATCGTCCCCACAATTCGTGTGGAAGCTACGCAGATTAGTCATGCGTGACTTTTCTAACGTATAGTCGTATGTTAGCTACGTTGGCGTGGAATGGATCGAGAGAAAGGACGATTTTCTATGCGAATTATCTGAATCGATGCGCGAACCATAAGCTCGCTGCACTTTCCCAGTAAATACCTTATTATCCTCGTTGCGTTAGCTTTCCCGTAATGATGGAACATTTCAAAATAATTTTTTGAACAATCCTGTAAGAACGCTTTCAATTTCTATAAGAATATCGCGTGGTAATTTTCGAATCGTATAAATATAATGTTAAACAATTTAGAAATACATAAATATCTTGAACTGCTTTTAAAATTCTGTAAAAAAACATATTACAGTAATATTATTTTCATTATTTTCAATTGATTCTATCACCTTTCTGTAAATCCTTACGTAGAAATGACGTACTTTATGTTCAGATGTTGAAAAGCCTCTGACTTTAAAGTGAATTAAAAGCACTTCAATCGTCACTTTTATAATTTATTTTTATCGTTTAACATAGGAGCAATACAATCCGGCAAAGATTTTATATATTTGAATAGCAATGAACAACAATTTTTGTCTTCTTTTTCTTTTTGAAAGACAGTAAACACTTTCATATAATACAAAAAAAAATTTTCTTTCGGCAGAAATTCACTCTGAAGGAAGTTATACTTGAATTGCTTTGCAGAATCAAGAAAACAAAAATAGTTAAATATTTATTAAGGGTGTACCAGACTCCGAGGGTCCATCTACGGTTGAATTTTACAAAATAAATAACATTCTTCTATATTTCTATAGATACCCCAAAATAATAAATGTTTTACAAAATAATTGCTTTAATCTCTCACGATTAAAATTTAACACGTAAAACAACAATAGAGCATAACGAATTATACAATTTTTCTGTTTTCGTCTTTATTCTGTCTTGTACCGTTAAAAATTAATGTAAAAGCAAACTTTAAGGGCTGATTTCTTCACTATAGAATGAATTTCACACAAAGTTTATAGGCTTGATTTCTTAGACTTACCTCGCAAGTAACTCTCAACGCGATACGCCGTCTAAATTCAAGTTCCACTTTCCCCCGTTAATTTTCTTTTCGACAGATCATTCTGTGACGATAATTTTCGAACGGGTTCGACTTATTCACGGGAAAAGTAATGGTATCTCCATGTCGAGCCGCGTTCCTTCCTGAACGTGGGAATAAATGAATATCGACGTCCTTCCCGGGACCGGTAGAGAGCAACATGTTTACTCGATAGTCGTGAGCCCCACCTTTTCGCGTTCCTTCCGTAAAGTGCAGCGTTCCACGTCAAAAGTCGGTTCATGTAATAAACGTGTCACGACCGAAACAACGTTTACGAGATATGCTCGCCACTTCCTTCTCCCCTCCTCCGTTCGATATTTCTCTTTCTCTTATTTCTCATCCACTGATGAAAATTTTCCGTTAAATTCAATATGAGTCACATGTCCTAAACGGTCCGTCAATATTTTCGTGTTAATTTACCATATCACGCTTTTGTCAATCGATAACACAAGCTCGATGTACAATAGATTGACGCGTAAAGTTCGTAACTTCGATCACTTTTTTTTGTGTGAAAGTTTAACGAATTTGTAGTAAATTTGTAGTAAATTTAACCTAAAAAGTGTGCTGACTCTACATTTTGTTTATGTTATATTAACACGTTCACTGCCAGACTAATACTCTTGAAAATTTCTACTGTGATTAAATTTTGTTTACAGACTATTGGAAACTGCGTAATGAAACATTTATTGTGGTATTTAGTTTTGTAACTTCATCAAAGTTCAAGTATTTTATTTAAATTCATATTCTGTGACACTTAACTAATCAGAATTAATTCTCGTACTTTTTCAGTGAAAAGCATCGTCGCCCATTTATGTGTGACGTAGCGATCAACGCGTTAACACGAAATCATTCGTAAAATAATAACAGAAAAGTCTCGTTAAAAAATTCGCACAAATAGTTGGTAACTTTAACGTAATTGTTATGTTAGTTACTTTTACAGTAATTTATCATTACAGAACTTTTGTATAACATTAAAACTAAATAATATATATTAAAAAGAATACATATACATGTCGAATTGAGTAACCTTCTCTTTTTCGAAATCGGTTAAAAATGTCTATTTACACGATAAAATAGGGACGATCGTTTGTTTGTTTGTTTGTTTTTTTTTTAAATATAATCCTGAGTATTCGTATCTGTTGATAATGAGGCTCTAACGACTCTATCAACAATTTGTTTTAGTATTCAATGGAAATGTCTTACATTATATTTCTCTTTCTTTAATATGCTTATAAACGATTAACTTTAAGGCAGAGTAAAATTGACACAAGCGGCTCGGTTTATTCGAACACAGAAAGAACGACGTTTCATTGCATGAACCTAATACGTGGAAGCGTTAGGAATACTATAGCAAGGAAATGTAAACGTGGATATCATATTGAATGATGTAAGTGACGTAAGTTGAGGGGACGTTGACATAACGATTGAAAGTGCGTAAGTGTCAGCGCCGATAATTGTTGGCTGACAAGCTTATACACATGTGACAACAACTGTCGAAGTCTTTCTAGTCATAATATTTGAATTATTAGATTTTTAGAAAGTGCAAAGTGTAAAGACTTGGTTTCTTGCATAAAGTGTACGTCTTTATTAAACCAAGCAGGAACGTTGAAGATTTAACAGCTTCCATAAGTTTTCAATTTTGGGTAAACAAAATAGATTCTTTTTTGCACTCTTCTTGCCTCTTGTTTTTAAAATATTTTTACCAAATTACGTTGTGTAAAATTTTTAATTGTGAACGTTTACGTATGTTTACATATCGTTTATATACGATATACGATCATACGATATCTCAAAATAATTGCAAACATATAAAAAACACTTTTGGCCGTGGCACGAGTTAGGATGTTTTTCATATCTAAAAAATTACTATTTTGTCGAAGCTCTAAAGATACAAATTTAATGGAAAAATAGAAGATTTATATTCAAAGTGCTGTCATGTTGTCAATTTTCTTTTAGCCTCAGTTTCTCTAATTTAAGCTATAATCGCATTCTCAGAGCCAAATCAGTTTTCATTGGTTCACAAACCATCAAGACGGACTCAATCGTAGATATTTAGCTCGTTTCACTATATGTTCCACTATTTCTTTACGTATCTTGTAAACGAATTTAACAGGGTAGTTGAAAATTTTAGCAAATCTTGTATATAATGTATAAATAAACATACCAAATTTCGAACCTATACTTCTAGTACTTCGACCGCACAAAAATCATGAAAATTGTCTTGTAACTGGTAAAAAGAAGTACTCTAAGATAGTATAACACCTCAACACCTAGTATAATAGATTCCTCTGATCTACGCTTCCAGTATTATTTTTTTCTTACGTCTGTCTCTTTCTATCTGTCTCTTTCTATCGTAATTCGTCTCTTTTTCCGCGGGAAATCGCGCCGATGGAGCGATTTCTTCCGTTCATTTTCTTCTTTTCCTACTAATCAGCGTCGATAGCAGTTTTTCCTCTGCATTATGTCAGCGCTTCCGGACACAGAGAGTTCCGAGCACGCCTTCGTTCGCGTTTGAACAAGGCGGATTACTTTATCGCAGTGAATTCTGTACGCGGAATTCCGGCCGGGAAAAAGGAAAGCAATTACGGAAACGAGCGCGAATAAATAAATAATTACAAGATTACGTGGGACACCGGTTATCCGACGGCTACGAAAATAATCTCTATAATAAAACGGTACGCCACGGTAGAAAGTAGAATTTCTTACGTAAACCGTATAGCTGCAGGATCGAGGTGGGATCGATGCAAGAGGACTAACTCTTTCGAGATGTGTGTAGCGTCGAGTCCCGTTGTATCGACTTAGGACTCCCGAGAATGTCCGAGAGAATAATATCGAAAGTAACAGTTACGACTAGGAATTTGTTATCGAAGGAAAATGCCTCATTAAAACTCGAAGCGACGAATCAACTGATTTGAATCCATCAATTAATTGTATTCTCTCTTAATCTGTACTCATGAGTCAGTGATTTGTAATCATTATAAATTGAGTTAGTCAATCAATTGTATTCGTCTTTAATCTGTAATCGTAATTTACTAATTCGTAATATTCGATGAAAAGTTAATTTATCTTTTGTTATCTTCCTTTCAATTGTTTTAAAAATTCAACGGTACAAAAAATAGTATCCTATTCAATTTTTTGGAACGTTTCAATTGTAATGAAAATAGAATTATAATGTATTCGTATCTTGTAAAAATCTAGAATTGAAAAGACAGACAATAATTTACCATAATCTCTTGACTCATGTAGAATCCGTGACGAATATTAATTATACATGAGGATTTATTGGATACATTCCGAAAAACTCATAATGATTCGCTTAATAAATTCTTTCGTAGTGGTATTCAATGAAATTGTATAAAACTTAATCGGTGACTGTGAATTCGTCCCCTCGTTAGAATAGAGTATCATAGAAATACATTTTATTTGAAACTATTTTCTGTTACCATCTTAATTTCATGATCTATGAAATTTTATAAAATACATTTATTAAGCAAAGAATTATTTATACAAATCAGATAACTAAGAATTTATTAAATCAATTATTTTAAAGGTTGTGATAATAAATGTTAATGTCGTTCAGTAATATACCCGTCTATAAAAGTATATAAAGTGCAAGTAAACTACCGTCAAACGTGTGAAGATTATAATTACAATTTATATTATATATTATAATTACAATTTTATATGATTTTGAATAATAATGCATACACTCACGACCTGCATTATTAATTTGATCTTCTAACTCATGAATACCGATTTCACTTTATTATATATCAAACTAAAAATATGTTATTAATTGAAATGTCATTCTCCACCTAAACCATTGTTTTATTCGAACCACATATCATCTAATATTTACAGCAGTCTTTGAAAAATATTTTTTCTCTAAATTGTATCCAGTTCTGGTTTTAGATAATTTACTGATATATTTTATAAGAGACACGAATCGAAAATGTTTCATTTTAGTGTTTGTACAGACTAACTAGTCAAATTTTATTTCATATTTTATTGAATTCATATCATATTTTATTATGTGCAAAAAAAACTTTCTTTCGCCGAGATCGAGCAAATCGAAATATTGATCGGTGACTCGCGATCCGCGGATGCAAAATATGGAAAGGAGGGAAAGAAAGAGAGAGAGAGAGAGAGAGTAATCTCTCTGCTGAGCTACTTTCATATTTTCACTCCTGAGACACGGGAGAAAGTTCTTGGGATGTGTGAAACCCGGTGAATGCCCGACATTGTCTTACGAAGACGTGTGTAATAATCGCAAGGGTGGGGGCATTACTACAAGTTACGAATATTGGTTAATACTGTGATAACGAATATTGAGTAATGATAACGATACGATCAAACAGAAAAATCGAGTAACCTGGGAGAATTTTCGAAACAATGGTAATGAAAGTATTCTCTGATCTTTATGTATAGTTTATAACTTCAAAACAAACAGTGATCGACAGGACTGAAACACAAAATTCAAAAAGCTATCAAGAATTTTTAAAGAATTTATAATTCAATCATTTTTGTATAATATCTTTTTATGTTTATTTTGTAACTTTAATCTGACTATTCTGTATATTTTATTCCTTATAGATTATACATTCTTTCTTTTTAATAATCCGTTTGTCTTTCATAATTTGAATGAGTTTACATTTTGGCTATGTTAACTACAAAGTTTGAGGAATTTCTACATAGTGATTGTGTTTGTAATCTTTTTTCAAGAATTTATTTATAAACAATTTCTTCCCTATGCTGCACATGTGGTTGCCTAACCTAAATCTAATTATCCCAAAGGAGACCCAAAATCATAATGATATATTACAATTAACAAGTTTGCATTGTGCAATATATATATACATCAGTTACTCATATATGTATCTATAAACATAAAATTATGCTGGAATCCTTTCAAATATATATAAATTAATTTTCTCGATTTCTTAGATCTATTCACAATTTCCCAAAACCGTTTGAAAAAGATATTTATCAAACACGACCAATATCTGTGTCTCAAGTCGAAGCTCAAAAAAATTAAAACTAATTGGGAATTTTTGCTAGGCTGTGAGTGTGAATCAATATTTTCCGAAGATATTTTTAATGTAAAGTTCATAAAAAATCTGACTAAAAGACTTGAAATAATTCGAAGCACGCGTAGAATATTATCTTTCACCGAAGAAACATAATTCGGACCTAAGTAGAGTAACGATTTCCTACGTTACTTTGTTAATGCAAGTTACTTTATAACCTAACGAGAGTCGCGTTTTTATACTTTCATACTTTTCTCCGTTAATGACACGTAACGGGAGTGTTTGATGAACGTTTAACCACGAGTGAATGTAACGAACGACGTCGCGTTGCTTTGAGAAAGTTGAATAATAAAATTCCTACGTTTAGATGGAGTGAAAACGAATTACGACGTCCTAACACTTTAGTTTACGATGACGTAGATGTGGAGGTGATGAGTGAAGTCCCTTTAAATCTTAACAATTATTTTCGTGCGTATGATACGAAGAAAAATAGTAATGGAATGACGGAAAAATAGTAATTGGATAATATGTTACTATGAAAAAGACACAAAATTTTAATTGAAGTTGAGACTCGGGGATAATCACATGTTATGATAATCACATCCTTTTGCACTCCTAAGGTCAGCTGTATTATCCAGGAACTTAGGGGTGCTTAATTCTTAAGGCCCAGCTATGCTGTCATTAAACTATATGAAATTATGTATGTTTATGTGTGTTTAATAAAGATTTAAAGTTAGAATAAAAGCTTCACATATCTAAGAAATCTAAGAAAAAACCCTCGAATTTGGCTACATATAATCGCTTGGACAAAAAAGGGTTAAGATGGTAAACACTGAATTATGCCGAGAATAGGTAACCTTTAGGACCTTTCCAGATACTTAAAGTCGCCTTGTTATAAATAGTAAAATAAATATGAGATTTCCATTAATTTATGTTAATTTACGTTTGCTTACGTTCGGTTAATGCAAATATAAAGTTTTAAGAACAGGTGATAAAATCTGTCAAATAACAAATAATTCAAATATCTAAGAAAAAATTCCTTGAAATTAACTACCAACGTATGGCCCAATTGCCTGGAGAGCAAAGGATTAAATGTGTAAATTATAACATGAAAAATGAATTTACCACTTTCTTTAAAATATCTTTAAAGAATATTAATTTTTGAAAAAGTTTTAACAGCTCTCTCCAACAAGATCGAATGAGAAGACTCCATCTCGAAATGTTAGTAAAATAAACATTATAATTCGATACAAATTTCGTACTTCCATACATTTCTCAGCTAATGACACGTAACGGGAACGTTTGATCAACGTTTAGCCACGAGTGAATGTAACCGACGACGCCGAGTTTGCTTCGAGAAAGTTGAATAAAATTCCACCATTTAGATGGGAGTGAAAACGAATTACGGCGTATTAATAAGGTATCTGGTGCGAGACAATTACGAAATAATTAATTGGATCGCTCTTGTGTAAATCACCCTCGATTTCACGGTGCACGACGGTTTAGGCTCGCGAAGCGCCGTCGACGAACACGAGAGCGTCTCGGGACACTCGTATCCGCGAAAGTAGGCCGACGCGCACTTTTCAGATCCAGTGGCTGCAAGAAATGCGCTCGTCTGATCACAGAAAGTCCGTTTTCACTTTGGTGGTTTAGTGTCAGACGTGTTTCACTACATAATCGCCCATTCCAAGTCGAGCAGAATTGTACTGGGATAATAAACAACCGATCGATCCAACGCGTAGCGATTTGAAATATTCAAATCTGTAATCATGATAAAAGTTAGACAAATTAAATTTGTTAAAGATAGGCAGTTGTTGGACTTCCTAGATCGTATAATATATATGTGCCAAGGTATTAGTAAAGAGATGGATAAGAATATTTAATGTAAATAATTCATTAATAAAGGGGCCCTCGAAGTGGTTAGCACTGACCTAACTCAAACTAATGAAACCGATGCGTAGTAATTTATTCGTAACGTTTATTCGATGAAACAGTTAAATTCTTCTGTGTCGAAAATTTGATTTTGTGACCATAATAGAAATCAGACGTTTGGTTGTTGGATATCTATTGATAAATTTGTTAAAAATAAGTATAATTATTGAACTTCGTGGAGCAACTATATTTGCCTTAAAAGTATTTGCAAAGATATTATTAAAAAATGTTAGTAAATCTACGGCTAAGAATAATTAATGTAAATAATTCATTAATTTAAAAGTGGCCTCTGGAGTGGCGTCGAAGGACGACGAACTGTGTTATAACTATAATATAATACTTGAATAGATACAATTTATTATGCATATAACACAGATATAGTTGCATAGAACACAGATATAGTTGCATAGCATACCTACATAGTATACATGTATAGTAAATATAGTTATATATGTACTATAATTATAATATGATAAATGAAGAAATACATTTTATTATATGGTTAACACAATTATAGTTGCTCTATGAGACCCAAGTACGTATATTTAACACTTTAATTCTACACTTTGAATTCTAATTTGTATCTAAAGAGCAACGAGCAAGCAGTTGTTTATCTTTCATTCATTACTCGGAACTTTCATCTAGATAAGAAATTTTCCCATCTCTGGTTGAAAGTGAAACTTGCTCAGTTTCGAAGTGGTTTTGTTAGTGTTAGACCAAAGTATATAGAAGCAAAATAAATCGAGAAATTCTTGTGAAACTGTATAACAAATGTCGCAAATGCCATGAGAATATACGAACTGACGCACTCTCCTCTCTCTCGCTGCAACTACACAACGAAACCATCTTGAAAATCTCCTAAATACCCCTTGATCTGTTCTGTTTCTTTTATTAATACATCGATCTGACACTAACGAAAGCACATCGAAATTGTGCTGATCTCACTCTTGACTTTTAATCTCACTCTCAAATAAATATATACACTGTTTTTGCACTAAACCATCGACTTGCACTCACGGTGTATCGATGACCACTGCTACATAATTATTTCCTATTTATTTTAATTTATTTAAAGGACGTTTATTCAACATATTAAAAAAAGAAGAGCAAACAAAACGTATGTACAGGGTATTGCATTCGATCGAAGCACAGTGAACCAAAAAAAAAACTATTTTACAACCTAACCCAACTTAATACGTCGCATAACTTATTAGTAGAACACGGATGTTGACGCAAATTCGTATTTGCACAGATATAGAAAAAGAATTGAAACTCAAATGAGAGTATGTCTCATCTTCTAAACGATATTATGTGCATATTATTGTTGATAGTTTATATATTTTTGCGTTCGTGTACATTCTCATATTTTCATTTGCCACAAATGCATAAATATTCACCGTCTAATCGTAACATTCTATTAAATAAAAATATATTATTGTCCTGTATTAATGAATATTTCGATTATCTCTGAATACTTCTTTAATTCGAATGATCTCCATTTATGATTATTAGTTAACACACGTTTCACTTGACAAACAACGAACAAATTTTGTTACCTTTAAGATTTAAATCGTGCCCATACTTGCACTCAATGAAAAGATTTATTTCAGTATTTTCCTATTTACTTTATTTCTGATAATATTGTAGTAACTAAACGCAACGTGGAAGCAAAGTCGGCATAACCGATTGTGTAGTTTCGTACTCAATAATAAACTATTCAATTCGACGAAAAAATTAACGTAACCCCAGATCAATACACATTAATACTTACACATTAATCTAACCTCTAAACTGTTTCTAAATACGCCAGTAAATAAAGCAACAAGACTTCGCACGTCGAGTATGTCTTTTGCGACCACCCGAGTCATCGAACACTCCAACTTAAAAATGATTCAACGTTAAGACGTTTTCGGGACTTCATCGCGACATCCAAACGATTCGATAAAACAAGGTCCGGTAATTTACGCCGGGTTACGTTCAATTTCCGTGAAAACGACGCCATCGATCGGCTGGAAGAAGAAGAAGACGACGAAGAAGAAGCCGTGACCGACACGGGCCGGCGTGAAACGAAGAGGGCAACGCGAAGACGGAGACGGAAGACGGTGCAAGAAGAGGCAAATAGCGGAAATAAGAGATGCTGGGACGCGGTCGGCGAAATAAAAGAAGGCAGTTGCCAAAGGACTCACCGTGGGCAGCCATGAACAGCAGAAGAAACGAGAGAACCTGCGACGATGCCATTCTGAGCTATATCGTGCACGGCCTTGGTGCCAAGACCAATTCGATTAACTCGAATCTACTTAAATTTCAAGTTCTGCGGTAGAAACCATCCAAGGATGGGGCGTACAAGCGTGAAGTGTGTCTTATAAGAACCGAAGAAGCTCGGCTGATGAGTTTTCGTGTCGAGACTGGTCACTGGGAGAGGCGTTTGGCTTCGTGTCTTATATGAGCTCCCCACTCTTCTGGCAGGTCCGATCTCTGCCGCATAGGAAGGCCTCCCTGGAGAACACACCTGGTTTCTTCTATCGAGGACTGCAGCCGGTGATTTGGTATCCGCGACCGATGATACCTCCGGGAGATCATCGAAATCGTGCATTGGAAGCTATCGCGATGACTTTGGACCTTGTTCTTACTTCGGGGGGAACACGGTCCTTGGCTGGGGCGGCGGAAGGGGAGGGGGGGGGGGAGAGGTGAACAATACGGTCATGGGGTTATTTAATACAGCACCGTGCAAAAGTCTTACAAACCACTTAGACGGTTGAAAATTTTATGTTTTTGCGTATAAAAATTCATTGGTTAAATGTTAAACTTAACTAAAGTTTGAACGTGTTATCTGATCTCAACGAACGTTTTGTGTTGAAATAATGAAATGTTATAAATATGACACATTTTGAATGTTATCTGAAAATGAACGCAAAATAACACTTGATTAAATTCGCAGAATTTATGTTTAGCGAGTCGTGAATTTATTATACATTGTCTGCGTTAGTTTAACATTAAAAAAAAAAGTGTCACGTATTATTTGCAACGTTTAATCTTTGAACGTTTTTACACGAAAATTAACAATAACGAAAATATACAGAATGCCAATGGCCTACAATTTATAGGCTCAATTTTCACTTTTAGACATTTACCTAATGTTATTTATTTACAGCAATATTCCCTTTTGAAATCGAAACCAAGTTTTGAATAATGATTTCTAAATTATTTTTTTTTCGATTAATTTCAAGTATAGTGACATTTATAATATCAGTACACGGTATATCACATGTAAATTGTTAATTAAATTTAGCAAAACATATTTGAATATTTTCAGGCATAAAATTACTATTTTGATACACACAGGAATTGAAATAGTTATACTTGTTATATGTCAGTATACGGTATATCATATCTAAATTCTTAATTATATTTCGCAAAACAAACTTGAATATTCCTAGGTATATTAAAGTTAGTATTTTAGTACACGCAGGAATTGAAATAATTACACTTACTCTATATTTGAGGGGAATTAACTCGTGCGTGCAAAGTTATGCAATGAATGTTAAAAATTGGCAACTCGGTCTACTCTTATAATTGCTTCGGTCCGTATCGCGATTGAAGACAAACGATCGAGGAGCATTTCTTGTTCTTTATGCTTCGATTTCCGACGATTAATCGCAACTTATCGGTCTCAATCGAAACGGTACGCAGTCGCGTCGTTTTGATTCCATTGTGTATGATTTAACGATGAAATAATTGAATTTATCGCGCGATACTTCACACTCGGTTACTTCGCAACGGTTCCGTGCAAATTGCGTTGACGCTATCATCGCACGAGATCGTATTTCGCTTCTGTTTTCTTTCCCTTTTATGGGACAAATATGCAGAAATTCTTCCTGCTTTCTATATCGTCTCCGTACACTATTCGTCGTTCGCGAGACTCTTTTGCCACGCGTGAAATTTACTTAAGGGGTTACACCCGATTATAGTGAAAATTTAAAAATTCTTCTTTTTTTTTTTGCAAAAATTTAAATACGGATTTTAACACAAAACAAAATGTAATCTTGTAGTACAAGTACTGAATTTAATATATTAGGTGTAGAAATTCATTCTATGCTTTTATATTGACACATTTATTTTGTGTAGTTTATGTAGAAACTGTTACTCGGCATTTAGTTTTTATACTATACGTGTTCTTTTGACATGTATGGCTAAGAATAGATTACAAGTTACACATATGATTATTCTTTGGATAGTAATGGTAAGTTTAGTTTAGAAAAGCACAGAATTAATTTTTACACTTAATATATATTTCTTTGTTAAGATGTATTTAAAAATGGCCAAGATTGAGCAAATCTTCAGGAACGTTTCGTTTTTTTTTTTGTAGATAACAAATAGATCATTCTGTTAATGACGTCATCCTCTGAATGGATATAGGTTCTTTCGAAATTTTACTTTCTACATGTATGTCAGAGGTCTTACTAAATCCTCTCACTTTTCAAAATGAACCTTTTTCCTTAATAAAATAGTAACCTTTGTATCGAAAAAAAAATTCTTTCATTCATTCAGCAGATTTTGACGTCTACTAACACAATAATTTATTTTGATGATATTTGCTATATCTTGACCATTTTTTAATACATCTTAATAAAAAAAATTTGTATATCGAGTTCAATACTTGTCTTGTAAAATTACGATTTGTCTCGGTTTAAAATATGTATTTAAATCCACACAAAAAATTCTTGAATTTCGTCTACTGAGCCTGCGCGTACTCTCCCAATAAAATAATTGATACATCTCACGAATCAGCGTTGCGAAACAACTTTATATACTTCGTCCTTCGCAGAATTTCCATCCTTCTGGTTCCCCCCTGTTCACATGCAATTGTTCCAGGACTGTTTCAAAACACAATCGTCGCAAAACAATACCTTTAACTCGTATTTTGATAGACAGGATAATTATGTATAAATTGTAGAATTATTATCCTACTAGGTAGCCTAGAGTATTGCAACAGATTTGGGACAAATCATCATTTAATTAATATATATTTACACGCATGTATTATAATTACACATCATTATAATTTATACACATGTAGTTTACATCCACAAAGGCAGAATGAAAAAGAGAAATAATATAACAACTACCTCAATGTACTTTAGTTAATATATTTCTAATAAATTGAATTTAAATACATTCTATTTGAAAATTAACTGAAATATATACGGTCTGAGAGTCCATGATTAATAAACGGTGGAGATTAGCAAATGGTAGACGGCGGATCTTTATGCAAAATAAAATCTTCGCGAACGTGCCTATAAAAATTGAACCTAAATAGGAATTTATTTTATTCTGCAAATATTACAACATGAACTTTACTTTCAATCTTTTTTATATTCTTGCATATTGTTTGCATTTTGTAGATTGAAAATTCAATTTTCCTGTAAATGCATAAAGATCCGCAGTCTAGTAATTAGTAAACTAGGCGAAAAGGCCACCAGCTCCAAGCATAATGTAACAGAGGGATCCTAACAATTGTCCAAATCATACAAAGGTTCGTTCATAATCCAGAGATTCATCTGAAGAGAAGAACGAAGGGTTCGTTTACCCAGCGATATCAGGATTAATCATTGATCTAATACCTACATCATATATTTATGAAGACGAAAAAGGGAAATAATATAACTGCCTATCCAGTTCCGTTAATTAAAATACACATCACCTGAGAGAGTCCATGATTAATCAACGATGGAGATTAGCAATTAGTAAACTAGGTGAAAAGGCCACTAATTGTTTAAATCATACAAAGGCTCGTTCATAATGCAGAGATTCATCTGAAGAGAAGAACGAAGGGTTCGTTCACCCAGCGATATCAGGATTAATCGTTGATCTAATATCTTCGAGATTTGACGTTATGCAAGATTAACGGCAACCGCGGCGCGCAACTAACGATGCAGATCGTTTTTCATTCTTTCGAAACCGTTGCAGGGGCGTTTGCTCGATGTAAAGCCGAGATTACTTCAAGGGGAATCGGAATCGCTGTGCTTCGTCGGTGAAATCCTTCAGATGATCTTTTGCCAGCGATCGTTAGATCGCGCGGAAGAAACGTTCTCTCCTCGTTTAACGTTCAAACAAAGGAGTTGATCTCAATAAGCACAAGCTCTGTACTTCTGAGCTAATGCGGACCCTTCCACATGGGATGTCTAGTGGCGGCAGTCGACTGGCGCCAATTTTCTTGCACATTCGTACAACGCACGTACGACATTTTAAGGAGCTACTCTCTCTTTCTAGCTCATAAAATGGACTTTCATTGTTAATCCTTTGATCTACGATTTACTGTAGGATTGTACCTGCCATAATCAAGTATAAAATTCCTTGCGCCCTTTTATACGACGTGCCTAACTCGTGTTTTTCATCTTCGACTCAAATTCTGCACCACGAGTCTCACACGTTGTTATAGGTTAAAGGGTTAATGAAATTGGTGCTCGAGGTCCTTGAGATATTTCTACCAAGACATATTTACAAAATCTCAAAATTGCCAATGTTATAAACGTTTATATCGCTTCGCTTCTTTTACTTTGGGTAAAAAGAACACATGTTTGTACATTCTTGTTGTATATGGTCTTGAGAATAATTCTAATAAATCGTATTTAAAATATTTTGATTCAAAAGTTACCATTTTCTTCGGGCCACTAAAGAATCACAAATTCAGTGGAAAAATTGGAGATCAAAGTGTTGCTATCTTGTCGATTTTCTTTTAATTTTTTCTTCCCATATTCGCGATATAATAAAATTTACAATGAATAGAACAAAATTAGTTTTCGTCGAATTGGACCATCAGAGAAGATTTCGATCGCGTTAACATGTTTGGTCAGTTCTACTTGTCGCGTAGAATATTGAATGTAACTTGTAAAAAAATCGACCAGAACCATTGAAAATTACAGAGGATCTTGTATATACATATATAAATATATCTAGCAAGTTTTAAATATTTACGACGAGAACTTTGACCGCGAAAAATCGTGAAAATTGCCTCGAATGTGGTAAACAAAGAAAAGTATTACTCCCTTAAAGACTAACGCTATTACTAACTGGCACTATTATTAACGCTATCAAAGTGGCGTGTTTCTGTCGCCAATAGACTTCGCATGTGGAAACCCTGCTTAATGCTACGACAGCGCTGCTAGAAACTGCGATACTCCTTCGCACTTCAGCGTCCACGAAAGAAGTCCTTCACGGTTTCTTTCACCTGTTCGAGACGCTTCACGCGATAAGCTGGTGAAAATTATACGAAACACTCCTTGATCGTTCAGATGAAATTCGCGTCCCGTATTTTTCTTCTCGCATTCGAGCAAATATGGTGGCAGAAAATTGGGCATAACCGTGAAAGAAATTGAGAGCTATTCGATAAGTCACGCCAACCACCTATCATAATAGGCGTGTATTATCGAGTTCTTTTATCGCACAACTGACCGAATAGTTACGACGGTGATTGTTCATTCAACGTTATTTCAGTAATCGTCAAATGTTTCGGGTATGTATACGTGATACAATGTGTACGAGGATGTGGGCTAACGGGTAATGGAATGTGGATGGGAAATCATGGTTACGTGACTAGGCGTTTCGAATCTCATTTAGCTGAGAGTCATTCTGAGACAAATTATGCAATTAAACTGGGCGCACTTGCAGAATTATCTGCGCAGTCGGAAGTGAAAATAATGATGTTTGAGTAGTCCAAACGGAATAGCCAAATCCAACGTTAAAATTGCAAACGTACCTACGAAAATTCAACCTCAAATAGAAATTTATTTTACTCTGCAAATGTTATAATATGAACTTTACTTTCGATATTTTCTTATATGGTTACATACTGTGTGCATTTTTCTTGCACATTCAAATTTCCTGTAAATGCATAAAAATCCGCACTCTACTCATAAGTATTTATATCCTCTGTGTCTATTCAAGTCACAATTAAATGTTTCATTATAATGAAACATGGATAAACTTTACACGTGTCCATATTAGGTCTACCGGAAAGTTCTGTCCGTTCCGGTTGCAACAAGTTTCAACAAGTATGGCGCATATTCGTTAAAAATGATATACAAATTGCAATCACGCTGGCAAGGTGTCGTACATAATGATAAAAATTGTATTATTCGATAAAATTTATTCAACGTATGAGAAATTTATTATTTTGTTTTATTCTAAAAACGGACAGAACTTTCCGGTGGACCTATTATGTATAATGAAAAATGTACTTGAAAACATCAAATCTACCGTTTAATTTATAGAAACTTCTTTAATAGACATAGAGGATATGAAGACTTATGGGACTGACTGTATGTAAGAAGAAGGTCAGTTTACTATTCCTGTGTACATTGTATGTAATATACATTAGATTTTTTTAAAAATAATTAATAGTTTCAGCACTGTTCATGTTGTTTCTAGGTGTTAATGTTCATGTATACATAACTACAGTTGGAGCTGATCTTTCATTTGTTTATACAAATACGTAGTACCATGTAAAAGTATATTTTCTTCACTTTTCAATAAATATCTTGAATATGCAATTTCTAAATTATAAAATACATATATATATATATTATAAAGTATAAAATAAATATATAAATGATACGAATTTTTTTTTAATAAAAGTGTTATTTCTCATGCTCTTAGTACGTGTCCGTTGAAAAACAATTTTTCCCCATTTATTAAAAAGTCAGAACTGAAGGAGTTGAAGAAATAATTCTTGAAGACAACAAGGAGAGGTAATATAATTTTTCGTCCAAGTAGAAAACGTTGCTACACGGAAATTCGCCGAACAACGTACAATTGTGTACATTGATACTGTTTGGATAAAGAAGAAAAGGATTTTCCGTGATTTAATAGATGTTTTTAAAGCGATCGCTCTAGAAATAGTCCGTGGCGTGATTTAGAGTTTTCCATTTACTGGAGCATGTTGTGCAACTAATTGCGAGTGGATGGTAAAGGCAAAATGTTTAGCATTTGTTATTAATTCCACGTAAATGAATAATGGAGCAGTTTCTCCTTCCCGTGAATTCTGGCCCTGCTCTTCCGTTCCTTTCACTCACTTCCTAACGATGCTTCGAGGATTTTGCAAAACTTGCGGATTATTCCACGCGGTTTGGTGGAGACGTGGAAAGAAAAGTGTCTTAATCGATATTCGCTGAGCAATAACCGAAGTCTGTCAACGAGTCGATTCGAAATTGCAGATGTTTCAGCAACGACGCTTAGAAAGCGACTGTACAAATATGTTCGGCAGCACAAATCATCGCTCGATGCTTTTAACACTTTCGCTGTGTTTGAACAGAAGACATTTTTCGAACTAAAGCTGTAACTGAATATTACGTCAAGTGAATGACATCGAGGAACCCTGTGAGCTTTCGCGATATTCGGATATTTAGAAAAGTAGAACTATTATTAATTAATCACTACATGAAATATCTTCTAGTGTATATTTAAATTTACTATTACTTATTTCTTGTAGTGAAGAAAATGTATTAGACATGATTGATTACGAACGAACGTATGATTGAACCTTTCTCACTAGTAAAACTGATAGACTAAATCAATATTATATTAATATTATAGTGACATTAAATTAACATTTATCAAGTCGTTTCTAACGTTTTATTTGACCCGAGAACTCTTCAACTGAAAAGTTAGAGGAGGATAATAAGAGAAGGATAATAGGATGTAGAAATCACTAAATTAGTACTCTAGAATTAATGAACAACTGTCTAGTCTCTAATTGACTCACTGCTCATGAATATTCAAATGGGTTCGTGTATCCAGGTAAGCGTTAGAGTTTAACACAGCAAATATTGTAAATTGGTTAATTCTAGCGACCCTGTTAATCTTCATACTTTAATGCAGAAATTAAAGCAAATCGCAATTATCAACGACTTTTCGAAAGGATCGGTAAATATAAAAACGAGAATATTAAAAGTGTCAGCGACGAGTACTATTGTCTGTAAGCCTACGTGGTATTTTCTCACAAAACTGAATCAACGAATTTGCATAAAGACAAAAATGGAAAAGATTTCGTAAAGAACCAAAGATACTTCCCGGAAGAAGAAACGCCTCAAGCTCGGCATAGAATTTAACAAGGATTTTCACCTTGGTTCCTCGTGTGGAAATGTAGATGTATTTAACTAAGGACGGCTTGTTACCAGACAAAGATTATCACGATGCTCGGTGAGAATGGTCACAAGAGGAAACGAGACATATAAGAATGAAACAATGGCCAATGGGTTTCGAAAGTCTCTCGCGGTGAACGTTTGTATCCCCGCGCTCCCCTCGATCTCACCCTCGATTCCAACTCTAAGAGTTAATTGTTAAGTTCTAGAATTAACCGAGCTATTGATTAACAGTATTTATATTAAGTGGAGAAATTAATTATGTACCTTTGGATTTGAATTATGTACCTATGACATTTGATTAAATAGAAATGTTTGCACGTCGTTTTGTTATGTTAAATTACCAACCTAAATCTCAACCTGATGAGCATTACAATGTAACTATAAATCTACGAAGTTTAGTATCCATCAAATGTTGTCAATTGTCATTCGTCTAACAGATTGTATGGAAGTGTACTTTGAGATTGATAGTAGTATAAATGAAGTATGTACCATTTCACAATCGATTACTTATGTCTAGACTGTGGATTTTATACATTTATGATACAAGCTAATATGACAAATACATGTTAAACATAACAAAAACGTATTTGCACTCATGCAAAACGAAATATCGATATCATTATTATAACGTCAATTAATAGATTATATTCAACATAAATTATGTATATTTTTTGTACGTTTGTTTATTACTTTACGTCATAAAGTCATAAAATCCGCAGTCTACTTATGACATTTGTTTAAACAGAAGTATTTACTCGTCATTTTGTCATGCTAAATTACTAAAAGTTGTATGATTTTCCTTTATAAATAAATGATAAGCTTACCATAGAAAGGAACAGAATTAATTTCTACACCTAATAATTAAACGAGGAAGTTAAATATGAAAATTACTGTAATTAAAGAACATTAAGTGTAAATAGTTGATTAATAGCATCCATGCCACTTCTGTTAAGTTTTTAAATGTTATGTAATTTATTCAAGCAACACAATTCTCTTGTAACTAGTACTAAAATTAATTTTAAAAAAGTAACACATCCAAATATTAATGTAAATTGTAAACATTTTTAGTTAGTGTTACAAAAACCACGAAATATTCCCTGTTTCTTAAAAAGACTCCTAAAGAGTAACCTTTTACGCGAGTGTGCGCCTACAGACAGGCAATTTTCGAACGCTCGAGCAAAACTGGTCACAGGTTTTCTAGAAACCATGTGAACTATGATTTTGTTGTTAATCTCGAGCAACACGAATAATACCCAATTATATAATTATGTATTCAAAGTTTCGATCGCTATTATCAACGAAGAGGCTTTTAATTTTTACTTTTATATTATTACTATTTTTATCATCCTAACCCTAAAATTCTTAATCCTTGAATACTCATTGTATTTTATTATATTTCAAAAGTTTCTGTGCACTATAGTTTCACTTATTAATATTTCCAATCAAATTATACATACATACAAATATTTCATTGTTCACAGAATTTCAAAATAACTTGATGCAAAGGGTTGAAATATCAATTAAATAAAAGCTTATTGTAAAGATTGTAAGTTGATGTCTCTTTTGTATACAAAATGCTCTTTGGTTGATTTATATTCTTAATCTTTGCCATGACGATTTTGTGAAGAATTGACTTTATATACTAATAATATGAAAACACAACTTCGTAATCGAAACATGAAATAATTAAATAATTATGTATTATGTCAATGTTGTTCGCGTTTATCGATAGTAATTATTCTTTAATATCAAATTGCTCTGCACATAATACAAGAACAGAAGAGACAAAAGTTTCTTCAAGTCGCATACATTTGTATTTAGAGCAGTACGTTAAAATATTTTCTAACGTTTCTACTCTAATTTATCTAAATGATTACTGCATAAACACGCCGTTTACTGCAAATTGGACCGAGTCATGAAAACTAAATATAGAAAACATTACTTTATACCACGTCAAATCATCATTACGTCTCTCGCATGTTCGCGTGAAATAAAAACCAATTGCCAAGGAAACATCTAATGCTTTCTAGTGCACAAACGCCAAGCGCGCTGGCACGTTTACTAAGGCTTTCAACTCCGTATTACAATTACGTAAATTAGACATTAATTTATAGAAAAAAAATGGTTCTTTGCAACACGTATCTGTCTGCGGTCGTCTCCGGATCAGAACACCCTCTTGTAAGACATCTTATTTTGCGGATTGTAAAAAATATGGTGAAAATGTCATTAAATCACCGGATGTCCCAACCGTAACTCAATTAAGGAGGCATTTCACTGTGAACGCTCAAAAAAAGCATATTTTAAGGTATGATTAAGGAAAGTAAATAAAAAATTTTTTTTTGGTAAAAAATATTTCGTCATTCATTTACAATATAATATGCATGTGTGCAAAAAAAAGTTATCCGTTGGCGCAGGTAATTTTGGCTCTCCTGGTAATCTGAAACAGAATATCGAAATAGTTTATTAAACTATGTCGTCACACCTATCGTCGAAATCTCCACTTATTTATTTCATCGAAAATAAACAAAACGCCAGCGTTTCTTGTAAAAGAGAGAAAAAATACACTTTTATCGTACCGTAAATCAGGTGAAATTGTAAGTGAAAATCAAAATATCAACTACTTAGAGGTTCCGACGATAGGTGTGACGACATAGTTTAATAAACTATTTCGATTTTCTGTTTCAGATTACCAGGAGAGCCAAAATCACCTGCGCCAACGGATAACTTTTTCTTTTGCACACATGCATATTATATTGTAAATAAATGACGAAATATTTTTTACCAAAAAAAAATTTTTTTATTTACTTTCCTTAATCATACTTTTAGGGGGAAAAAACATTCATTCAATTTTATGCAATAGTTCCTGAGAAAAAAATGATCGAAAATATGATTTGTTTGTGCGTTCACAATGAAATGCCGCCTTAAGATATGAGTCACATGTGACATTCCTAATACCAAGCAATTTTATTTTTCTATGTAATCGTCGCTATATCACTTCATATTTCTATTATTCATGTTTAATCTGATCAATACTTAATTTTTTCCATCACAATAGAATGTTCTTACAAGGTCGACAAGGCCTTGTTCGAATATATAGAGTTTGATAAATAGAACAGACCCTGTATAAATAATAAATTCTGAATAAATAATATTTGATAAACAATGTCCTGAACGAAACCTATTTAAAATACGAGATATACGCATTTAGCTACACGGTTTTTCTAATTACATACGGTTATTATTGTAGCGATGATTCGTATATACATTGAACAATAAAAATCGCATGTATTTAGGAAAACCGTGTAGCTAAATGTGTGTATCTCGTATTTGAAATAGGTTTCGTACAAGACTTTATTTATCAGACATTATTTATTCAGAATTTATTATTTATACGGGGTCTGTCCTCTTTAATAAACACTATATGTATATTCGAACAAGGTATGGCCTGATATATTGATTGTTCATATTTAATTTTCATAATAATTGATTTTGTCCGTTATAGAAAAATGTTTCTATAAGGGCTGCACGAATAGTAAATCTCCCAAATAGTAGAAGAACTTTATCACTTTCAGATCTCTTTGCAATCTGTTACGTGTCAACTTATAGGACGAAAGTAGACATTTCATAAAGGTTCATTTGTGTGCATTCCTCGAGCGCGCTCATCCCTCGCAGTGAAAGAGCTGAAGGTCACTCCTTCTCTAGACAGGAAATAACTCAGCATCCTCCTACAGAGCGATTCTCAAGAAAAAGACGTCAGTCGCTGAAAACTCGTGGAATATAAAATTGTTCCTTGCTACCGCTGCAATGTTTGATTTCTGATTTTAAATCAGCGATTCTCAATTACCATGAAACCCCAATTTTGATAATACTGTATCATGCAACCAATGCAAAAAATTCTTTTAAAGTACACCGCGGAAATTTTACAAGATTTATACGTTATGTTTTTTATGTGTAGACATCTAGCAATTCTACAGATTTAGCTAATTATTGTTTATTTCAAGTATGAATTAAGTCACAAAGGTATTCGTAATCGAGAAATTACTTCCATTTGTAAGTTCTAAAAATTCAAATAATTATCTTGATATTGTGTTTTAGTAATAGGGCCAGTTTTCTCGTATAAAAATAGTAATACTACTATCATGTTATTATTCATCCGAATTATGATCAAACAAGACTTTACCAATATTGCCAAGTCGCCACAGTTGTAGTAGAATTGCTAAACAATTCTGAATGGGTTTACTTTCAAAATCAATGCTTTTCAAATATCATTAACCGAATAAGTTAGTAGTACAAAATTTATACCGATACTACAAGACATTAATTGTGAATTGGTTAAAAACGTAAATTTTATATTAATTTGAAATAAGATTTAGCTTTAACTAATTTTTTTCACAAAGTGGACTCGTCCACTTTAAAATCAACATCTCGCTTAATAGTTGCAACGGTTAATGATCAGTATTCTAGACCAAGGGGTTGAACGAGTCGCCCGAAATAGGATAAATTTGAGAGCCTCTGTGGAACTTGGAAGTGCAGAAAGTGTTGTGAGTCTGTGGTTGCTATGACCCGGAGAGCAAGGACCTCTGGTCCTTGACGAGTTCGAGTCCACCACTTCTTCTCTCCTCTTATTTTCTGCTCTTATCTTTTATTTTTCTCTGTGTTGGTCGGACCCTCCCGCGGTACCGTCTCATCCCGCTGGTCCTTTGGCTCCTTTTTAATTGTTTTATCGCTGCATGATCGTCCTTTCCTTCGCCCAAAACGCATTCGCTTCATTAGGTTGTCTAGTCAACCCATGGGAAAGTCTCACGTCGTATCGAACATCACGCAGACCATCAAACGTCCTAATACGTATCACGGAATGCTTTGGTAATTCACGAGTCACTTTTATTAATAGTATCTTCGCTCCCTACTACTGAAACAGCTCGTCGAAAGTGTTATTAACGAGCTGATAGAAGGAATGATTCGTGCTTCTAGAAAGAATCTATAGGGCATCGGATACAGTTCGTCCTTTAAGGTGGCACAGGACGCTGCAACGCTCAAGTAGAAGGAAGGGAGAAACGCTGTATCTTAATGTAACTTTTCAGTTTTTATTTTCTGAGAAGGATATCTTAGTCATAATCCCAAATATGGAGATGTTAGTGGATAGTCCATGATAACCGAACTCGAAACATACAATTCCTTTCCGATGTTATAAGCTGAATTTAATATTCTTAACTTATCTTTTTTCCCAGCTAGGGTGTTACAAAATTAAAATCACATTGTATAATCTTATAAAGTCATGGTGACTTATAGCCTGTCTTAAATGTCTCAACTACTATTATTTCTACACTTTGTAAATCAAGTGCAATTTGAATGTTCTGTATAATTTGTTTAAAATTTATAATTTCTGTGGCCTAGTTTATAAAACATGTATAATTTCATAAGACTCCTTTACTCCTTTACTCCACTCGTCCTTGTACTCTACACCTCCACTGATAAAAAATCCATCATATCGACCTTCGAATGTTCTGTACTCCTCTACCATTGTTGTCCGCTTCAACCGCGTCACCCTTTCGTACATTAAAATATAAAGTACACATAACGTGTACAACCTGTTTACATTTAAATATAAACAAAACGGTTGATTGAATTATCGTTTCGTCCCGCACCGCAAGTCCGAAAGTAAAAACGAACGACTGCGTTTTCTTTCGGTAAACGCATTGCGTAACGCGTGTACGGTAACGGTAAAGACGCGCGTGACGATCGTCGCAAAATCCTTGGATGAAGGCGCAGACGCGATTAAAGCGCGGAATCGGTGCAAGGAATAACTCGGCGTGTGCAGTCATCTGCAAGATGGATCTTTGACCTTCTGTGCAGACTACGAGCATCTCCGGTGAAACCGCAACGAACCACCTTCGCGGTGCAACAAAGGAATGTTAATCCTGCGCGGAGGGAGTTTGTTTTCTCGGAATTGATGTATTTCTTGGTAATGTTGCACTCGCCGAACTTACCGTCGGCGCAATCCTTTCGCGAATAAGCTGCGAACTGGCTAGTACATCGATTATTTATATCCTGCTTTGCTCTACCCGGCCGTTCGATGATATGTTGTTGAAACAATAATTTATCGGCGCAAGTTTGTAGCACTGCGAAGCTGTGGGTACGCTCGGGGGTAGTTGGCGTTTATTCTCGATGTTGTCTAGCGAATGTACGTGAGTAATTTTGGGAACGATTGAGTTTATTAAGCATTTTCTGTTCTGTTTTATTTAAATATTGTTTTTTTTTTGTGGATTTTAAAATTGTATATTTATAATTGTCTTTATCATATGTTTGTGATATTTTTTGAAATCCACAATAGTAGTCGTTGAAATTGCATTCAAAATTGCATGAAAAATGAATTGATCGGGATTGAAGTTATTTTTTTTAATTAAGATTGTCGTACCTGTCTAGTATAAAATAGAAATTTATTTAAAATATTGACACTTGAAAGAACAACTGGGTCACCTAGTTTTAATTGAATCTAATTGGTTTATGTATCTAATGCATTTCGTTATTTGAATCTAATTGAACGAATAGTAAATGTAAGTGATTGTAAGAATAAAATTTATTTACGTGTCTGAACCTAATTAAATTACTTTCTGTGAACTACTTTCAAAACTAATTCTAATGCTATATCTGATCACGTATTCCTTTAGATTTTTGTATATTCTTACCTCCTTTTCCTTGTTACATTTTTTACATAGTCTCAACAAATGTATAATTTATTACAACGATACGATTAATTGTAGGTATCACATTTGCTATATTTCTATATAATGTGAGCATTTCCAAGGATCGATGCAATCGTTATAATCATTACAGTATACTGTTTAACATACGGAGTGAATTTTACACACTTTATGTCTAAAATCATTTAATGATACGAAGTTACGTTTAAGAGGAAAATATTTGGTTCAGAGAAGATACTTGATTACGATAGACAAACAAATGATCCCACTGTCATATTTTCCGAGATTTCAAGATCGTCACACGTGTTTTTAAACGGTATGTGATATTTTCATTATTGTAATATTGTAGCTGACAAAAAGACAAAATTAAACAAGTATAATATAATACATTGATCATGACGTGACCTGTCCATTGTAGAGAACTATAGAACGTACCGATCGCAACATATGAACAAAATTCCTGAACGAACACTAACTATTGATTAATTTTCGCCACGGGACCATTCGAATGATTATACTTGTCGTAAAGCTATCCTGTTCGTATCTGATATCTTATGACCAACGATGAAAAAGAAATTTGGAAGAAATCATGGTGGACGATTGCGACTATAAGCCACTGTGCAAACTCATAGTCAAAATTCTGTGACAATTGAATAATTTTCGTCAAGGGACCATTCGAATTATTATACTTATCGTAAAGCTATCCTATTTATATCTGACATCTTATGACCGACGATAAGAAGGAAATCGATGGTGGACGATTTTGACTGCGAGCCACTGTGCAAGCGAATGAAGAAAAGGATACAGAGGAACCTAACTCATCGTTCAGACATCTTTAGAGAAACTTTCTTGCGGGCGCGAACCGGGAAAAAATACAGAGAACGTTTACGATGGTTCGAAGAAGGCAAAGGCTTCGTCTCGTCATCCACCAGCTTAGACAACGTCCGAGGTAGCCCGATTATCGAAAGAGGGAACGAGTCCCTCGTCCGAAACCTGCGAAACTCTCCATTGAACCCCGACAGAAAGATAAATGAAATCCACGGAATTCATGGAATTTACTCTACGAATAGGTCGGCCATATTCGTATATTTATCGATGCAAATAAAATTTCGTTTTACACATTTTATTCGTGTTTTCGCTACCAGTCCCTTTTCTGTTCCTTGGCCATTCGTTATTCGCGTGGAAGGACGGCTATAAAAAGAATTAATGTCGATGCCCTTTGGAAAGCCTAACTGTTTGCTTTTCCTTCTTTTTTGGCGGTACCTGGAGACCCAGTCGCTCGCGAACAACTAAATTCTCTACGACGCACAGTGGTCCCGATGGCCGAAAACCTGACCAAAATGCAATTTTTGAAGTTTCGAACACACTTTTCTCAATATTGTGCGTGTGTTGTATATATATGAGTGGATTAAATGCCGTTTGAAATTTTAAAAAATAGTAATCGGTTACTGATATACAGAGGTTCAAAGTTGATGAAATTTCATGCTGCTTGATATCGTGAAAAGTGCCGCATGTTTATTGTGTCACAGAAAGTTTATCCTCAATAGATTCATATGTAAATAATTTTACCATAAAAGTAGATGTTATAAATATAAACTTTTCACAAGAACAAAGTAAAATATCTTTGGATTCACTATTGTAACTCCCTTCTCAACATAGTATAAATTTTAGTTACCTTTCGATGAATCGGAAGGAAAACAAAGATGATAGTCACCGCGTGACACGTTCTGCTAAGTTTCTTGATATAAAGTAACATGTCAGGTATGATATCCAATTGAGAAAACTTGCGCAAATTTGCGCCATTTAAGGTTATTTAAATTCAAAGTCCATGCTTATAAGGAAAAGAAGACTGTTTACGCGGCATTAAAACAAACCTTATTATCCTTAATTTTAATTTAACATTAATTTATTATTGTTATTTCTGCCAATTTATTCTAATTATGTTGCCCTATAAACCTAGAAATCCTATTTCATAAAAAATTCATAATAATTTAATATTTTTAATATACATGTCGGTCATATTGTACCCGCCATTTTGAATTTTGCAATTTTTATACCAGATTCGTAATTTGCTGCCCAAACAATCATAAAATACCAAGTTTCATGAAAATGTAACAACTGTTTAGTATAAGTGACGGCCATATTTGATCCGCCATATTGGATCCGCCATTTTAAATTTTGAAATTCTCATACCAGATTCGTACTTTGCGGCCCAAGTAACCCTAAAACACCAAGTTTCACGAAGATCCGAAAATTTCTTCTAATTTTGGCCAGGTTTTTGCTCATCCGGACTACTGTGCGACGTACCCTCTCAGGAAGAAATACATTTTTTATTTATTTTTAAGTAAAATCCTGCTAAATTCTACGTGTCTCCTTAAATATTTAAGTGTTACGATCTCTGGTAAGGGGTACCTGATAATATTTTGGATGATCAAGTTACAGAAATGTTAGCTTTGTTCAATTTTTATAAGTATTTGTACGTAGAAATATTGAAATATAAATTGTAAAATTAATTGAAGGCATCTCCTACAACCGATCAGTTGGGTAATGAGAAGATCGACACACTAAACTACGTGGAATTGAAATGTTTTTACGTCTCAAAGTATCAAAACCTCCTTTTGAATTCAGGGAATATCTGGAATATTTAGATAATATCAGATCTATCTCAATACTAAATTGTAATCAACTTGATTTCGTTTTGTATATTACTCTTTCCAAAATTTTTAAATGGATTAAAACAAATTTTATTGAGGAAATATTCATTGTGCATTTTTATGCATCCAAGCTTGTAAATTTATCATTTTTATATCAATCGTGATAATTACAGAATTGAACAAACATTTATCTTTAATATTTTCTACTCATAAGCCACTCTGTCATTTATACTAAATTCTAACAATAATTAATTTCAAACGTTACAACGGATATTCCGATTGGAAAAAGAGTACTCTGTTTTTTTAAACAAAAATTATGTCTGATGCTTGTGAGTTGAAAGTAGACAGTCGATAGACGAATTAATAAAAATCATCTAAAAAACTGAAATAGGAAAGAATAGAGTAAAAATGATAGAAAATAAGAAGTCCTTACAGATAAAGTATAAGGTCAGAGTTAAAAAAATATTTCAAACCTTAACTTATACTGAAACTTGGTAAAACAATAAAATTTGTAAAAATAAGAATTAAAAATATAGAATTATTACAATTTTACTTGGAATCAGAAATATAGAATTAATGTAATCAGACTGCGGATAGTTATGCATCTATAGGAAAGAATGTGCAAGAAACACACAATCCACACAATACGCAAGAATAAGAACAAAACATTCAAAGTAATGTTCTTATTAGAATATTTGCAGAGTAAAATAAATTCCCATTTAGGTTCAATTATCGAAGGTTCATTTGCATAGATTTTATTTTGCCCAAAGCCCCGCAGTCTAATTATAACAGTTCGAACAGCTGAGCTATCGGATGAATAAAGTAGACATAATCGGATAAAAGAAGTCTGTAAAAAGAACGAGCGTCGACCTATCTGTTTGGTTCTCCTTCTTTTAGGCGATTTACAAAGCCTCAGTTTCTCAAGAGTGCTTAAAATCTCTTGGACATACCCACGCGGATAGGGAAAGAGTAATGAAAATGCACAACTCGCGTTCAGATACCGTAACGCTTGTTCGAATTCATCGTGGCATCGTTGACGCTCGAGCCGATGAGAAATGGCCGGACCACCCCTTTCGAACTGTTCCTTTTTTTCCACGACAGATTGTTTGGTACTCTCTGTACGAGCCGACAGAATAAAAGATACGAGCACTTAGCGTAATCGCTGTCGATGACTACCTGAATTACAACGTAATTATTACCAAAGGAAGATCGAGTGGCAAACCTGTTTCGGTGCTTGATTGCGCTTTCGGAAGCTTTCAGGATATTTTTAGAATACGTGCAGGTACATGGATTGCGACGGTACGAGCTTAATATACATTGATCACCGTGTCATTCACATGTATACAATGCATGCTAAATGACTGTGACAAGTTACAACTACGTTATCGGTGTCTTTAGAGAAAAATGTCAAAGGGAAGAGACGAATAGTTTCAAGAGTAAATTTTTGTTATATATGCAATGATGCATGTGCGATAGGATCCGTTATTTTTTTAGAGCAATATTTTATTTTCAAGTGGATGAAAAATTGATAGTAAGTGATAAAACAACAATTTTTGTGCAAGAATAAAAGTTTTGTATCTCAATTGCAGACTTGACTCATCGAAAAATACGATTCTCCATTTGAAATACATGGGAAAATTTTGGTTTCCTTTCAAGAATATTTTTCATTAACTATAACTTGTAAAAAAAAAAAACATTTTTCCCCTGTATTTCAAATGAAAAATTGTATTTTCGACGAGCCAAGTCTGCAATTGAGATAAATATTTCTATCTAGCGCGAAAACTTTTATTTCATTATCTACTATTAGTTTTCCAATCTACACTTGAAAAAAAATATTGTTTTAAAATGACACACCCTATCGTGCAATCGGTACTTGCATTATTTGTTTAAAAAATGGAAATGCATATTCGTTTGAATATATTAAATTCTTTCGTCGTTCTACGTAGAAGAGAATTAGGGTCAAATAGAAAAAATTGATTAGTTCCCAAGATAATTATAAATAATTGTCTTTGTCAAAAAAGATGATATGGTATTTAAGTCAATCGTATTCTTTTTTTGTTTATCTATGTTATCCTGAACAATAATAATTGTGAACTCTCTATAGATGTCATTGGTAAATGTTAAAGTTCAACTTCGTTAGTTCTTCTAAGTGGTCAAGATATCTGCGAGTAAATTATTTTTCTATTACATAGAGTGAAAAAACTATCATCAACATCGTTAGTTAATATTCTTAGTTTGTATAATATGTTGACTAATATTCGACAGCACGATATGCAGATTTGCTATAATCACTTTCTCATATTATGCATACCTGCTCAATGTTACATACATATATATACACATTGATTGGCAACGTAAAAATACCTCGTCGAGTAGGGTTAATTCAAGTTTTCACGTAAGCTCTGGTTGTTTGCATCGCAATCGTCGAAGTTAAGTTAAGTAATTTCACTTTCTCTTAAACTTCTACCATACAGGCGCACCCGTTACCGATTAGAGACGAGGAAAAATTCTTTGCGTTACTTTTCGGTTAAAACTTGCAGTGCATCTACCTACGTTGTATCGAACGAACCGGTAGAAAGTGGCCTCACTATACCTGTTTTACTTCTCGCGTGTAACACGAGTATTTTCCACGGGAAAGATAAACGTCCGTCAATGAGAAACAAATTATCAACGTCTCATTCAACGTATCGCCGATGTATCATTCGCTTCCCTGTGGCTCTCTGTTCGACGTGACATTTCAGACACAGCACCAGGTATTATTCGAATAACTTCGAGTTAACACTAAACTGACTTCACTGGTAATTAAACCACTAAATTGGTTAAATCAGAGCTCCGCAACCGCTGTGCCGCGGTGATTTTCTCGAGAATAAAAAAAACTGTTTAACCACCGCATTAGTTTAAATTTGTCTAACTCATATACTCCTCTAATTTTTTGGCAATATGTAATTTATCTGAGTTGAAATTATACACAAAACAAAAACATGTAGTTACCATGTAGTTACCTGTAGTATAAATGTAATTTTGTAGAAAGGATTTTTAAGATAACGATATAGCAAGATATTGGTCAAAATGAAGCTGTTAAGTGATACATATTTGCAATGCTGCAAATAAACAAACATTCTTAGATCACGTATCATTTTGAAAAATTCTATGACTTCGGAATATCGTTATTCCCAAAATATGTATAAAAATCAAATTAATGTTCAGACTGACATGGATAAATAAACAAGAACCTCAATCCTCGTAAAGTATTATAAAAAAAATACGATACAACGAAGTATTACACCTTGAAAATTAGACAGTGAATTAAAAAATGAACTTCTTGAAGAAAGCTGGCAAATGAAGTCGAAACCTCGAGAAAGAAATCTGTAGAATAAATATTAAAATCGTGGATGAAAACCACTTGCTACTTGCATTACGTTACACTCACTGGTATTTAAATAAAACGTACTCTTGTCACAATAAAGTGAATTATCCACGAAAAGTATAAGACTAAAGAAACATATCGAATATTTCTATTTTTTTTCAGTCTCGCATCATCGATAAAAGGAAAATTGAACGTCTCGTGAAGAAAGAAAAAGCTTTCCTTTCAACGAAAATACGCACTTCATTTTATTCACACAATTACCATTTCATTCATCTGGACGAACCGTGGAAATACAAAGGTACAAGAGAGAAAGACCCAGACGTAGACATGATAATAATTTCTTAGATGCAATTCGAAACAGCACTCCGCTGTCCGTCACAGTCTGCCTTGAAAATTGAAATGTTTCAGGACTCGCGGCGAAGATCGTCGCATCGGGGAGCGTTTAAGTATGCGCGTCTAAGAGATATCGCCGTCGTATTTGGATCTAAGTGGTGGATCGTGTAAGCCGCGTCAAATTTATAGTCTGATTCAGCACCATGCACGAGTAATCCCTTATTCGACTTCGCAGTTAAGACGATCGGTCGTCGAAATTAATTGTACTAAAGGGCGTGCCTACACCTTTCTCCCTTTCCATTTCTCGCGTCATAATTGAAATTTCTTTTCTCGCGTTATAATGCCTAGATGCTGCGTCATGTCTGTGTATTGACGGTATGTTCTTTCACAAATAATATAACACGGAGTTTGCAAGTAACAGGCCAAATTTAGGCATACTAAAACTGTCACAGACTACCAACAAAGCCACGTTTGTGAGAAAAATTTCACGAATATCACACATACACCACAAGAATACTCATAATCTTAAATGTATTCCAACTATTACGTAAATAACAAAAAGAGCACGTTCGTTGGAATGGTTACAAAAAGCTAACTCATAATAAAAATACAACTAAAATCACAACTGTCACAAAATACCAGAGTAACACCTTTATGAAAGAAATTTCACGAATATCACATATCACTTACAAGAATACTTATAATCTTAAATGGATCACAATTATCATATAGACATCACAAAGATTATTCTCGTTGCAAAGGGAACATAATTGCCTACATCACAAAGTGACATGGAAATCATACTCGTCACATAAAATATCGTAAATACACATTTGCTACGATAACATCACCAAACACCTGAATAAAGTATACGAAAACTCACATTCATAAACGGAATATAGAAATCACAATCGTCACAAGAATATCACAAACTTACGTTTGCTACGATAACATCACTAAAACTGCACGCCTGAATAAACTGTAGAAACTTGAATTCATAAAAATAATATAGACATCACATTCGTCACAAGAATATCGAGAAACTCACACACATTGCAAATACAAATATACCAGATAAATACTACTCACGATACAAACGAACTGAAATTCTAGCCCATTTTCTTCCTACCTCGTTGTAATTGAAATGATTTTGTGAAATATGTCGTTAGTATTTTGTTCGATTGATCTGAGCTAAGCTCGAGGTTAAACTTTGGTCCATTGGTCCATTTCCGTTTGACTCACCGTGCGTTTTATTTTTGTTCGTTTCACATCGCGTGCCTTGTTTCGCATCCACCGCCGCGAGCTCATATTTCTCGTTCCTTTCGTGCCTTATTTTTCGATTTCTTTCGCTTTGGAGACAACCTGCAGGTTCTCGCCGATTATCCAGTCTCATCGCTAGGTAGCCCTTGCGGACAGCTTTAAGCGAAAAGTTCTCCGAAACAAGAGCAACAGGAAGAAAAGGGTTAACACCGTACGAGAGGATACAAGGATGGTAGAACGAAAACGATCGGACACATTAATCGCGGTATGAATGATTTAACACTGTAAGCGTCCGGGATATATGTCAGATTAGGCTCCGGTGTCCATTTTAATATTCTTTACACGGCGATCCTTAATCTTGACGATAGATTGGCGGTATCGTAAATAAACTATTCATCTTCACGGATACTTATACAAATTGGTAAAAGATATTATTACTTAGTACATAAAGAAGATCAATGTTTGATATTTCATCGTTTTTGTAATTAACTAGTTGAATGAAAATGAAATATTTTCCATTCTTACTCGTGAACTAATCTTTTTTTTTTTTACTTTACGCTAATACTTGCTCACGTAAAGTGGCGAATGGATTCAATCTATGTAAACGAAAATTATGAATTTCCATGTAAAAAGATATTGCCGCTATCGAATGCATGTGCCATTGGACCTACAACTATAGACGATTGGTTTACAAATACAAGAGGGATATTCTTTGAATCATTTATATTTTCCCTGTGACATTCTTCTCTGAAGACACTGATAATTAAATTAGGACTTGTCACACTTATTCGGCCCACTCTCTATACTATATATCAATACTGTATCCAGAAGCTATATAACAATATAGTACCTAAATATAGTCACTGAAACCCCATATATATAAATACGTATAAAATACCATATACAATTATAAGTAAATTAATTTATAAAAATAGAATAAATAAAAATTTCATTATATAATTGAATAATAAACGAGAAAAATTGGTTGGTTTAATTTGTTATCTGCCATATGAATGTAATTTTAGTCACCTTTGAAACAGGAGCCTAACAAAGATAAGTGCACTGAATAATAACTGCATCTACAGGGAATATTTAATAAAAAAAAATTGTTTCGTCGAGGAAAAGAACTATTTTTTCGATCACACCTTGAAATCGCGTGAAATATTCGAGAAGGATCCGGTGGAGTCAGAAATTCGAATCACGAACGCCTACGATGTGTCCCGTAATCTTTTTTCAGAGATGTTCCCCGTATATGGCGGGCTTAATGTAATTACACGGATATTGGAAGCGAATAAACGAAACTGACATAAGATATACGTGTGCAGCTTCAACACGTCTAAGAGTAATTTGCAAGCATGTTACGGGGCGTAAATATGTTCATTATCCTTGTCAGTGTAATTAATTACCCTTCCACTTCATGGGATGAATTCGTGAACAGGTGTGAAACGCGAGAATAAAAGTAGCTGAGTATATTCGTGCAGAGCTTCTTCGTATGCACTGTCTGAAGTAATATCTACAGGGTGTTCATTTTAAGCGAAATGGTAAAATACATTTTGAGGAGATGAAACTATCTAGAAAATATTTGTAATATTTTAAAACATAAATGTTGTTTAATACCAAGAGATAAATTGTATGGAACAAATAATTTTTTTCTAACTGCATTCCCTCATGAGGTATTTAACCATTCTTCTTTGAACGAAACACCCTGTATACTTCTTGTAACCACATCATTGATAAATAGTTTAATATCAAACTTGATTTTACTGGAGCCATTTTTTCCTTATAGCTGAGATCACTTGAAAATTTAAGTTGACAGCCTTAAATAATAAAGTGCTTGAATCGACAAGCGACTCGTGAAACTCTAACATCAATTTTCAATTATTTAAATTGTCATACGAAGGTATATTCATATGGAATTTTTTCTTTCATTCATTAAAAGAGAATAGTTTTATATTTTATAAGATTAACGAATAATTCTAAAACCAAACTTTAACCAATGACCTAGTTAAGCATAAGACAATAATATTTTCCCAATGCTAACATTAATTGTGGTAGAAGTGATAATACGTTTTAATGTTTCCAATATTTCTGAACATTGTATACCCTAATCAAAATAGAACGAATTAACAAAAGTTCAGCATTTATAAATTTTTGTTAACTCCTGGCAAAAATATTCGTTAAATGTTCGAATGATGCAATAAGTATTTCTAGTACTATGTCTCTACAACTGTTTAGTAAGCATATCTCGAAACAATCAATTTTCACAACTGTACAGAGCTTCTGGAACGAGTCTAGCAACTAATGAATTCTCGTCAGGAGTGCACATAGTGTTTCACATTTTATCTCGATAAGACGGTACTCGCAGATCTTTCCAGTCATCGTACTGTCCGTACAGTGTTCCTCTTAGACGGGACGATAACATCTAAATACGTGGCTTCATCATTTTTTTAAATATTGCTTCTATTTGTACTACTCTTCTCGATACCGAAAGTCATGTTGCTTTAATAATTGTATAATAACTGAATTATTGTATTTTCACCTGGAGAAAAATATTTTATTTTACCAGATAAGTTTAAAAGTTTAAAAGTTTAAAAGTTTAAAAGTTTAAAAGTTTAAAAGTTTAAAAGTTTAAAAGTTTAAAAGTTTAAAAGTTTAAGTTTAAGTTTAAAATTTGGGAAAGGGCATTCATGTAGAAATCAACTACCAGTAATGTTCTAGATAAAATTTTGAAAATACGTATTCTTATGTGATATTTATGGTTGAACTAACTGGAGTAATCAAACAAAACAATGAAATCATACGTTCATATAAAGATCAGTCACTTTATATAGATTTTCAAAATTTTATTTAAAAAATTACTGATAATTGATTTTCACATGAACATCTTCCTTTAAATTAACTAAATCATAACTACTACGAAACATAAGTTCAAGAACTATTATTTGCTATTATTTTAAAAGCAATTGTATTCCTCTGGAATGGTATTCCATGTTCTTCGGATACAAAAAGCTTTCCTCATCCATGTTTGACGTCGTCATCGTTATTGAATGAGTTGAATCATCTCTAGCTCTAAAGGTCCACCATTGCTCGAAAGAAGCGATGATCAGACGAAAAAATTTCTGGATTATAGACTGCGTGAATTATAATTCCAGACATAGAAATATATTTTTGTTGCGAGTTAGCAATTTGCCGCCATTAAAAATGGACGAAACGATTAATAAAAACAAGAAGGAAGAGAGATATATTTATTATTTTTTCCGAAGCAGAATAAAAAGGTCCTTCGAATAATGTATTAATTTATACACTTCAATTTATTTTCTGAAGTACCCTAATAGTTTTGAACACTGTATTCCCTAATAAAAATAGAACGATTTAACAAAAATTCAGATTTATAAATTTTGCTCAGCAGGTAACTAATATAATATTCTTGTTATTTTTATCGTATCAGTGAAATTTTCTTTCTCTGTCTGATTTTAATATTATATTTAATGCAATATTATGCAGGAATATTATGAGAATTATTTTCTTCTTTTACATCTTTTTATCATGTACATTACTTTCACTTCTGCTAAACTTTCTGCTAAAACCTATTAATTTCTAATCATTCCTTTACAATATTTGCATCGTTTTCATAAGAATGTCAAAAGTGTAGTATGCTCTGTGCGAAGCTACATTTTCACCATCTCATCCATTTCATCGTTGGTTACTTTGTTCGTTCACCTCTGTTTCTGACAGTGACTTACACCCTGCCGATTCTAAAGTAGCATTTTCTTAACATCTCTTCGTGCATTGGCCACGAAATAACTGCACTCTTTCATATTTAAATCTCGATGTTCCCGGTACATTTACATTACTATCATAACCTCTTAAAAAATACTTACGAAGAGAACTGTATTCAGATAATAAAACGGTTAATTAACATTATTTATTACATTCGGTTGAACGTTGCTGTTGCAATTGAATAACCGATATTAAACAATGTTCTTCTACGTTTTTAATTCATTAAATCATACAAAGTAATAAAGATGAATTATACGTTTCCTTTTTTATTAATATTTTAAATATAATTTTTACTGGTGAATACTATGCTAAATAGCTAAATTAATGTTAAACCGTTCTACTCTGATTTGAGGATACAATGTTCAGAAATATTAGAAATACTTTTGACAATTCTCGTTCGATTTAAAGTAATCAAAGCGTAATAATATTTTTACGAAAAAAGTGAAGTATATATTCGATCAAAAGATCTCGTCTTATCAACTGCGATTTATTCCAGATATTTATGAGCATCGACAAAAGGAACTAAAAAGTATAGTTAGACACGCTAGTTATTAAACTAGAAGATTTTTCTAAGGGAAGAACATGGATTAATGAAACCAGTTTTCTGAAAACCAATCACGTTAAACCGATTATCGTGTATCGACGTACACGTACTTTTACTTGATCACGAGCAATTTGAGTTCTGATGAAAACTCCGAGAAAACTCTTTCGGTAACGCGTAATTACGTGATCCTTATTTTTCAAATCCAAACACAGTTATTTGCCAACTAGGTATAATCCACGCGTAACTATCAAATACGCCTCTTTGCAATTAACGAGGAAACTTGCACACTGGTTAAGAAACGAAAGTTATTTATAAATCAACCAAATAAATACAATACACGAACAGGGAGGCGAACTAACTCGCGAGCCACGAAATCGTCGAAAACACAAAGCACCGTGCCCATTTAACTGTTCCAAGATCCGGTAAAAATGTAAATCGTCACACGCTTGGAAAACCAAGTGCTGAGGTCACGCGTGACTCACGACTGCTAGCCGAAATTCTTGCCAAAAATCGTCGAGGGCTGTGGCCCATCGAGCCGCGGATATCTGGATTTCAGGATTACGAGAATTCGGCTCGTGGACTTCCTTTTTTCCGTTCGTTCTTTCGAGAAAGAATCCTTTCGAGGAGGAACCCTCTCTCTTCCTCGGAGAGGATTCTTCCTCGTTGCAGGATAATAAAAAAGACGATGATCCCCACCATCTGGCCCTGGCCAACGTAACCCGTGCCATAAAATTCACGCAATGTCCTGGAGAGGGTGGCGGAAAAGGGAGAACGAGTCGCGTACCCGAAATACCCAAGGACTCTCGCGAGTTCGAATATCAAAATGCATTTTGGGTAACGAGCGTCCTCCTAAAGAGCAATCTCGAGAGTGCATTTACCTCAGCATTCCAGCTTTCAGTCGCACAGGTTCAACGATCAGACTTTTTACTCGTCGCTCAAGGTGCGCGAAGGTTCTACAGTAGTTACGACAACCGGAAGTCCCTCCGAGCGACTATGATCCTCGCCTGACAACTCGATCGACGGACGAAAATTATTATTGACAATTTGTCCGATTTAATGTAAAAATAACAAGTTGCACGTGGTAAATTATTACGAGTCTGCGAATATTTGTGTAAATTCATATTTTTACCGATTTGGATGAATAATTCAGATTTAAATGAAAGTGTGTCTTATAGTGTTATAGTGTAATCGTGTAACGTATACTTCATTACTAATATTTCACATATTTTTGCATTTATGTGGACCATCATACATTTACGCATACAGCTTCACTTGTTATAAATGCATCAATAATCTAGTTATCGGAAATATATATTAAATTGTTTGAAACGCTTTCAATTATCCATTAAAGTGGTCCTTTTCCAATTGTACTAGTCAAAACAAAAGTCAAATATAGAAAGTATTAATAACGGTATATTTTCTATAATGAAATTCTTAAATTATTCTATGATTATGATTTTTAATAAAAAAAAAAAAAGATAGTAATTGATACAAGACATTTACATTATTTATTATATAGATTCTTATTTACTTTTCTTCAACAAAGGAATAAATACAGTCACACTTCGCTAGTGTTTATAGTGCAAATATAAATTGTACATTTGACGTTGTATGTATATTGATAAAAGGTTGTAGAACGTTGCATTATGTCTGAACGCGTTACAAAATAAGGTCTCGGAGCAAATTCTTATATTATATTACACTTCTTAACTATTTCTTTTTTAAATATTTTTTTCTAATCATTTTTATCGAGAATGGTTTATACGAATTAGTTCTTTTTCGCAACATTTATCGGAAAATCGTTCAGGATAATGTATTTAATTGTAAATTAAGGATGAATGCGGAAAAAATATTTAGGAAGTGAAGGTGAGCAATATTTATTCGCCAAAAAAATGACCACAGCATAAAAGCATTGCGACACTCCATGCTTTCCAAATTGAATTTCGCGGGATTAGCTGACAATAGCGGAACCCGATCTAACCTTCACGCTATTTCGCGACACTGATTAGAATATCTCTAAATGTGACTATAGAGATTCATATTTCTACGATTGTAACTTCCACTTATAGCATAGAAAAAGTACTATCATAAGCTAACACTTTGTTAACCTTTTATACAATCTGTAAAGCCAAACTAAACCTATAAGAGGTTTCAAAGGCTCAAATAAAAAAAAAAGATTCATATGTCTTCTCTCCGTTTGTTGGCGCCCTTCTCGTCGCAAATACTATAATCAACTAGACTCAAAGAAAACCCAAAGATGTCTTATATTCGCCAACCTTATACTTTACCAGCTATCCAAGGACGGGACAATAAGGAATTCCAAGGGTAATTTCACGGCGGCCGTCGCGTAAGGTGCCTGCGACGATCCGGGTTGCATAAGGATGCGATACAAGCCGAGAATCAAAATAAACGGAAAGTTGAACGTACAGCGAACGACCGGCGACGATACCGTTACCAACATATTGTTGAAAAGACAACCAGGCTGTCCAAGTACGTACATCCAAGCGGGACCTTGACATCCTACGCGGACGTTCGTCGGTGGCCCGTCACCACCACCGTCGCCGTCGCCATCGCGTGGCCTTTTTTCGCAGCGAACCGTGCGATACCTCGCGAACAACGAATGATCCACCGGGGAAGTACAACGGTCCTGACCGGTCATTCTAAATCTCCTCCAATAAGAAACTGCCCAACCGGCGCACCGAATCGCGTCCTTGTGGCTTCTTCGACCCCGCTGACAACGAGCAAGTGGAGGGGACGTTTAAGCGGCAACAAGAGTGGTGCAGAAGCGTGCACTTCCTGAGCAAGAGTCTCGCCGCAGGATCCTGCGTCCGTGTAATTGGGGTCCTGCGAAGCTACTCCCTACGAAGGCAGGAATGGTGGGGGATGCCCTATGTAAGCCCTCGAACCGACCAGGTCCAGACCATCCAGCATCAGGACATCGCACAAGGACTCAGATATACCGGTGCTCGCGACCGACTCACCCAACGATTAGCGCGGGTTCAACGTCAGGCCTCCTCGAGGGTACTCGTCCCCTTGGAATATACCATCGATCACGCCACCAAAGGTCACCATGAGGTTCATCCTGATATTCCTGACCCTAGTGCTCGGACTGTGCGACGCGGCGAGACGCACCACTACCACGACGTCCACGCAAGCTAACTTCGAGGGAAGGCACCTCGGACACCGTGGCAAATCCCAAGGTTGGTGCTCCGAATTTCGGTTATTTGAACATTTCTTTTATCGGGGATGAGGGGTTGTTTGATAGGACCGAAGGAGAGAGTAGATTTGGTAAAAGATGTGGTTCAAGGAGACTAAGGAAATGTAGATTGGACTCGCGATTTTTTGTCGGAATTTGCTTTTTCGGGAGAAGACTTACTTTTTGGGTATAGCGAAATACTTGTGTCGACTAGGGAACTCAAATCGTGCAGAAAGCTGCGGTACAGTGGAAAAAGAGACGAGTCAATAATGAGCTTAGGGTTCACTAAAAGCCTACCATTAACTAAATAGCTGGAATTAATTGGAACAGTAGTATCTAATTAGAGACCAAAGTCCTTAGATTTGTAGTAATTTGAAAATTTGATATTGTACGAAGCAATTTGTTTATCACAAATAGAAGACTCGAGTCAATTGGTAGAATACGATGGAATGGAAAGGTGAAGTGAAACAGAAACTAAGAATCAACTGTATGACTAGAATCAAAACGAGTCTGGGATTCACTTTTTAGTCTAGCCTGACATTAACTAAATAGCTAGAACTAACTGGAACAGTAGTATCTAATTAGAGACCAAAGTCCTTAGATTTGTAGTAATTTGAAAATTTGATATTGTACGAAGCAATTTGGTTATCACAAATAGAAGACTCGAGTCAATTGGTAGAATACGATGGAATGGAAAGGTGCAGTGAAACAGAAACTAAGAATCAACTGTATGACTAGAATCAAAACGAGTCTAGGGATAACTAAAATCCTAGAGTCAACTAAACAGCTAGAACTAACTGAAACAGTAGTATCTATTTGAAGACTAGGTTTAACTAAAAAGCTAGAGTCGATTAGAAGGGTAGTATCAATTGGGAGACTAAGGAAATGTAGATTAGACACTAGTTTTGTGGTAATTTTAGAATTTGCTCCTCTAGAAGGAGAGCATTTTTATGAAGTAAATTGGAATATTTGTATCAATCAGAAAACTAGAGCCGAACAACGGAACAATGGAACAGTGAACAACGAGAGTAAATTAGAAGTCTATGGTTAAATAGAAGGCTACAGTAAACTATGAAGCTAGAAGCAATTGTAACAGTAATATCTAATTAAATAGTAGTGTCCCCTGATTTTTAATAAATTCGAAGTTTGATACTGTACGAAGTAATTCGTTTGTCACAAATAGAAGATTCGAGTCAATTGGAAGAATTCGGTTGAGTGGAAAGGTACAATAAAATAGAAGCTATGAGTCAACTGGAAGTCTAAAGTTAACCAGAAGACTGGTATGAAATGGTAGTCTAGAGTCAATTAGGTTAACACTTTAGTTTTTGATCATTTCTTAAGGAGACAGTTAGTTTATTAGAGTTACACAGTTAAACTTGAATAAACTAAAAAAGTAGACTCAACTACAAGACTAGAGTCAATTGAAAGACTAATGCGAAGTGGAATACTGTTGTCAAGTAGAAAGCTATATTCCAATAAGTACTCAAGCGTGGTACTACAAAAAGAGACTAAACTACGATACTAGACTCAACCAGAAGATTAGGTTGATACTTGTATCTTGTATTTAATTAAAATGATTAACTATACAGGCATAGTTATTACACTAATACATACTGCTTACTTATTTCCATTCTTCTTATCATAACTTTGTCTTACATGATCCCTACATTGTTTTAGTACTGTTTGCAGTATCTCTTAACTCTCGTATCGGTGGGAACATGTCAACCCCCTTTTAGCTCGGGTACCTCGGGATCGCTAAACCCGTACTGTAGCTGCATATTCGCATACTACAGTTCCCTGAGGGCTAGGTTGATACTGAAAGACTAGGATCAATTAGAAAACTGAAGTCGAATAGGAAGTTAGAGTCAATTAGAAGACCAGCATCGACCAGGAAACTAGCTCCAACTACATAGAAGACTAGAAATCAAGTACACTTATCCACTCGAGTAGAATTCCAGAGTGAATCGATAAAAATTCATTCAATTTGAATCTCAGAGTCAGGCAGATCTATTGCATCAATTTAACACTTGAACTACTTATTTAGTTAACACTTTTGAAGAGAATTTCCTGAATTAGTATACAGGATGAGTCTTATAAGCTTTGTGCCTAAAGTATCTCCATTGTCTTTAACGATCCGAAGATACGTCATAAGAGTAAAGCAGAATTAAGTAATGCCATGATAGAAAAAAAAAAAATTAACTAAAGGTCATATTTTCCGAGATTTCAAAGTCATTGGCGTTTCTTTTTTTTTTAACGGAATGGGATATTGTTATCATTGTAAATAAATACTTTTATAAAATCATACTTTAATAAATCAAATATACAAGCAGTTGAATGTCTATGCTTTTATATCTTGAACAATTTCTTTGTTTATCATAGTGTATGTCCCTCTTCGAGCGAAATATTTTCGTTTCAGATTCAAAAATATTTCGGATCCAAAGCTTAGACGATCCACTCTGTATCTTAATCTAGCCTGATACTAATTTACGCATATTATCATTAGGTATATTAAAATCCTTGACTACTTCCAAACGCTGGAATAAAAAATCTATAAATACGCTCCTCGTAGATAAAGTGTAAAATCGTATAACTGTAAATGTTTCGGTAATTGCAAATTACCAACTCTCTTTAAACAATACAGTCTACGTTTTCTCTTATATTTATTGCAACAGGAAACGTATGGGACCTCGTGGAGCTACAGAAGTTGGACAAACAGGACTTTTGGAACAAAGATCCGAACACTTCCGCGAATACCACGGACTCCGAAGGTTCGAACGTGTTGAGTGGAAGGCAAAGTTATCCAACTCTTCCAGGCCCTGGAGATACGAACGAGCTACCAGGGCCTATTGCGACTCCCAAGCCCATCGAGCCACCTCCACCTGGATGTTACGGTCCACGCGGACAGTTTCCGAGTCCGAGAAGCTGTGCTAATTATTTGAATTGTTGGGACGGTGTCGTTATCGAACAAACCTGCCCCGATGGTTTGCTATTCAACGCGATAACCTTGGTTTGCGACTATGATTACAACGTTAATTGCGGTGACCGACCTTTACCTACGCCAAGTGAGTAAATATCATTGTCAATAAATAATGATTTCATTAATTAGAAAAATATCTGAAATTACTGAAATTCGTCATGTATATAATTCATGTATATATATATAGGACAATTGTACATAATAATTTAATCCTTCTCGTTACCTTCTATTGAATGAATTTTATTTTATTTCCCATGAATTTTAAAAAAAAATTGGTTCTTATGCTTTTTGAGTAATCGATAGTCGAAGTATACATGAAATGAGTGAAGCTACTATAGAGTTATTGCATGACTCTATGATTACAAAATTTAGTATGCTTCCTCCTATTTTTACGATTCCTTTAAAAGGAAAATTTCTGTGCCCAAGATATACAAACAAAAGTATGTATTGTGCTTATTTGAAATTATTCACATGAGATAATTTCAAGAAAGTTTCTGGTTAAATTAACGTATTTGAATATTATTTATTATATGTTATTTATTCAATGAATATAGGAGGACACAGGACAAATATATTTTTCCAGGCGTTAATCTACGGTTATAAATATATTAATATAGAATTACATTTCTCGAGATTGAACATTATCTTTTGCGCCTTTCGCTTTTTAACAAAATTCTATTATCCATTTGCCTCGTCTCTAAACTAGAAACTACAAATTTTTGGTCGTCGCGAATGAAATTGAAAATATATAATAATTTTTATTCATACCCTCGATTTTGAAAAAGATTCTAATACGCAATAAAAAACCGATACAATCAAAGAACAATTCTAATCGTCTCTAATTCTTCTGAACTTCAATTCTAATTCGAATCGTTCCATCTATTCGTCTCGTTTAAAAGTTAGAATATTTAGACCTACATTTGATTTAAACTTTTCATTAACAAGATTATTTTATTGCGATAGAACCGCCAATGGCCAACGGGTCTAAACTATGCCCAGACCCGAATGGCAGGTACAGAAGCGCGACGAACTGCTCGGAATTCTACGTGTGCGTTTTTGGAAGGCCAGTCAAGTTCAGCTGCCCACGTGGTTTGGTCTATAATGACGTAAGACACACTCATTTTTAACTTGTTCCTAGATCACTTTTGGAATTTTAAGTCGCGAAATGACAGTATGCGTCATACGCGTGTGAGAATCTTAAACTCGCGGTACGTTTCGCCCACGGTCAAAGGCCGCTTGTAGAACTTCCGCGTCGTTGCTTGAAATTAAATTCGACATCAACGTTCTGCACGTTGGTCTGCTCTTGATATTATGAATAACTGGTTTGCGCGACTGGTAGAATGTTAACGAACCGTTTGCTTGGAATTTATATTCATTCTAAGGAACGTTTTTAACGCTAGGTTTCAGAACATTTTTCATCAGATTTCCATTTTACCGAAGTAATGTTTTCATGAGTGGAGTCGGTTTATCACGTTTAACTAGAAGGCTTAGAGAAAAATTAATTTGGATATATGTTTGGCTCTTTATACGGATAAAAGTCAGCGTAAGTGATTGTAAATAAGTAAACCTAACGTTAATACTCTACCAGAAAAATTCAGTCTATATTGCGATATTCAAATACGCGGATGAGTAAACTTTAGATATAACTCCTATATGTTAAACGAACACAATTTTTCAACTTCGAAAAACTATTATTTATTTACATCTCAACTCTGTGTTTTATAGCTATCTCCAGACTCTATAACGTTACAATTGAATTAATGTCTAAAAGGAGTTTATAATTATTATGGAACTTATAATAATTATATAAAGAGATAAACTTATTCCATTCCAGGAAAGAAAAGAAAAAAATGTTAATTTTTACTTCATAAATGTATTCTCGAAAGTCATATTTGCCTACCTTTACGTAATTTCGATTACAAAATTAAGACCAAATTTAAGGTAGGACACGCGTGATAAAATCAACTACCAGTAATTTTTTACATAAAATTATGAAAATACGTATTCTTGTGTGGTTTTCAACCCTGGATTAAATTGTGTGAAATAGAATTTGAAAGAAAGAAATGGTATACAAACATAGAAGGTAAATTGTATACTGTACGAATATGCATATGTCGTAATATTGTACGAACTATGAACATACAAGGTAAGCGTTAAATTATTAAATGAAAAATTAAAATAGCTCCTTCGAAAATGAAGTTCGAAATTTGTCGCCAAGTTCAATCCTACGCCACTTAATTCGGATTTGTTGGAAACGATATAAGAACACGTACATTTTCAAAGAAGGGTGTTAAGAAATGCCCATTTTTTGCATCGCCTGGAAATGAAAAATTCATGCAGGATCTTTTAGGGTGTCTACCAAGGAACAAAAAATGTCCGTATCATTTTCCCGAGAAACGATGGGACAGTTGTCAAAAATACGTTCAAAGTATGAATGTGATGATAACGGAATTTGCGTATATTTTACATTTCGTCGTCTTCTTCTTCGGATATCGAACTGTCCTCGAAATATTTAACGACTTTTTATACGTCTTGCGATTACTTCGACATTATATTGATATTTTGTAATGAATTTCAATTCATTAACTTGTTCAATTGTTAATGGTTTCCGAGTTTCCACTACAGAGAATCGAAAGCCACGATCCGCAAGGAAAATATCATCCGGTTCAAAGTAACTTAATCGAGAGTATCGAAACGTCTTAAAAATGATTAATAAGAATCATGAATTGAAACTAATAAATCTACATCTACATCTGCCCTTGATAATTTAATTACAAATAGAATTTTCCAATATTCGAACAAAGTTAATCATTTATCACAAGTAATTCAAGCGGAAAATATGAATATAAAGCGAGCACAATTCCAACGTATGGAAGTTACAGAATTAGAGTTTTTCCTCAGATTAACTTACAGTGATCTATGCTTATACGCATGTGGAACATACCAAATGAAGCAAGCATCTGGTTATTACGCCGACCATATAAATGACAGCGGAGATTTTGAATTTCAAGTCGCAGTACCATCGTACAATATTGATTTAAAAAAATACCAGATTGATGTGGAACCAATTAACGCCATTTTATTTCAAACGAAACTGCATTCACGACATTCAAATAGTTTAAAATACTTTGTATATGTACTAATTGATAAAAGTAAAACCGCACTGGAAGTCATACCTGCACACTCATGTGGATGCAAAGTCGGAGTACGCGTTGTTGGTTGCTGTTCCCATGTAGCTTATTCCTTATTACTTATTTCGAAGACGGTTCGATATCCGAAGAAGACGACGACGAAATGTAAAATATACGCAAGTTCCGTTATCATCACATTCATACTTTGAACGTATTTTTGACAACTTTCCCATCGTTTCTCGGGAAAGTGATACCGACATTTTTTGTTCCTTGGAAGACACTCTAAAAGATCCTCCGTGAATTTTTCATTTCCAGACCATTCCAAAAATGAGCATTTCTTAACACCCTCCTTTCATTTAGAAAATTACTGGTAGTTAATGTTCACGTATATGTCCTCGTTAATATTAACCACCATGTTTAATTATCCATATTATGGGTTTTAAAGTGTGATTCACCTCTCCACAGCTACTGAACGTCTGCGACTACCCATACAACGTGGACTGTAAAGGCTCAGCAACACCTGCGCCAACGACCCCACCGATAACCATTGGTCCTATAACGCAATCACCTTCCAAACCACCGCAGCAACCAACCTATGCTCCCTCTCCGCCAACCCAACCGCCCTATGGACAACCAGGACCACCCTCTTATGGACAGCCAGGACCACCCTCTCAACCCTCCTACGGCCAGCCAGGACCACCCTCCTACCCTTGGCTGAACCTAAAAGCTAACAGTGAGACTTGGAATCAACAAGCAGAATCGTCGCAGTTGGACGACGACAAGAGCGAGGAATCGCTCTTCGAGAAACATCCCCAACCGCCCGAGACGTCCCCGAATCCATGGAACGTGTTGCAAAATATTCCTGCAAGCCTCGTGGCTGTACCATGCAAAAACGGTGATATACACAGGCTGAACGAAGCCTGTACGAATGTAGTAGTTTGTAGAAGCGGTCGCCCGCAGCTGGTGCAATGTTCCTCGGGGCTTATATACGACAGACCATCGGACTCCTGTCAGCCACACTCCGTTGCCAAATGGTGGGTATTCGCAAGCAATGATGAATTTTTATTAGGAGATATTCTGATCGTTTGGTTAGTTGACCCTGCAGTGCGCAATTTTTTTTTTAATTGTATTGCAGTTTTGCTTTTTCGAATGAAAATTATGCCGGGTATGTAGGAAATATTGCAAACAAAATGTATTTTTAACTCTTGAGTTTGGTGGGTGTACTCTTTCTTCTGGGTAAAAGGAAGACTTTTAGTTGATATTCTTGTTGCTTAAAGTCTTTCACATATTGCTAACAAATTATATTTGGAAAATTTCAATGATAAATTCTTATTAAGGAATATTTTGGTTGTTTGGGTTGTTAGCCCTACAGTGTACATTTTTTTTAACTGTATTAATGCTCTATAATACTCAGAGATAGTATAAAAATATTGCATATGTTTGGAGAGGGGTGTCTAATCTCCCATTTATATGAATATATAAAATATTCTTTATATAGTATATAAAAGAAAATAATGAAAAAAGATTTCTCCATTCATCACGTTTACTTTAGATGAATATCTAATACTGATAATTGTATAATATGCAAAAAGAAAAATATGAATTTCCTTTAATTCTAAAAGTGAAGGTTTTTGGATGATTTTGGTATAAGAAGACAAATATGCATTAATTACGCATTCCAGGGTTCAAGATTCCAAAAGAAAAATGAAATGCAATTATTAACGAATCACACTTTTTGTTTCTGTTTCAGCTAATCGCCGAGTCATTTAGAATCTACGCTTTGTACTATGTACGCTGACCATTTAAACATAAATAAAGCATCGATTTTTCTTAGATCCCCAGTTTAATATTTCCTACCATATTTGATAAAGTTTTTCAGAAAATCTGATTGCGTGAACATTCAATTCAATTTTTATTTATTATGTAGATAATAATATCGACTGAAAATTGTTTTAAGAACTGTTTTTAATAGACTTATAACGATATTAATATGGTCTTGTCTCTGTGGAAGTATCAACCATTCCTTAATTAAATTTACTTTTACAGTTTCACTTCTCGTGCGTTGTAAAATTGAGTAAATCTGTGATTGTACATAAATATGAAAGCTACTTTTGAGAGCTTCAAATATTTAAAATGAAACTTATATGGTATGCACGAAGTAGTGTTATGTTAAATTGGAAATGGTTTTATTTGTCGTTTCCACAGAACAGAACCTATAGGGTTTTTCGTTTTATAACTACGTAGGCCAATGAATTTTTTTACACAAATGCTGCCTTATTGTGGATAAAAATATACAAGGTTCCATTTAAAAAAGAATAATTTACTTGTTAAATTTTCCCCAACCACTTTGCTTACAGCAAAATTATTTAATCTATGTAATTTTCTCCTTCGAACTAAATAACAAATATTGTAAAATCATTTTTTGAGTGCTTCGCCCCCTCGAGATTTATTGAGCTATTCTATTTTAGACGGATCATCCTGAATAGAAAAGAATAGAAAAGAACAATGTACGCATTCTCAGACTATTATCAACTAACAATAAGAGAATTCGTGTATCCTCTGGATGGTAACGGAGAATATACAGTAGCATATGATGAATCGTTCTGTTCGTCACTACAAGAGCGCGGCACTGTACCACGACATTTTTCAGGAGCAAAATCAAAAGAAAAATGATTTGAAAGAATCAGAGTTGAAACAATAAATATAGTAATACCACGATAGATTGGTTCAAGTATTTTGGAATAAGAGAAAAATATTAACCGATTCAAGCGTGAATCAACAATGAAACTAATGAAGCTTCAGTTTCTAGCCCTCTCTAAAAAAAGGCCCCTACGAAAACTCCTTCATTCATTCATTATTTAATTTATGTACTATTCAGAAATTTAGAAGACGAATTTTTTTACCATTGAAGAATGCCAGGATTTATATAAATAAACTCTTGACTTTTTCCTAATTTCATTTGAAACTGAATATTTTTAAATTTATTACCAACGATATGAGTATGGATTTTGTTTAATAAATAGTTTGATATTTTCGTAGACTTTTTTGCTCTCTAAGCCTCCATAAGCTCCCTTTTTGGGGGGGGGATGTGCCTCATATATCTATATTTCAGAAGCAAACTATATTGACAAAATTTAAAATAAACATGTATATTTCTCAAATATTAAATTATTAGTAAAATATTAAATTTCTAAAATGCAGACTTAATACAGTTTGCCTCTAAGATACATATAATATATCACACTTATTTCTTATAATTAGACTGCGGACATTTATCTCAATTAATATTTTCACAAATACAGAAAATGAATTGAAACTTAAATGAAAGTATTCCTTATTTTCTAAACAGTATACTATTGGTGATATTTTATATATTATTACATTTGTACACATTTTCATAGATTTCCCTATATTTTCATTAAACGTTAAACGCGTTAAACGCGTAAGCAGAAATTTTGAGAAAATTAATCATTAAAATGTATACAATTAAACTGCAAATTTAATAAACCGTTAAACTCGTAATATACAGCATATGATCGTAATTAGAAATTTATATGTATATATATTTATATACAGGTAGTCCCATAAATATTCGTATCATCTATGTCTACAGAAGAAATTTGTCTAAGTGTAAGTTAAATAATAGGTTTGATGTTTCCAAATAAATTTTTCATTAGAAATATATACACGTGTAAAGTTTATTTGTGTTCATATTTATAATAAAATATTTATTTGGAAAATAATTTCTTCAGTAGTATATATAGAGATCACAATAGAAAGTTCAAATTTAAAGCGAAGTTAAAATACATACAGTTGAACAAAAAGTCAAATATATATATATGAAACGAAGGAAACAAGATTACATCAGCCTTCGTTTACCTCAACTATGCGCTGACAGAAAACTTTTTTACACTGTTCCATGTAGATTATATTCTACAAGGCCACTTTTCAATATTTCCTTGATGATTTATACAGTTCATAAATAATAATTTCGGAGCAATACGAGCAGTACAATATCTGCAAAATTGTTCTTATGTTCTGGTTTAGCCAATTCAAAAAACCGATGTTTAAAAAATTGTATTTTTAGAATCGTTAGAATATTCAAAAATATCTTGTAAATTAATTAAACAGTATTACGAAGCATATTTCGAGTTGCATGTCGTCAAATATGCCAATTATATCATTACAATTACTCCCATACATTAGATTTAATAAATTATAGAATACGCTATTTACAAACTAAAGCCTAAATTATTATTTTGAAACTTGACAGTAGAAAAAGTGTGATAGAAATATACAAACACATATAATACTCGTTTGCACCAAGTGCAATAGTACATACATCCAATTAATTACTCAATAAAAAAATTGAATTAAATTGAAAGTCGAGAAACTCCGCTTGGAGGCGCTCCAGCAGTGTCCTATCGATACAATCGTAAAGCAGGTTCTGCATTACCTGTATTATCGGTAAACAAGTTACCATGCAATTACCTTTAAATAAAATGCCAAACGTTTCAGAAACGTTATCGAACGATTTCATTATCTCGCGAATGGCAGTCGTGATTATTATTTCTGAATGTATTCTGTACTTGTATGATGTAAGGTATGTTTAAGATTCACAAAACTATTGGAATTATAAAATTTGAAAGAAGACGGACCTTTCTTACCAAACATAATTTTGTCATTTTTCGAAAATTAATTGAAACAGTAAAATTATACGATATACGATAAACAATGTGGTTAAAAATATTACTGGTAAACTTCATAACAAACGATTAAGTATTCGAATTACTACTGACGTCAGTATCAAAAACAGTTTCGAGAAAAATAAAAGATGTAAATAAATTTAACTAATCAACTAATCTATACGTTTCATCCTTTAAGATTCAGATTTTTTGTCTCCGATAAAATTTTGTGGAGCCTCAGAATGAATTATCTATCGCAAAGAATAAAATATTCTTAAATCAATTATTTACGAAATTTGTCTAGCGTGGAATGGTAAGCTTTGTTACAAGTTTTCAAACAGATTATAAAGCACCGCTGCTTTCTTCGATTTATTATGCAATCTTTCACTCAATCTTTAATTGTCCTTGAATAATATTCTCGCAAGTGTTAGTACACACTTTCGACAACATGTGAATCGAATTTTTCAACTTCACGAATTTTTCTTTCTAATTGGAATTTCTCAATTGTTCGATCGTTAATTTCAAAAAAGAGATACGAACAACCGAAAGATAGGTCCGGTGGAAGGAATCTTGCAAGTATTTAGAAACGAAAGTAAAGAAAGTCCAATGTTTCACTCAACTTTATCGTGAAATTTCGAAGTTGCGTAATAAATGCTTCATTAGCATTACTTATGGTGTTATAACGGTGTAATATACCTAAAAGAATCTTTTCTTAAATAAACTAGTAGAAACATATGCAGACAGGCTCCACATGAAAAGCAACTGGCTTCAGCCGAACAATTTTAGGATTAAATATCTTTTAACTTTTCTTGGACATTCGAATCTAGTTATGCATCGAAACTAGCATAATTTTCTTGAATAATACACGACATTTCTAGACATTGATCAGCTTGGTTGAATTCTAAAATAATTACTCCCTGTGAGTCAAATTTTCTTCTGTTCCTGGGGAATAAAAAATATACAAGTATTCATGTTGAAATATATTGATAACATAATGCTAATTAAACATGTACTAGATACTTATACATACTTTACTGTAAGAGAAACGACTGTTATAGGATATAACTAAGTAAGGGGGTTAATTATGCCCCCTTTCGATTTGGTATATACAGCACATATTGCCTATTTGACAAATTATCGAATGACCCAAGTCGAATTTGATTTAGAGGCACAGTAATCTCCTTATTCTGTTATATCTTTTGATATAAAGCCGTAGACAATGATGGGCCCCAAAAGAGAATAGTTTATTCACGAATACACTTTATAGTGATATTTTATCGTATTATTAAAAAATGAAAATACCACTTTATGGGGCTTTTCAAATTGGATAAAACAGAATAACTGGAAAACATCGATTATCTGTTAACTAATAAATACCAAATTCAAGTTAATTTAATTTAAATTTAAGTAATATAAAGGTCAAGAAAATTATGCCAGTTTCAATGCATAACTTGACTCACGTTTGCAAGAGAAGTTAAAAGATATTTAATTTTGAAATAGTTCGGCTGAAGCCAGTTCTCTGCAATCTGCACAAAACTCTGCCGAATAATTGAGTGGTCCCAGAGATTGAATTGCTTATAAAAATAGTTACTCTTACAGTATTTACGAATTTGATACGTTAAAGGAATCGAACAGTATGACATGTTCCGTGCAATTAATATGATCATCGAAGAATAAATTTAAAAATAAATTCCACGAGCAGCGATCTACCAGGTTAACGTTCGTTCAAATAACAGGGTCAACGAGTTTCTTAATCCGCACCTGGATGGAACAGAGCACACTCACAGCAAAGAGATATCACTTTCCCGGCTTTCTTGCTGCCACGCCCGACTACCGTGCTTTTGTACGAACTTGAACGAAACGCGTGGTCTCCGATGCATACCAATAAACAGGTAAAAAAAAAAAAATACTAGTTCTAAATACCCACGAAATCACGAACGACCAGCAGAACCGATTTTAACCAGCTCTCACGGCGTCCATTAAGGAGAAAACGGGAATGTAAATGGAACATCATCGCGAGCGTTGCTCAAGTTCCACATTTCAAATTGTCCAGTCGGTCAAGTGCTCGTCGAAATATGCCCGTAGAAATCGACTGGAGCTATTAAAATTCTAATTTCGTTGATACTAAAAATATAACTGTGTACCTGTGGACAACGGGGCAATATGTACCTCAGGGTGGACGTTAAAAATTACATTTTCGCAGACGCCCCATAAAAAGTTTCTGTTTAGTGAAGGGAAACGAGGAAAATTTTTCTTGTTGGAAACAAATGAAAAGAACACGTGCCGTCGGACGATCGAAATTCATTTTTCGATGATTCCCACTTTTTTTTTTAAATATCTCACGAAATATGCAGAGTTAAGAAAGTAAACCATACAAACGATTTTGTAGGGAATTACATTCTCTACGAAAAATGTTATATCCATTTTCTTCAAAACATGTGTATTTATGAAGATATTTAAAAAAAAAGAACTCTCATAGATCTTATCTAGTGAGCATTATAAATCCTACAAATATAGTACCCTTTGAATCATTCATTTTTCTCCCTTTCACATTTTTCTTTGAAGACTCTGATAATAGAGTTATCGCTTGTCACGCTTATTTGGCCCAGCCTGTATACTTTTTTTCTAAATAACACCCCTCATGCATATGTAATATGTACTTCTATACACAACCACTCGAAATCGAGATCTAAACTTCGAATTATTAATGGATTATTGGTGTATATAATATATATAAAATTTTAAGTTGAATCAAAATTACAATTGAGGGGTGTGCTGCAATGAGGAGGCAGCTCCATCTTTTTAATAGTTTTTTCACGGATTTAAAAAAATTTCTTCTTTTCGTGGTGACAGAGTCGAAGCAGTAAGAAGAATGAATTTTGCAGTAATTTTACGATCTCCTTAAGAAAAATCCCTTAAATTTCAGGTGTTTCTTAGTACGACGAGCAATAAAGAGACAGCTCCAAACATTAATCGCCCCCTCCCCTCCCGCCACTTTGAAACGATGGATGGAATCCGGAACTACATAATGTCATAATTAGGTTCCTACGCTATGATATGAAAAAGAAAGAGAAAGAAAATGTCAAAAATCTCAATTTTAAAACGTTTTTTTTTTTTTATTATTATTATTTTCCAAAAATTTGAAAAGATGGAGCTGCCTCCTTATTGATGCACACCACTCAATTAAGAAGTTATTTAGTGTTACAGTGGATCATTAGCGTATGTAATAAATATGAAATGTCAAGTTGAATTGATATATAAACTAATTCTGCATCTAAAACGATTGTTCATTCGCAGCGCTGTTACATTTAGATCTTGATGGTCTAAAATGGTAAGAATACAAAATCAGATTTAGTAAATACGAAGTTACTCGGTGTAATAGAGTTAACTTTTATAACACCGAGTCAGATGAGGTATTAGATGATTATGGGTTATCATTGCGAAATTCCATCATCTCCTTTCTCTATTCTCAACAACGGCCAGAGGACAATGTCCTTCCTTTTGCTAGGAAAATTATGCCTCGCGGCTGAAGGAAGATCTATGAAACAACTCTTGTCGAGTCGAAACGAATGTTCTTGCGTTTTGTTTTAGTGAAAAATAGATCTGTATTTGTTTAAATATACGCATTATTGAATTTACAATTGCAGATTAAAAGTGAATATAATTGATTGATTAATGCAAATAGGAAGGTAATCGCGAAGAAACCAGTTACCGCCTAGCTGCGAAGCAAACGTCGATCCTGACACAAGGAAGAAACTTTGTTACTTGATTTACTACGTTTTCAACCCGTTTTCCAGTGACAGGCCTTTTTTACGTAATGTCACCCACGAAGTGTTACGTGACGTGTTAATTCTTTGCAAATCAACATTCGACATTGTGTTTTCTTGGAATGTGTGACTGAGAGGAAAGTGAAAGTTGTTCGCGTTTTATTTATAAACAAATGACAAGTTTACTTCATATTGACACGTCATTAATTTCTGCAACTAATTCTAGATGAAATCTACAAGTTTGGAATATTATTCAATCCATAGTTCTTAAACACAAGATACATGGAAATAAATGATTTATTTGAACGAGCTTTGAAAAATTTAATTCTTTCCTTGTTTCCTAGTTGTCAAACCAAATGTCGAAGGAATCTAAATCAATTGAAATAATTCTGACATTAAAGTAATAAATGGATGGAATAAAAGTAAATAAGTCTATGTAAACTAAAATTAAAAACAATTAAATTTGAAAGCAGAGAAAATTTGTCGACTATTGAACTTTGTATATACAGATAAATTATATTGACCATCAGGTTGAGACACAGGTTATGTACAAACTGCGGATGTTCATGCCAAACAAAATCTTTGCGAACGTACCTAAGATAATTGAATTCGTATTATATTAATTCGTATAATATGAATTTTTCTTCGGATATTTGTTTATATTTTCGAAAAAATACGCAGTTATATACACACATAGGTTCACTATAACGGAGATCAAGTTGAAAGTTCAGAAGGTTGATAATTCAACCCAAAAAAAAATGTGCAAATATTTGTATTCAGACTAGAGTTATAAACGATAGAATGTAAAGGCACGGAATTAATTTCTACACGTAACATTAGATAGTTAACTGTAATCGAACTATCGAAATATCAGAAGGAGGAAGTCAGTCGCTTGATTACATCACGTACACGTCGCATACATGTATGCTGCGAATTTACGCTAATATCCCCAGTTCGAAATCAGTAAAGCTTGAAAACGGGTACAGATTACGCGTTGGTCGACGATACGTACAGGATTCATGAATTCAGAGGAACGAAAGACACGTGTTCTGCTCGCATACCTCTGAGAAAATACGATTTACGTGTCACAGCGCGTTTGTCGTGTCGCATGACAAACACTCGTTCGGAATGTGTCAAACTTTTCATGAGGCAATTTGTGTGCGGAACAATTTTAATGAAAAAGTCACTACGCGTCTTAGACATACTTAACTCGAGATTCGCTAATAATAAGAGACTATCTAGGAGACTCGTATGGCACCTCACATATCACTTACGCCTTGTTCTAATTGCCCGTCGCGCGATTTTGTCGCCGCGCGACAAGCAATTAGGATAAGGCGTTATATTACTTATATCATTCATATGGTATTCACAGCTTAAGGGTAATAAAATGAAGATAGCAAAATTACTTTATTGTTTATAAAGTTTTAAGGCCGAAATTGCAGAATCAGGCCTTGGAGTTGTATCCGCCAAAGTATAATATATTAAAACCAGAATTATTAGAAAATATTGCTTCTTTGCTTCAATATCCTGGAAAAAAAATCATGCTAACCTAATCGCCCTGTCCTCGTCTCTCCTGCAATTGTTGTATCGCCCTCTCCGTCCTTGTTCCAGATTTCCTATTTTTTCCGCAACTGTCGCTGAAGTCAACTCGAAGTTTAGCTCTGGCTCCTGCGCACGCTGCTTGAACATTTTGGTAGTTGTGCTCCAAAAAAAGATGTAATTTCTGAATCCACAATAGATGACCAAAATCTTTATTCCGTTTGATCTAATTAATTCAACACTCATATAATTAAAATTATAATTATAAGATGTTTTCGTTGGCTTTGATCGATTCCACTTTCCACTCGTTGAGTATAAAAAATTGTTTAAAGAGAGACTCGAAAATTAAATGAAATACTTGCAAAGTTCTTGGACTAATAAGCAAGTGATATTTGTTGTACTGTATGTATTCCAAATAATGTAATACAAAATAAAAAAAAAAAAGTTGCAAGCATTCATTCAACACATCTGCGTATATTTTGGAGATAATATTAAAGAATTGGAATGTTTATTAAATTTCTAAATAGTTTATTAAGTTTATAAATAGAATGTTATTGAAATGAATAGTTTATAAATAGAATATTTTGAATGATACAAGAAAAATACATTTCTTAAACTTCCATGATAACTCTATTAAGGGTACATTCAAATGTAAACAGTTCAAGAAATGTTTTTTTTTTTAGAAAATTGAAAATAGAAGAAGCCTAAGCCGTATAATAATAAATAATTTTGTATTTAGCAATGCATACTTCAAAAAATTTTTCTACGAATTTGTGCCTGAAATTTTGCTAATGTATTCCTGAAACGTACTACAATCGAAATACGTAGTAAAGAGAAGCGACTTTTTGCGAATTTTGCACTAGAATATATACTTAATATATAACGAGATGTTTAGACTTTAGTTAAAAAGATGAAATGATCGCAGAAGTTAAACTCATCGGAAGCCATTTTATGGTTGACGAGAATATTCGCTAGGCTAAGACAGGCGTGATCTAATCAATTAAAACCATCGAACGAACAGGATATCTTGAATTGCGCGAGATACCTGTGTGTTACACCTACGGGATCATTACACGGTCACTGGCTATAATTTATACCGTTGAATATTATATAAATCCAGTCGCAGGATGAAGGTAACCTGAAATTTGTAAAAGTTGGCGGTAAAAGTAGCTTATCTCTCTCCTGGACTTTCGCGATATCGTCTGATTAATTTCTTGCCAATGTTTATTTGGAATACCAAAGGCAGGAAATGGTAGTGAAGTTACATATAAGCAAATATAAAATATTAAATAAAATCTCAATTTTTCATTATTTTCAGCCAGGCTCTTCCTGAGACATACTTTTCACAGTTGAGAATAACTAAATGCACAGTACCGATAATTTTATATACGAATACACACATACACACTTATGTAAGACTGAATAAATCTTGAAATTATTTAAACATCGAAGCGATGCAAGACTACTAGAAGTTTAATTGCGAATATAGAAATGATGGTTTTGAAACGGTTACGTTTTTATTGTTTTTTTATGAAGACGTTACTGTCCTCAGGCGATTATTTTTATTTATGTTATGAATTACATGTAAAACGTATTTACGAAAATTAACCGTGACAGTAATTTCTCAAGAGACTTTCAACTTGCAGTAATCAAATATTTTCCATGTGCAATCACGAGAAAAATAACTCTTAGTTATTTGAATACTGAACTATTTATATAAATATATAAGAAAGCTTCGTTTGCATAAACGAGTATGCGGAGTGAAATTGACTAGAACAAGTGTTAAAAGAGTAAGAGTTTGCTACAATAGCACACGAGTAAAAAGAATTCAATTTATTAGAGCTTCACGACGTTCATCGTGCGTTCCGCATACGAATCATTAATTATTCATGGTTAATCAAGGTAAGAACCTAATTACCAATAATGGGCCAGTTTCTTTTCCTTGGAAAAATTCATGCATACGTACGAATAGAAACGAAAAAAAAATTATTATAACATGATTTCATACGAAATACGAATTGCATTAATTACTATTCAAAATAAACGTCTAATTACCGATACTGCGTTACTTTCTTTCTAATTTCGTCTCAATTTATTTCGCTAGGGAAATGAACAGGTAGAAGAGAAATTAGCTCGGTGGTGAAGGTTCCCAGATGAAATTTCAATATTTTAAGATTAGATTTCCAATCGTGCTGCATCCAAGACTTCCCAATTTGGGTCACAAACAATGAGTCTTCGAGTAATGGAGTATTTTCTCTAGCTAAACGTGTTATTAAAAGTTTAGTTTGAAGCCTAACAGCGATCTCAGATACACTGCTTGATTAAACTGATTCAGACTCCTTCATTAAAACTGATACTATAACTCTTAATACATGTATAATGTTAAATTATATAGAACTAAATATATACTAAATATATGTTATATATTTATTGTTAATACCTATCGCTAAAATTTAGAAACAATATACTAGATAAGAAAATAAACTGGTATCTACATATAGCTATATTTTGGACCACTTTTGAGCCTATACTTTTGAAAAATATTGAAAGTAATGTTCATATTATAATATTTGCAGAGTGAAATAAATTTCTATTTGGATTCAATTTTTGTAGGTACGTTTGCAAAGATTTTTATTTTGCATAAAGATTCATAACTACATTATAACAATATATCTGCACAACACGGGAAATGATGATAAATTCAAACTTTGGTGATTTAATATTTCAGATTATAATGAATAACATGCTATTATTTAAATGTCATAACATAGTTTACCTTCAGAGACAAACATATACATATATACATATACTATACACAATATATGACATATACGTATGTATTATCCATTTCTATTTGAAATATTATATTACCAGCATTTGGATTCAACGTTACTTTATTCAACGTTACCCCGAGACACAGATACATTTTCATAACTATACACAAATTCAACGTCTAAATGTGTAGTGTTATTATTATTAAAGAGACCCTGGTCCACTAGCAGTCCAGGATGTCGTCAACGAAACAAACAAAAACGAATTAAATCATCTATAGCAGTGAACACATTACCAAGGAACTTATCGCTGTTGTAATGGCCAGACACAAAATTGCTACAAGATGGTTCGACGTAACTTTGTCCGTCCACCCCTCGAAGAACACATTGTTTCAGGGCCGAGTTCCGTGAGGCCACGTGGGCGGGTTAACTGCATTTCTCGCGCGTGACACATCGGGCACACACCGTCGATACGGTAAGAATTTTGCACGTATACCGGTGTATTTCCAAGAAAATTTACCATAGGGCACAGAAAGGACGCGGGCTGAAAGAAATGAAAAAGAAACGGAGGAAGACACCGCCGCGCCGCGCCGTGGGATTCCTCGCCCACCTCTCGCCATTGCGCGCCGCGGTTTTTTCGCTTCGAAAGGTACATATCTCCTGGAAGTCATTGCTTCTAGGTGTGACTCGAATTCTTTAGATTCTCTCCTGCTTTATCCATTCTATTCTTCCTACCTTTCTGCCTTGCTATTTCTGTTACTTGTACGACAGTAGACCTATTCGGAATTATTTGCTGCGAGGAATTTATGAATTTACCTTTGGCCTTCTATTCGGGCCTGTTTAATTCGAAGCTTTCCCTTTTAGGTGCAAGATTAATCCTCCGTTGATGCAAATTACGTTGGCCTGCTGAAGAAAATCGTGAGATAGGACACTGGTAAGTAATGTGTAAGAAAGTAGTATTTAAGGGGGTACACGTAGTTGGCATAGCCAAGATTTAAGAGAACTTAATATTTAAATATTTAAATCTTTTTGTTAGCATATATAAAAAAATAAAAAAGAAATATATATATACATGTCAAATTGAGTCACCGCCTCTTTTTCGAAGTCGGTTAAAAATAGCCAAGATATTTTAAATATATCTAGACAAAAACATTTATATGTTAAGATCAATACTTGCACTGTTAAATTCAGCTTTGTTTATATGAATTTAAATCTTGGAAAAAACACTTTATAGTCTATAAATATCTGTAATATACATTAAGAATGACTTATGTTTATCGCATATAGAAATGATCCAATACTGCTTGAACCCCAAAGAATCTCTTCTCTTTGATTTATGTCTCATGTACCTATATCACATATAGGAAATTCTATTAAGGAATCTATATAAAGATCATCTCCCGAATACTATTCTCAACATATCCTGAAATAATGAATTCATAAACAAAATGTCCACTCCTCCCTAACTACTCCAAAACTCCCAACTCCAAAGCTTTCAATTCCAAAGCTCCCAACTCCAAAGCTCCCAACTCCAAAGCTCCCAACTCCAAAGCTCCCAACTTCAAAGCTCCCAACTCCAAAGCTCCCAACTCCAAAGCTCCCAACTTCAAAGCTTTCAACTGCTCTATGCTTTCAACTGCTCTATGCTTTCAACTGCTCTATGCTTTCAACTCCAAAGCTTTCAACTGCTCTATGCTTTCAACTCCTAAGCTTTCAACTCCAAAGCTTTCAACTCCTAAACTTTCAACTCCAAAGCTCCCAACTTTAAAGCTTTCAACTCCTAAACTTTCAACTCCAAAGCTCCCAACTTCAAAGCTTTCAACTGCTCTATGCTTTCAACTCCAAAGCTCCCAACTTCCTGCCAAACTACTCAAGAATCTCTTTCCATCGATTTATCTATACAACCTCAGACACAGGCATCGAATCGTTTAATGAAATGCTATTAATTCTCATCTCTATTTGTCAGTGTTTTCGAATACACGATATAGAATAACGTCGTTATGATCAAATCGATAAAGAGATTAAGACAGTTGATCGGCGCAATGGCGAGGCAACAAAGAGCACAAAGGAGTTAAACTGAAACTAGAGGTTCCCCAACCTACTTCGATCGAGGGCACAACTAGGTCACCTTGCCGGAGGTTTTGCAACTCCAATAGGTGGCTATCTAAGAGTAGTGAATAGGCGGACAGGGGCGGATCGGTATAGTCTATGCACCGCGAACTGAAAATCCGGTTTTGGGAAAATAACGAGAGAGGAGCCAGTTCTTTCTGCTCTGGCAGAGGCACGCGGGGGCAAACTTTCTTCAAATTCCTGGAACGCATTAACCACAGCTCACCGACTTGTTTAGCCTTTGTCCAATCGAGTGAATTTGCAATTGTCCAAGAACAAAGTTAGATCGTCGATTGATTTTTCTTGCGGCAAATTCGAGGTACCTTTACACCTCAGGGAAAAAGAAAAAAAATTGTCCTCAGTGGCTCACGATGAAAATCGTTCGATGTAATAGGCGTGGAAATTATTTCTGTACCTTTACATTTAATTGTTTGTAACTTTAGCTTAAACAGAATTATTTACTTTTATTCCATTTATTTAGTACCTTTATTTCAGAATTATTTCGATGAATCTAGACAAAGTAATCAGTTTAATTAAATAGTAAATTTACCTTAGAATGGCACAAAATTAATTTCTACACCTAATCATTGAAAATATGCATGTGACAGAAACTATAAATTTGATTTTGGCAAAGAACAATTAAAATAAACACCTGTTCTCTAAAGCCTGTACTAAATTTATTGTTTCTTTTGTGAATGCACAGATTCCCTGATAAAATTAATTAATAAAATGTGAAATTCTTGCATTGTACCACTTCAATTGTTACTTGTATTTAAAATGTCTAAAATATAATATTATATACGTATACAAGTTCATAATATATATATTACGTAAGTATATATAATTGTATGTATACTTGTAATATACATTTTAAAACTATTTTTTATATGAAACCTTTTCTTTCTATATGTTATTTATTCGTGTTCGTTATGTCAGAATTTGTTGTTGTTTCTGAAGACTAAAGTCGAAAACGTTCGTTTAGACAACGATAAAGAATTAAAAAAAGAACAACTAGGAGGACCCAAAATTGAGCTCCGATTAAAATTTTTCTATCGATCGTTTTTCCTGACCATAGAACGAAAGGAGAAAGCACCGACATAAATTCTGGCATCGATGAGGCCGCGTTTGTTAATGTCGACGATCTGTCTTTCTTTTTGTGGAAAATAATGATCGGCATGTGGCAAGGTCGACGGCGCGAACGGCTCTGTGGAGACGCTTGAGAAATGGAAGGCCACTTTCCCTTTCTCTTCACTTTTCAACAATATGCCCGTACGCTCGTCGACACATTCTAATAAAATATTACGGAACAAAACAACAACGGGATCGTACATTGCAAACTGTTACGCGGAACCGAAGAACTTGTTACCGATTACATTAACGACTTTAACGCGCTCAAAGGATTAAACAAACATTTATATGAATACTTGATATAACGCGCGCTCACTTTCCAGTGAAAGACCTCGCGACATTTATGTAACTAATAATTTTCAGGCGTGAGCGTTCATTTTGATCGAATGTTAGCTAAATAATTTTGCTGATGCAAGTAAACATCTCCCCGGCAATATTTATTAATATTGCTCAAGATAGATTTAGATTTAGTTCTAAGATATTATTATTTTATTTTCCTAAGTAGCAAGTAAAATAGTAAATAGACGACTATCAAAAATTAGAATTAATAACGGTGAAGAACTTTAAAAAACATTTTTGTTCTTAATAATTATAACTTTTGTCAACTGTATATATGTATTTTATGACATTGTAAATATTATACGAAAATTCACGACACCCCTCTACTAATGAATTTCTTTGATATTTCTAAACACTTTTCTGAACTAATAGTCCCTATTTATAATTATTAATTAACATACATTATGCTTTACAGGTAATAAAACAATTTTTCTGCATTTAAGATTTAAATAATACTCTTACTTACACACTTTCCTATCAATTTTTGATTATTTGTAAGCAAGTTTAATAAAAAATTGATTCGCGTATAATTACTTCATCCTTCTGTTACTTTTTTCACGCTTAACTGTTACACAAAATGAAGATCTTTTTACTTTATAAGCATTCGTCTATATTGAAAACTTTAATAGTAGATCTTCTATGTATAAAAATATATTATTATGCTTGTACAAACTAGAATACAAACTTTTCTATATGTTTAAAAAAAAAACATCGTATCAACTGGATGATTTTACCTATTCTGCTAAGTGTTGGTGATTTTAATTCTTCGATGTATATATTTAACTACCTTGTATAAGGACATTAAAATTCCAATGCGTCTGATGACTGGTAGTACCTATCTACTTCCTAGCACTGAAAACATATTGACAGAAAAAATTCTTTCTACGTAATTTCTAAGGTTATATCCTATTCCTACATACGAATGTTAAATAGAAACTTTGGAAAACAACAACGAATGCCACATTACGTTATTTTGTTATTATACTGACGAAATTCATTTAATTTGCAAAACAAAATTTCAATTCAACTCGTTATGTGCTTTATAAATTCCAGGAGAATCCTTTCGTTCGATTACAATGTTTACGTTATGTTACGTTACAAGTTTACGTTATTTTGAATTTGTTTTTGGATATTATTTTATAGAATAAAAAAACTTGCTGGATTTCTCGTATACTGGAACATTTATTGAAATCCGAGAAAAAACGCGAGTAATAAAAGGTGAAAAATGTTAGCGTAGGATATTAAATTATCCGTGATAAAAGTTGATGCATCTATGCATGACAAAATTTTGGTAATCATTAATTGGTTGAGGCACAACATATACAGTCAGTGTAAGAAGTATTCATACAGCAACCAATTTAAAATAAAACTAATAAGAAAAGAAATAAAAGGTTAACATTAAAAGTAATAAACTTTAATTTATGTAAAATCTACTCTAAAAATATGTAGGAATGTTGGTTAATTATTTCTTCCCTTAAAATTTATTAATAAAATAAATATACGAAATTTTATTTTGAATTGATTCTTGTACGAATATTTATTACACTGACTGTATATGCTTGCACTTGTCAGCTGTAGTATTTTCATTTTGCATAATATTTTTGTGCTAGCTTTTTCGCTGAAGAAAACTTATCCTGTTTTAAGATGTTTGATTAATTTTTTTATCAGTGCTTAGACCATACAAGCCTATTTCACTTTTTTCTACAATATTTGCTCTACCATTTACAAAATATTGTTGCTTGGTGCGACTTTTTTACTATAATTTTCCAAAACATATTTCCGTGGTTACGTATTTCTCTTTTACATGATATATTCGTATCTCTCCATTTTCTCTCATTGCACTATTGTTTGACTAGGGATGCCAGTAGTTTGAAAAGGCCCAACGGGCCTACAAGGTGCTCGGGTACCTCGGGTTCGCCAAACCCGTACTGTAGCTGCGGCCAACCACAGCTACAGCCCCTGAGGACATAGTTGACACCAAACCTGGACACTTTTGAAACGATGTTAATTAAAATATTTTATTTCACAATTCTTTTCATACTCGTGCATCATTTTCGAAATAACATTATTTGAAACGCTATTTGGAATAGCGTATTATTTTATTTTACAACTAATTGAAGTAATTGTGGAATTGCTCTTAAAAATTGTATCAGGTGAAATGACAAGTACACGACGATTTCAATTTTGAAAGCGATGAAAATGAATTTCAAGAAGAAATGAATGTACCGACGTCATTACAAGATAAAAGAACCGACACGTCTATGTTAAATGATTATTCGATTATACGAGATTATACTTTGCTCATGTATAACACATTCTGCAACAGAATTGAATAGACTCAATAAATTATTTAGGGATTAATTGTATCGTTAAATTTGAAATAAAAAAAAAATTACAAAATAATTTCCCCCAAAAAATGTACATATTAAGTTCAATAATTGTATTGTGAAACTAAGCTTTGTCTCGGGTCGAAAAATCTATTTATATCTAGAAAAGAAGAATTCTTAAATGTTCCCCATGACAGCTGCATGTACACCCTTAAAGCGAGACCATGTGCTATCCCTGTTTCATCTTGATGCGTTTGCGGTGCCAGAAGATGAATTACGCAACGATATATTATATCTACCTCTCGCCTCGCCTACCGCCTTGTCTCACAGGCGGCGAACACCTCAGCTGTGCGTACATATTCGCGGTAAGGTTAAACTCCAGTGACATTTTGGACGACTTTCACCATTCGGGCAGACGTGGAACGCTGCTTTCTTCGTCTTTTCGTCTCGACGGAACAGCGACGAGGATCGGGGCCTGGTCTCCAATTAAGGGGGCTGGCCAGTTAAATTGCTCCGAAATAAGGTCCTCCTTGCGCGACGATTTCGAAGAAACAAACGCGAGTTCCGACTTTTCCTTTTATGGAATGTTTATGTGTCTCGTGACGATATAGGAAAATTTGCTTTAATTACACTGTATATGTGTAAGAAGTCCTGGTTGTTTAGTAGTTGGTAAGAAACCTTGGAAACAAAGATATAAATATTTCTTTGGAGATAGTTATTCTAAAAACCTATAATTTTTAACTGAACCCGTAACAAAACGTCTGGAAGCTGTAACTTTTAATAGATACATAAAAGCAATTTTGTTTTTATTAAAAATAAAAAAGGAAACTTCACAGTTTTGTAGTTGCTATTTTAATAATTTTGTTTTCGCTTATCAACGCGTTTATTATTATAAACGATTACATCAGTCGTATACATAATAGTAAAAGAAATCATTGTAAAGAGCACATTATGTAAGAATATTGTAAATATCATGAAAATATTATTACTGATACAAAATTGAATATTGAGATGAGTTCGATAAACAGTGTATATTGAAGTACAATATACATAGTTTCCTTGTGTCGATTGAGTGGCTTCTGAATGAAACTGTAATACCTCGCCACACGATGAAAGCAATTTAAGTTAAGTAAGAGCACCGTAACTTTATATAACACACCAAGTGCATAAAGTCCTGATTAATCGAAGCTGTATTACTGCGGTTGCAAATTGTTGCGATAATCCCACTATCTCGCGCCAGTTATAAACCGTCGTGAGGAATGAATTCTCGGAAAGCAGCAAACATTAACATGAGGCCATCTCATTACACGTTTCATCAGTTGCTTCGTTGTCATTTTGAGAAATTAGTTAGAGAATATTCACATACAACGTATTACAGAATTAACGTTTCAAATCTTTGGTTATAGAAGCACATTTTTAGGCGAGTAATAACGTAATTTATTTTTCAACAATCCAATCATTATCTGGATAAAGTAATTTTCTGCGTAAAGGAGAAACAATATAACTTTACGAGGTAATTGCGTGGTATAATGTAATAAGAGAAATTATGAGAAATACATAATCAAGAAAACACAAAAAGAAGACATCAGTTCAAATTATGAAGGTGTCTTTGTTGTGTAATTTCTTTATTATGTGTTCCTTACAATTTCACATGTTATATTATATTAAAAAATTATTTTATAACTTTAATCGGTGGTCCCTAAAGAGGGCCAAAAACTTTTTGTTACTCTTCATTATTCAGCTTTATTTAATCATTCTTCTGTTTTCCTTTTGAAGGCTTGAAGGAGTGCTTGGAACGTGTCATGTTCCTGCAGAATTACGAATTTATTCTGTTTCATAGCATTTAGTGTCAGCATTCGATAATGTTGAGTAATCGAATATCGAATTCTGTAGTCATGATGATTGGTTTTTTAGGATGAAGTTGTTTAAGAAGATTGAGTAAATGTCGATGTCATATAGAGTTCATTTAAACGATGTAATAAAGTTTCAATGAAAAGTACAATTTATTCATTTTGTTAATTTAGGTTTATACCATAATAAGAAGCGTGATACGGATTATCTTTAAATTGAGTTGTAACGAAGAATATTTTAAAAATATTTCTTCATGAATCGGTAGGTGACTGTATTATGTATTTCGTAATCAAGATTTTTCAATCGATGTTTCGTATTGCCACGACATTTATAAATATTGAGATTTCTAACAGAAAACTTATTTTTATCAAAATGAAATATAGCCTATGTTCGCCTATGTAGCCTATGCTAAGAATCGATTCAGTAGTTCCAGAGATTATTCGCTGTTACACAAACAATTCTTCCTCTTTATAGCATTGGTATAAATTAGTACAGATTAATTCCATTTTTACATATAGCCATAAGAACAGAGAAGGATGAGGTGGAAGCCACCTGCCCAGTCCAATGGTTTTTCAAGGAAAGATCGTTAGAGGTGTCCACCACCCACCGCGAGTTCCAGATATCGCGAATCACGGCGCGATCCGCGCTCTCTGGAGAAAGCGAGAATGCGTGCGAGAACAAGAGCAAACGAACCACGCGCACGCCTTTCCACCGTATGTAAAACGAACGTATTTCCCGTCCTCCCCTCTGCCCACGGTTTTACATTTTCACCCTGCAATTTCCCGGTGCTCTTTCATACGCGCGCACGCGCGCGTGCATTTCTTTCATCTCGCCAAGCGTGTCGGCGGCCGATTTGCCGGTCGCGAACCGGTCGCGACGTTATTTTCGATTCGATCGCGGAAGAAACCGTCTCGTCTCGTCTAAATATATGCAGTACCGGTATTCGAGCCACTGGCACCGCTACGGCGTTAGGCTGCGCGCACATTGGATGCGTGTTCATGCGCTTTTTTCTAGTTCCGCGTAGTAGGTATTACACAGAGATGAGAAGTTGGCTACTAAGTTTAGTTGGTAACTTTATGATTATCTACATTGTTGGAGAGTTTGATGAGTATAGTGTGTAGTATAGAATATGTATGTATAGCATATAGCATTTATTATACAGTGATTAGTATATGATATATAGTATGTAGTATATTGGATATAGCATATAGTACGATCTTCTACATCGTAGTTGAGTTTAATGAGTATACTATGTAGTATTTAGTATACAGTATTTAGTATGTAGTACATAGTATACTGTGAAGTATGAAGTATAATCTTGTACATTAAAATAGAATTTGATGAATATAGTACATAGTACATATATAGCATACAGTAAGATCTTTTACATTGAAATACAATGTAGAATTTGATGAGTATAGTATATAGCATAGCATAGCATAGCATAGAGTATAGAGTGTTAGAGTATAATAGTAGATTGCACCGTTACCATTCAAACCTGCTAGCCAACTTCCCAATTTTACGTAGTACACGTGCGACCAACGCGATTTTCAAATTTCAAATTATTCCTAGCGATATTAATTAGAAAAAAAAAATAGAAAATTGCCAAACTTCACGTCACTGATCGAAGCTGCCTATATTCCAGCTATAGAGAGAATGAATAATTTTAGACTCGTCGCTCGAAGCCAGAGAATTAAAGTATAATATTTAGGTGTCAAGAGGTTGTCCAGTCCTTTCTTGTTGATTTCTTCGAGCAGTACCACCTCGAAAGAACGTTTAGATGAAAGTACATTCTTCATTGTGCTAAAGACGTGTCAGCACTCCTCTAATGATCGCTCTTCGGGTATAATGGTATAAATGACCATATTAAATGTGTAATGATCCATTGATAGCGTATCATTTATGACTAGCAAAGAAGCATACAATAGATGCGGTCGAGAAAGTGTGGTACCTCGTTTGAACGTGGTTGGAGAGTAAAAGTCAAATCTTGTTAGGGAAAGAGCGAACGTATCATATCCAGGAGAAAGTCCAAATGTATTTTTTAATGAAAACAAATATACGATAATAGAAATCATCAAATCGATGAGCAAATACTCGTAAGAGAATATTAACTCATCGCGTAATGGACAAGTCGGAAGTCATCGAAAGACATTACCTAATCTCTAAGAGAGTTAATTCTCTTAATAATTCTTAATGAGAGGTTTCTAGCTACGTCTAACATTTGTGGACTTTAATTGCAATTACCTTCAAGATTAATTTGTCTTTTAGATTAAACAATGACTTTCGATCTGTCCACTGCGCGAATGAATCACTACACCTTTACGAGTATTTACCCATTGTTTTGTGGGAGCTTGTGTGCTTTGGAAGTGGAGGTGGGGATTATAAACAGAATATCCTTCTCAGAAAATTAAATTTTAATGTAAAATGTTACATTAAAATCGATTTTCAAATAAGAATTGCTTTGACTTTGTGTGTATAGGATTAGAGCAAAAAGAAAATCCATTTAAAATTCGTCCCTCCGATGGTTAATATTGTGTATTTTTTAATTCTAAAAGGTATCATGATCGTAAAAAACAGTCGTAAATATTACTCAGGATAAAGTTAGGTATAGGTTTAACCCTTTCAACTCGACTCTTTTCTGTTTACATTCTATTCGTTTCTCCTTTAGAAATTAATCGTATTAAACTAAGGTTGGCTATATATCCAAGATTGTAGCCGAATAAGAAGAGACAATTTGCCCTAGCACGAATGATTTTCATTTTTTTCACACGTGCTCCCAAAAGTCTTTTAATTTGACCAAACGCAATAAGAAATATCCACTGGGACATATATGTCCCACTAGGGTTGAAAGGGTTAAGATACTATTATTTTATTTGTTTAAATATCAAGTATAATAGTAAATATAGTTTTGAGATAGCATTATAATATGGACAACCGCCAAAAATTAGAGTTAGTAACGGTGGAGAACTTAAAAAAACTTTGTTGTTGTTAGTAATTATAATTTTTGTCAAATGTATATATTATGACATTCTATTATACGAACATTTATACAACAATGGTTCCTATTTCCTATCGAGAATCCATTTAAAAATCATCCCTCAAGGGGTTAATATTGTATATTTTTTCATTCTAAAATGTATCGTGGTCTTGAATAATGGTAATATTGAAATAACAGCAAACACATATGTGCCGATACAGTATTTAGTATATAGTACATAGTATATACTGTGAAGTATGAAGTATAATCTTGTACATTAAAATAGAATTTGATGAATATAGTACATAGTACATATATAGCATACAGTAAGATCTTTTACATTGAAATACAATGTAGAATTTGATGAGTATAGTATATGAGTGCGATATCTTTCACCAGATTAATAAACATTTAACTAACTATATCACTAAGGAAATAAAACAATCGTTTCATCTAATGTGCGAGCAACCTTACACGCGCACGCGTCCGACGCACGCTCGGTTGCGCGCGTGTGCGTGCGATAATTGTCCGCTTAATAATGCGTGTGGATGCAAGGAGTCGAAAGCACTGCAGGCCTGCATCGGTGGTGCACACATACGGCTGCCGTAGACCGACAGATACCTGTGGAATATCTAGGGCGCAGCGCGAAGTGGTTCTCCTTGAGCCGCTGATGCCGCATTCCGATCCATGCATCTCTTGCCAGTTCCTTTTTTCCCCTCTTTCTTTCTGTCTTTCTCAAGCTTTTCCCTTCTTTTCGCTCGTTTTCTTCGACATCTCTATTTTCCACAATGTCTTTCGGAATTAAGGCACCGCTTGACAAATGCCGCGTCTACGTCACCGTTTGTCGTCTCGCTGTCACTTCGAGTGATGCACGCTAGACCCCGGTTATGTGAAAGAATCTGTCTGCCGTATAAATGAAGCGTCGTGGTTTTATCGCCGCTGTTTGTAATACTGATTGGGGAAACGATAAGATCATGCATCAGGATTTTATAGAATTTCAAAGCTAATGAAAATATAAAACCGATCGACCAACAAGTATTTCGAATCAATCTCAGGGGATTTAACCGTGTTCCGTCATTTATAATAGCAACGATTATAATCTACGATTGTATTTAACGATTTCCAATAATTTTCATGAATTTGCCAGCATTTCAAAATTATATAATAAATTATAAATATTAAACAGTAAGATCTTTAACACTTCGATCTTAGTGGGATATACATATATTGTATGCCCAAGTGATTATATCTGATTGTCATTGATCAAATTACAATTGAGACTCACAAGAACATATGCTGAAAGAAAATGAACATTTGCGCTGGGGAAAATTGTCCCTTTTTACCTGGCTACAGCCTTTGATTTATAGCCAACTCTAATTTAAGACAATTAATCCCTAAGAAAAAGACACATAGAATTAAAAAAGAAAACAGTCATGTCAAAAGGGTTAAGACATTTTCGTTTGAAAATTGTATAAACATACCGAGAAGAATAGAATATAAGCAGAAGAAACATAATTCAGAATCGTAATTCTGTTACATCGTAATACTATTGCGCGTTATAATTCAGAAGTTCAGAATTAAATTACATTGTAATTGAATCAGAATTAAGAGGTAGTCAAACTGAGAGGTAATCGAAGGTGGAAAAAACTACTAGGTGCTAAATTCATAATATCTGAACGGAAATAAACTTCATTGTTACATTTGGTTTTTTTAATTGAATTACATTGTGTGAATTACACGTTACGAATGTAATTCAATTAGATTCATAATTAAAGTAATTAGCAATTGAATTTATTGAAAAATTTTAATTAATTAAGTAATTCAATAGCAACGTAATTTTATAATGCAATTGTATTACTGCGTGATTGGATTACAGTCTAATTAACAAAATAACAGCGTAATTCAATTAGCATAGCTGTAGTTCAACTATGGTGCATATATTTTTAAAACAATTTATTAATGCTGCTGCTCGAATTACTACCTATTATTTTTAATTTAGATTAAAAATTTGTTACAGGAACCTATTGTTGTTTATTATTCTGAAATGGTGACCCCACTATTAAATCCTAAGTACCTGTCCTTCGTTACTATATCGAGTCCCATTCTTTACTCTGATTTTTCTCCTCCGACTTCAAATTGTCTCTGATTTTATAATTTGTAATTTAATTACTTATTAATCGCCCCTCCCTGCCGTTCCACTTATCTCATACCCATTCTTCTTGTTTCACTTTCTCCCCGATCGATTCTCGATGATCTTATTTCCGTTTCCACTAGTCTACGCGCGCTGCTTCTCTCTTCTAAAGTGGAAACCGCAGCCACTTGGAAATGGAGTTAAGAATTTGCTGCATCATTAACCGCCAAAGTGCGTAATGATTTCTGAGGGGCTAGTGATGCGTTATACCTACGTGGGAACCAAGGTTAAATGAAATTTGAGGGCTTCTTTTGAAGAGAAAACGAATGATGAACGCGTTCAAAATCGATTACATTCTACCTATTATCATATTAATAAAATTAACGAATTACACAACGTGGAAGAAATATCTACCTAAGAACATTTTTAAATGATTCATAAAGAACTAGTATTTTAGACGAGAGTTTGCTACTGAATGGCACCAATTTTATATTTCAATTTAGCATAGTAGCAGCTAGGCAGATGACAAGACGAAGAATAAATTTTTCGTTTAAACGTTTCTGCTCCATGAATGGACTCTTTTCAAAAATTACATGTTCAAAATATATAATAATTCTATGTTAATATTTTAACATAAAAGTTAGAAAATATGATATTTACGAAGAATACTGAAAAAGTGGAAAAAAGAATAAATATCGTATCGGTAGAGAAACGAATATACTGATATCATGTCAAAGAAAGTAAAAGAAAAATATGGAAAACATAGATAAAATCGAAAAAATAGCATAAATATTAATTCATATATATATATTGGAGGTTTGATTATGTTCCACAAATTTTTGACAAAACTTTCCTTCCAAAAAGTAGCAAAAATATTAAATTATATCGAAGGTTTGATTCTATTCCACAAATTATTGATAAAAGTTTCCCCTTAAAAAATGGTAATCATATTAATTCGTACATGTTCCCTTAAAAATAACAAACATATTAATCCATATTTAAGGTTTGACCCCATTCCACAAATTATTGCCAAAGAGTTTCCCTCCTTAACTGGAACAAAATATACAACAATACTCTAATCATTTCTCCTTTTAATTTTAATTTATCGCAAAGCAGCTCAACGATTGCTACCGACATTATTCTTGTGTAATAGTGAATTATCGACGATATGTATATTGATGGATGTCCTCTATGCCTAAAGGATAACGGGTTGTGTCGCAAGCAACGCATTATGCCGGATCATTGGAGAGTAATGTCGATTGCAATTTTTTTCTGCAGTCAGCGTAGTTTGTCCAGAAAAATTTCTACCGGTATGCTTGAACACGGTTAATCTCCGTGTTCTTGAAACTCAATGATGCTCTCGAATCGAAAGCAGTTTTCCCGGTGGTTCGATAAATATAGTGAAACGAGTTGTCCATGAATTCACAAAACGCCCATAATTCCACAGAGAGGAATTTATTTTTAACACTGTACCAAACAGTCACCTATTCATAGCCTTTTTAATTTTAACGCCTACCTACTGACAGTTCATTGACAGTGCTTTTGGTTGTAAACTTATAATTCTCAATTTGAGAATTCAGGTGAAATTTTTAACATATCTACCAGGTGTTCAAAATAAAGAATCTCAAAAAGTATAATTGAATATTTTGATATATTCCTTTGAAAGAAAATTCCAATATCACAAATTAGTCCATTCCTAACGATTTTTACGTTAGTCTGTATTATTCTTGTGAAACGAAGAAAAATACATCAAATGCAACGCAAGCAAGACATTCTTTCCTTTTTTTTTTTAAAATGAATTCAAGTGAAATGAAACGCTGGCGTTTATTCGAATTACTTTTAATTGAGTTAATTCAATTTGTGCAATACTTGTCTTCGAGAATTTCCATAATTAGAGGTTTCTGAAATTTCCTACGTCCAACGATCGTTGTAAAAATTGCATAAACTTCTTAATCGTCATAGTCGAAGAATTGATTCGAAAAAGGTTCGAGAGTGCCATTTTAATGCGTCTGGTTCGATGCGATTTCGAGATTGCATTAGCGCGAATTCTTCAGCAGTAACACGAAGAATTCGTATTACCGTTGAAGTTTATCTTTCCGAGAAATTACAAATTCCTTTCCAATCGACGACAAACAACCTTACGAATTTGTTACGTTGCCGGTAACTGTTTAAAGGTGACATGTCTGAATACGGAAGCAGACACGTAAGCGCCGTGATACGTGGAATCGCTGAGGTGTAACAAGGGGCTGCTTAGGAGCACTAATGTCTACTAATCGCGTAACTATTTAATTCATGGTTGTACAAACATATCCAACATATGTATGTGACGAAAGTAGGTACTTCAACGCAAGATTTACGTACGTTCAAAGTATCTACGTTGCATTGTTTCCTTCTTTTAGCAATTGCAAGATTTTTGACTACTTTTATATGTATAAAAATCAGCATAAGTGATTGTAATGTAAATAGTCTCTGTAATGTTCCTTGTAAAATTCAAAATGGGTAAAAATTACCGTAAATATTTTTGTTTCAAACTAAAAGTATTTTATATATAAAGAACAATTGAAGAAATATATTTCAATGGAAGAAAGTCGCATATGATAAGTTAATTTTATTAGAGTATACATTCACACAAAAAAAAGATGACGATTTGTAATAGGCGTTAAAGAATGCCTACTTCAATTGTTCTTTATTAAAATCAAATTATAGTTTCTACCACATACATGTTTTCAATTATCAGGTATAGAAATTAATTCTTTGTCTTTCCACGATAAACGTATCATTTATTTAAATTGATTAATTGAGCTAAATTAAATGAAATAATTCTGAACTAAAAGAAAGTAATTCTATTTAAACTGGAGTTATAAATAATTAAATTCGAAGACAGAGAATTAATTTCTACACCTTGTGTATATTGAATTCACTTAAAGTTTCAGGTTTCAAAAATATTTCCTCATTCGAAAATTAATAGTAATGATTTTTCTCGAAAGGGCTAAAAATATTCATTCTGAAGCCGAAATTAAGTTTGAATATGATTTGTGAATTTCGATAATATTCCAATAACAATTTCGTTTGTCTACTTTTAGCATGTACAAAGCTCAGAGCTTGTAGCATTTAGTGCAACAATGCTCAAGGATATTATGTGAGAAAGAGTTTTAACTTACTTGAATAATTGAACGCTTGCAGTGTATTCTTTCATAATGCACTGCTTAAAGTATTATGTTCACGTATGCATTACATTACACGTGACATAACAAGCGCATGTAAGTATTTCTAACAGGATAAAAAATGTTGCATCATGTTTACCATCATCGATTATCACGTTTCGTATCGGATTAATGTAAAACTTGATATGGACAAAAATAACGAATACAATGTTCCTCCATGTAAAACTCTATTTCTAGATCATCGATCAAGAATTTGACAATCTGTAAAATATTTGAGAAAAACGTCTAAACGTAACAAAGCCTATTACAAAGGAGTCATATAGTACCTAAGACTGGAACTTCGAGAATCGATTTAATAATAAAGAAAACACTTAAGATGAAGATCATTTTCCTTCCAATTGCCAAGAAAGGAAAACTTACAATTTATTGTTTAACACTTTAAAGCCAAGTAACATTAACTGCATCCTCTGAAAAATTCATCTAAAATACAACTATAACTCTTGTACAATTAAATTATCGACAATTAATTAATACGAGTATGACCTCAAAAGGTAAGCTCCACTAGTCCTCTTTATATTAGTATAGATTAGTATAGACAGTATAGATAATTACATATATATTCTCCATTCACATTGACAAAAGCACAGAGATAAATAGGGTACCGCGTTCGTTTTTAACCGACTTCGAAAAGGAGGAGGTTACTCAATTCGACATGTATGTTTTTTTCTCTTTCTAACGGTGGGACATTTCCCCTTACAGGCAGCCCTACGTCTCCCCTGGTCTACCTGTAATATCTCTATGGAGGGGAATCGAATTCATTCGGTTAGGTTGAAAAGGTTAACGAACGTCCAAATTTATATTCCACGCTTGCCGTTCCGCGATACTCTTATGTCTCGACGGCGGCGTGCACTTGCCCGTTGTGTCCGGTGCTCATCGATGCACGTGCACGTACGAACACGTATTATAATGAGAAACCGTTAGATCTCGTGCCCGATTAACCAAATGGAAAGAGGGAATCTTCGCGAGCGAAGTCGATGCAACCCAACGGTTGCACTCCGCTGGTGCAACAAACCATTTCTCGACGAAGTCGGTCGATAGTTGCATTCAGAACGGAACAGAGATTGTTCGAGATGCTTTTCTTTTCCGTCGAGTCTACCGCATCATGTTCACAACTCTTTCCTCGTTGGATTTCTTCTATCCCAGTTAAAGCGTATTTTCTAAGAGCGATCGAAAACCACAGCATCGATTTGGATCCTCGTCTTTCGATCATTTCGCGGCGGATTCCAATCTCGCCGTTAATTGAATAATTTTTCTATTGTTCTTGCATTCTTTGCGTATAATTTTTGAAACGTCAATATCAAGGACGAGACTGTTTGGTGAAAGAGTGGTGACAGTGATGCATATATTTCTCGTTAAACAAAAAATGATAAGACGCGTCACGCTTCTCCAAAATCGTATGAAAATAATGTTTTTCCATGCCAACTATGAATTTTTCAAAAGAACACTCTTCGGAAAGAATCGAATCGAACACGTTTAAATTAATACATGTAATTAAATTAAATGTTAATATGTAATATAATAATTAGTGTTATTGGTTCTTCTTTTTTATTAAGTCAATCCTATTTTAGAAGTAACACCCTGAATTCATGAAACTCGATAATTGCACTCTAAAATTAAATGTATCTCTTTTTTTTATGAAAATTAGTTACAAATGAATAGAGTTATTTGTTAGTTAAGAAAATACCTGGGACACTCACGGAACAAAACTATAAATTGTAATGTTAACTTATCTATAAAGAGTGTTTACATTTTTACAAAGTGAGTTGTGATGAGAATTAGTAGCTTTATTGGCAGTATGCGAATACTAGCTTGGAGATAAAAAGTCGATCTGACGTAAAACATTCGAATAATTAGAAAGTGAGTGCGTAGTAATAAAAGTTGTTGAATAACGACATTTGAACGAGCAAATTCGTTTTGAAATTTGTTTTTTTAATTATGCAAGTTACGTGATTTCTAAAATAGAAAATACTGAATATAAAACTAATTAAAATTAAAATTAAAGTATAACTGCCTTCACTTTATCTTTGCAAAGCAAGTCTCTTTACCTTTACCAAGTAAACAGTGTATTCGATCTTTTTTATTGTAAATAAAAATCATAGTTAATCCCTATCAGGCAGTAACAGATAACGTGCTCTAGTAGCGGTCTAAACTCCTGCTCCCCTACTTAAGGGAGAAAACCGCACTAGGAGGGCAAGTGTTAAGTGTTTCTCGGGACGTTTCATTTTCACAAAAAGGTGTTTATATAAGGTTTTTTTAATTTGAGAATATTTCTGTGTGAAATGGATTGAAAAAAATTACCAAATTACTTTAAATCATAGTTAAAACATTCTCAAAGTTACAAAAACATTACATAAATTCTTCTGTCTAAACAGAAATATTCCAAGAAACGCTTAATACTTGGCCTCTTAATGTGTTTTGCCTCCTTAAAAGATAAAATAAGCACATATTGTAGACTTCTAGTCAACTGGGAGCTCAACGTGAAACGACGCACCTATCACTCTAAACGCGAGAACATCGTTAATCCTTTCAACGTCAAACGTACACTGCAGAAAGATAAAACCGGAAGGCTTGAAACTCCAGAAAGCAAAATAGAACTTTGAATCATTGATTCTTTTGAAATCGAGCGTTACTCTAGCCCATAACTAGAAATCTATGTAATTATCCATAGCAGTCACTTTCACTATCTATTGAACGACGAAGAGATGTCTAGTAGACAAGATAGTTAATGGTAATATAGACTGTCACAATTTCGTTCTCACAATTCGCTAAGATTTGTCTCGTGTCTGGAAAGAAATTAGAAAGAAACGATTGGGACTTCTTATAAAATTTCTTCCTATTCGAGTAGTATTCGTATGCTTATCATTTGAAAGGAGATCATATACCTGCTGAACTATTCGAATGAATACTATTCAAATAATATTCCAAATACTATTCTAATACTGTAATGTTATTTTATAGGCATTAGAAATAGAAATTAAAGCCTATTATCTGTTTTTATTGTTTTTTTTTTTAGGAATTAATTCGTTCCCCAATTTGGAGAAAGAAACAAGGCATTTAGTATACATCGTGATATACACAATTATTGACTACCCAATCAACCAGACTATTCTCTAACAAAAATTAACCATTGAAATTTTTTAAATATAATTTGGTAGAAATATTTGAAAAGCATTAGGCGACAAGAATGTTAACAAATAAAAAATCTATTTTCAACCCAGAAGAAAAAAGAATGTCCGATTTAGTGAGCTCCTGCTGAACTCCTACTATCTGAACTGCTGCCAAGAATCACTCCAATTATACGAACACATTTTGTTTCTTCCATTTCTCGAGAGGTACACATTTAGTGTTCCCTATGAAATAATTCCTAAACATACTGATATCCTCCGTGCTTCAAATGTAATTATTAAATAGTTGCAAGCACAACTGAAAGCAAATACAACTAATTTAAAATGTTTGACAAATTTGCAGAATCTAGCATTAGTAAAGTCTTTAAATGAAAATAATTGATTGTGTGTTATCAAAACATATTTTTATATTTAATATCGCATGAGATATATTTTTTATTAATACTTACAGTATATTCAATAACAACAAACGCAATCGTTTATAATCGTTATCTTTAACCAAATAAACAATGTATTTACCAAGCTTTATCGAATTGTTCTTGCAAGTCATTTCCCAGTTCATAAAGAGTAAAAATACTGCTGTAATCCGAAAAATTACAAGCAGTGGGCATGGAGTTGCATACATGGACTACTATTATATGAACTGCTTGTCCACGGACAGATTCATATAAATGGAGTTTTACTGAATACATACTTTCGAAAAATAAAAATAAAATAATTGGTCTTTTGCAAGTGACACCTCAGAAAGACCCCTTGAATGCCCATAAAATAATCAAACATTGCATTGTTGGAGTAGTCCCAGCTCTAGCTTGGGCCGATCGAAGAGACATCCGCGTTATCGCGATTTGCCAATCGTTTGACACGACGGGGACTCCTTTTTACACGGAGAAACGCCGACGGACACGGGAGTCGAAAACTGGGGGACACTTAAGAGTCGCGACGCGCAAAGTTAAGTCGGTGAAAACCGTTTGAATGCCTCGCGGAATAAAACACCCGGATTCTCGCGAAAGGGAAAAGACGTGCCAGGCAGACAGACTGACAGACGAACTGACGGACTCACGAACGGAACATGAATATCTGGGGTGATTTCGAAATCGTTGCAGGAACTTTCTTCGAACGATTCACTATACCAGAGATTCTCAAATGGGAACCATATGGACCCTAATGCCGCGACGTCGTGTTTCTTTAGGGCTACTGTTAAAAGATGCATAGGAACGGGCAACTTCTCAAAGTAACTTTTCAATGGGCCATGACAAATGTGCTCAAGCTTACGTATTCCTTCTAAATAAAAGGTTTTCGGTTAGTCGAGAAACCACTTTTGCACCGCATTTTGCACGTCTAAGTCTGGAACAAATCAGCTCCCTCTTTACGAGTTACACTTGTTCGACCACTTTTAAACTTCTCGATCCCCAAAAACACAGTTCTACGTGATAATGCACTTCCCCCATATTGCAATGACAGTCTTCGATGAATTTCTGAACCTTTGACACCCTCCGACCAAAGGAATCGAATCACTGATCGTTGTTTCTCTTTGCTACAAACTTCTAATGGAGCGACCATGATAAATCTTTCGAGGTCGCGCTTTCCGAAATTTTAAGGCTATCATCTTTTCTCCCAAACAGAACATTATTTCTAACTGTTATTTCTAACATTTAAAAATAAAATCTAATGTTTTATGCATCACAGCCGGTAAATACACTCTCCTACATGTAATTAATCTATAATTAGGAGTAACACAATGCAATTATTTAAAAAAAAGAATATTTCACTGCTCATTGGCCAGGACTTTGTATTACATAGCATTAATGAGAGCATCGCTTATTAGAAAAACCACTCGAAAGAGTATACTGCAAGACCCACGAAAACGTAATTGAAAAATGCCATTGACAAATGGTTCAGAAACATTATTTTCATGGAAAATTATCGACGGTTCTTAGGTTGGAATTTTCGCAAATGTAACTCTTAAAATGTTCACGGAGAGATCGGAAAGAAGTAATTGAGGAGAGTAAATCAATCCAGGATCCAAAAAAATGCCCTCTGGACCTCTCTTCGGCAGTTATCCTTGAAATACTGAGAGATTCCCACGGACCAGCGGTTCTTCGCCTTTTCTGGACACTCCAGACAACTCGACCAACTCCTGACGAGGTTTGCTTGCCTTACTTTAAAAAGTCCTTTCCTCCCCACGATTCCTTTAATGTTCTTTTTCTCTCTCATTTTTCTATAGAATTTCTCACCGACACCTGTTTTAACCCTAATTATTTTTTTGATTCAATTGTAATGAAGATCAGAACGCGAACTTATAAGGTTGTTACTTTAACGTAACAAAATGGCGAGTAAATATTTCTGCTTAACCCTTTGACCTACACGTTATTTGCCGATTGCTCGGGCCATAGTAAACAAGAAGGTAAGAAGTCCGAACGATGAACCACGAGTTGAACTCGTGCTTATTGTTTATGGTCCAAATTCCTTACCACGAGTCGCACTCGTTGTAGTTGTAGGCCACGTGGTTAAACCATAATTATAAATGACCGTGCATATCATTACTGTTGTATTTAAACATTCCAAATAATAATCATTTATCTATTACTCAATATATGCACAGCAAACCTCAGCAAATAGATCTATTAAACAGATAATTTTCGAAAAAAAAATCCTTAAATGTAGCTAGGGTTTTCATGCATCTAACGTGGTATCCCCCATTAACCCTTTGCGGTCCGAATTTTCTGATTTCGGTACATTTTTGTCGAGGCTCACTCGACATAGGACCACAAAGGGTTAATCCTCCTTAGTACTAAACTCCTTAGGTTCGCGATCGAGTCGTAACTCGTTGCAGATTATCGTTTCGTATCGGTACAACAGCAGGATCTCGGTGTGCGGTCTGCTCATATCGGGCTACATCATCGCGGAGGAAACGCGAAATAGAAATGCAAACCGCGTTCCGGGAGGAGCTCCCCTGATCGGCATTCTCGTAAGCACCTTCGACGCACACGACGTCCCGACGTCCACGTCGGCAACGAAAACGTCGAAACATCGATGGAACGCGCAGTAAAGTGTCAACAACCTCGTCACCCTCTTTCACCCGCGGCAACATAACCATAGGTGCCGACTTTTACGCTTCGTCCTCCCCCCGCCAACGTATCAGCTACTTTTTGCCCAATGATAGCGAAATACGCTTAGCCACCGATCGGGGTATCGTAATGTTCCTCGAAACCCTGTAATATGTTGCGTTCTCGCATCGGGAAAGTTGACGTAAATCCATCGTCACCTTGTGCAATTTTCTACCAACGACACGTCCTAGTATTTCCAATACGCGCATTCGCAGCAACCCGATTGCTTTCTACTTTAAAGGGTAAACGCGCTTTAACCCTTTCACGAGCACGTGTACGTGGCCAGAATTATTCTGTTTACAGAGTGTCCACGCTAAAGTGTGACAAACGTATATTTCGATAACTATCGATGATACAAAAAAATTGTTTACATGTAAATTGCAGGATACAATGAACTCTATATTGTGGCGTAAACGAAATTTTGTTTATATTATTAATTTAGAAGATATGATGGTGAAGTTTCGTTTTTTAAATGGAACTATATATTTTTGGGGGGAGGGAGCGGGGGATCACGCGATAATGCTTTTCAAGACAAATTCATTGAACCTTAATATACCTTAATGTAATTTACCGGATTTTTATTAATTTTCAAGATAGAACGTTTCGAAATTTACTGATTTTCAGCGAAAAAGTCTCGTTTTGAGTGACAAGTCTATTGTTGCAGAGTTTAACTCTGCCTGTTGAAACCGATAGCAAGGGTATATGCTCGGAACAGCAGGTCCGAACAGTAAGAAACATGGAAAGTATTGTCCATCACGGTCTACGTTTCAGAATGCGGTAAACTTAAACCAAACGTGACACCGAGTGGTATCGTTGTTCGAACATGGTTAATTGTCAACAATACGCATCTTTAAAATTTTATGTAGGAAATTACGAATAGTTGACTTTTTTTATGAATATCCTTTAAAATTCAAATAATTTGAACATATTGGGGTGTGGAGAAGTTTTCTTTACACATCGCTGATTCAATCGTAATATGATAATAATATTTGCATATAAAAATTTGATTTGAAGTATTTTTTCGTAGCGCGTATGGACTTTTGGAGTCTGATGGCTGAATAGCAGAGATGGGCAAAACCCTAGGCTTCGAATAAATTTGAAGTTTGCCGATGTGTTTGTCTCATTTCCTTCTTTGGAAAATGTTCAAAAGAGGAATACGAGACAAACGTATCGGCAAACTTCAGATTTATTCGAAGCCTAGTGTTTTGCCCATCTCTGCTGAATAGTGAGCGTCGTTCGTGCGAGCTTTCGGTGTTCGAGGGTTATTGTTAAGGTCGATTCAGACTATACGACACGGACCGTCACGTTCCGGCACCGACACGACAAAACATTCAAACACGCGTTTTAATGGAACTATTCACACTTAACAACCACCGACCTGAACGTTCCGTCAACGGTAATAGTGTGAATAATTCCATTAACACGTTGACTGCCAGTCTAATACTCCTGAAAATGTCTACTTTGATTAAGTTTTGATTCCAGACCATCGGAAACTACATAATCAAACATTTATTACGGTATGTATTTTGATAACTTCATTGAAGTTTAAGAATTTCATTCAAATTTATTTTCTTTGATGCTTAACATTCAGAATTAATTTCGTTTGTTTTTCAGCGACAAGCACTGTCACCCACATATGGGTGACGTGGCGATCAACGTGTTAAAACGTGTGTTTCAATGTTTTGTCGTGTCGGTGTCGGTACGTGTCGTAGCCGGAACGTGACGATCCGTGTCGTATAGTTTGAATCGACCTTTACGCCCATGGTTACTATTGCTCTCTCGATCCATCTTATTCGTGGCCTTTGTCACGCGGTAGCTTTTGACTCGGTCAATACCGAAAATACGTAGACTACAACATATTTCTATCATTCTATTCCACGCCTAAACGTTGCCCATCTTTCCGAGCACCGCATAACGCGCAACGAAGACAGCAGACTACGGCAGACGAATGCTCCGTTTGCGTTTAGGGTTCGTGGATTTGTGGTACGTCTGCCGAACGATGTCGCACGAATCCACCCAAGCGCCGATGTAGGGCAATGTGTGCGTTTTACGCGAGGGCGCCCGAAAACGACCGAGCGCGCTCGTTCGTGTTCGTTGATGGTTCGAGTCGATTCGGTTCGTGCAATGTGAATTCGTGGCCATTCCGTACGGCAGTCTTTACCGTTCCGAGCGTTCGTTCCGAGCACCGAATCAACTCCCCATGTGTTCCAACGCGAAGTCCCGAATGGATTGGTCCAATGAAACGACCCTCCTATTTATAGAGTTGTACAAAAAGAACACATGTTTGTGGAACCCAATGGACAAGAATTACAAACTGAGATGCGTGAAAAATAACGCGTGGAAAGACATTTGCAGTGTCGTTAAGTGTAGCCCACACGAGGCGAGGAGGAAATTAGAATCCCTGCTTGCATCCTTTAGAAGGGAACGCAACAAGGAGTTGAGGACCGGTACGTACCGCTCTTCGTGGTTCGCGTTTCGGAGCATGCAATTTTTGATGAATAAATTTCAACCGAGCTATACCGGAAAAAGTCCTCTGGAAAAAAATACTCCCACTAGCGAGGTGAGAAAATTGAGATGAAACGTTTATAAAGGGTAGAGGGGGCGATACATGTTCCAACTTGAATATCTTCGTTATTTAAAGCCCTATGAAAAACTTTGTTCAGGTAGAAATTGCATTTTTTTTAGAGGCACTTATAACGGTAAAGGATAATTCTTTGCAGTCATTATTTCATGAGATATCAATGTCGACGATGTTTTCTAAATGAAACGCTACATTTTTTAAAAATCATTTTATAGTAATCGCTCTTTAGACAATTTCAGAATGGTATGATAGCATTCCACTAGAAAAAACATTTATGATCTTACAATCCTATAACAACCCTGACAAAAATTATGTACCCCTCAAAACACTCCAACTTAACACTGGCAAGTTTTTCCACGGGACTATAAAGAACAGAGTTATTCAAGATAGAACAAGTTATTGTCCCAGCCGGAACATCGAAAATGAGGAAACCTGCGGCCTTTTCACATGTCTTATATATTTTAATTATGTACACACCTCGTTTATAAATTATACATTCCCATACGGCATTTATTTTAATTTGAAAATTCAATATTCATCGATCGCCAAGGCATTTCTCGATGCAGAAAACAAAGGAGAACGAATTAAATAATCACAATTACTTTTCAGGATACGAAATTATAAATTAACGTTGGGAGGTCATTCGTATACGATTTTTAACAAATATTTGAAAGTACGAAAAACGCTCGTTTAAAGGGGTATCCTGAATTAGAAGGTCAAAAAAAAGCGGTTTTTCGTGAATTTTTTTATGATGAAAAAAAATATGTAATTCTATCGAACTTTTTATCCTATTTTCATACATATTTGAGTAGCCTGTACAAATTTTGTTAACAAGAAATATTCAAAATGAGTCGACCGCGACGCGCATTTGTAGAGCACTTCGCAATTAAAACCTCCTATTGGCGGGAAAGATGCAGATCGTAATTTTGGTTTGACACAAAAAAAAAAACCAAAAGAAATTTTCATTTTCATTCATTTTTCTTCTATGCGAACTAAGAAAATTAATACAAAAAAAATGTTAAACAACTTTTTTATCAAGTTAAAGTGATTTTTTTCACCCAAAGAACTCGTTCTTTTTTCGAACTTGCAGTAATTCCACATTTCACCATTTTTGCGGGTTTTTCTTAGTTCGCATAGAAGAAAAACGTATAAAACTGAAAATTTCTTTTGGTTTTTTTTTGTGTCAAACCAAAATTACGACCTGCATCTTTCCGGCCGATAGGAGATTTTAATTGCGAGGTGCTCTACAAATGTGCGTCGCAGTCGACTCATTTTGAATATTTCTTGTTGACAAAATTTGTACAGGCTACTCAAATATGTATGAAAATAGGATAAAAAGTTCGATAGAATTAATTATTTTTTTCCATCCTAAAAAAATTCACGAAAAACCGCTTTTTTTAGACCTTCTAATTCAGGATAGCCCCTTAACCCAGACCAGAGGTATCCAGGTTAAACTCCTGAAAATTTGAGTTACGACAAATCGACTACCATTCATTCATTCATTCATTCATTCATTAGTTTATTTATTTAAAGTGCGTAACTTATTGTACAAAGTTATTGCAATACTGCTTACTTATTACTAGCTTATTTCCATTCTTCTTCTCATCGTCTTACATAACTCCTGCATTGTTTTAATACTGTTTCCAGTATCTCTTACTTCTCATAACACGAACTCCGAGAGATACTTCAAGCCTAAACCTCTCACTTTAGGAAAACGTTTTAATCAATTTCGTCAAATCAATGGTACATATGCGATTGACTAGACTTTTCAATGCAGAACGAAAAAAATTAATTCTGAAAATAAGGTGTTAACACTGGGTTTACGAAGATCTCTTATCAGACTTATATTACCGTAGTAATGCTATAACAAGTGAAGTCGATTTACTAAAATCAATTAGGAGGTTTAAACAAAAATGAATTTGAATATACGCTCGTCTTTTTACGTGGATAAAAGTCATCATAAATGGTTGGCGAAAAAGATAAATGGTTTCTGTAAACATAGTGTTAAAATGTTCGTCTGGATAGAATTCGTGAATTTCAATGTAGTTACAAAAATAAATACTACCACAACAAAGGTTTCATCTGACAGTGAACGTGTTAATGGTAACAATAGGAGAGCCTATTCATTTCTTTTGTATAACCAAACATTTTCTAAAATTATTATTTCTTTATATGGCTAAATCAATTTTCTGACGCGTATTTAAAAGAGAGTTCTCGAATACCTTCTTGAATATAATTTGATCTTGACAATCAATATCAAGTTGATATTATCAACAGAAAGAAAACAATAGTCTGCGTCCACCAGTCCCAGCAAAACATTACTAAACGTAGATTTACAATTGAAAAAGTCGCTTCTATCAATATCAATAAATAAAAAAAATAAAATTCATTTGCAAAAATTTAAAACCAGTACCGATTCTTTTCCACAGGACTCTCACACAGACGAAGAGGATAGTACTGTAGAATGTTCGCACATTCCGGACGAAAGGTCGAACGTAGAAGTAAAATGTGACGAAAAAGCGACTTCATCTGCTGCTTCGAATAAAATTGAGAAACGGAAGGAGTTTGCATCCCCTAGAAAATTACTGTTAAAGAGAAAAAAATTCATCCAAGATCCGCAAATGGAAAGAGCCTATAGAATAATAGAAGAAACGGTCTCGAAACGAACCGCCAGAGATGCTAGCACCATATTCGGAGAACACGTTACGATGAAACACAGGAGTTACAATCGCCATACACAAAGCGTCGTGGAGCATTTGATATCCAACATTCTTTTCGACGCTGATATGGGAAAATATAATGAGAATTCTCAATCCCGTGACGATTATACAGCGTTACCAGTCACCCCCGCTCTGTCGCCATCGTCATCTTCGACTGCGCCACGAACTTTGGTGTAGTAGTCAGCACGATATACGCTTATCTCGTCGCGAATGTTGGATACGACTTTTTATCACAAAAATGTACTTTACGTATGAAAACGAAAATATTTAAAATCAATTTAATATTTAAATTCAAGTGAAAATAATAAATGGGTTCGTTAAGACACTTCGACAAAAAGAAGAAATTTATTTAAACGAAAATCCCCAAACTCAAACGCCATCTTTCCGACACCGAGCAGCTTTGTTTTGTTTTTTTTTTTTTGTTTTTTACATGCCTACACGCAACAGCTTAAAAAGTTTCAATGTTTCGCAATCACAAAAATCCATATGTATCGTAGATAAATCGATAAAAAAAGGCATGATAAATTAAGACTCTTTGGGCCCAATAATTTAGAAAACAAAAAATCGCGAGTATAATTTATTTTTGGATCCATCAAGGCAGAAACTCTCCTAAGCCCCTCGAACACCGAAGTCGGGACATTTTTCTGACATCTGGTTTGAAGTTACATTCCTTTCGACTACCCTCGACTTACACTTTGACCAAAGGTGGCAATTCCGCATCCATTGAAAAATGTTCACAACTTTTCATAAATAATTCAATCGTGGATGGAATTGTCATGCATACAAATAACATTGCATGTGCGTCAGAAATGATTATAAACGTAATACAAAATGAAATATATATAGAAAAGGAGGAATACGAACAACTATTGTTTGCCTATACTATCCAACAATATTTTTTTTACCTTTCCACTGTATTCGGTATTTTCTTCCTAAACAATATTGCAATAATACCTTTTTGCAGAAAAAGCAGTTCTCGGGAAGAAAGTACTAAAAGAAAAGTTATTTCAAAAGCATTATAAATATAATGTTCGCGTATATAAATTTAATTTGAGACCTTGAACAAACCATGGCGTAAAATATTTATATTTACATCCTTTCCCTCCTTCGCAAGAAAACGTGAGACTGTAATCCATCCGTTGCTGTTTAAAAGCCTTGCGTAATTTACAAACGGTCCCCAAAGAGGGAGATCTCCCCGATCGCGATCTGTTAATAAGAACAGAGGCGAACGCGCATCTTTCGGATGCTGAGCGTTCATCGCAGCCAGCACACAGACTTTCACTCCTGCGGCCAGGACGAACGATGCGTCGTGCCAGATAAAAGCATGCCGGGTCGTCGGCAAAAGCCGCCTGTCCACCCCCGTTCTCTATCCTCTTGCGGCTTGTGGCAACGACTCGGCGAGCACGCTCGGCACCGCTTCGCGTATTATGCAATTCGACAGACGTTACCTCGGCTCACCAGGTTCGTAAAGAAGCTACCGGCTACCGGTGATGCGAACTACCGAACCGACGCGTCGCGTGCCGAACGCAAACGAATGCGCTTTGCCGCACGTGTTACGCGTGCTCGACGTGCATTTGAAGCTCTTTTAGCGACAAATTCGACCAAACATTGTCGCAAACACAAGCAACTTCTGAAGATATTACGTGACAAATCACGAAAACGTGGCGAATACTCGGTAAATCTGTTTAAGGGAGGAAGCCACTGTAAAATCATTGAAACTACACCATAATTTAATCCTTTGGACTCGAGAGGTGACTCTCAGTCACCATTAGGTTTCACGCAGCAAATCTACGATACCTAATGTTTCTTTAGGTTTGATTTCTTTGGAGCTCGAAGTGTCAATAAAATGATTGTCGGTGAGGTAAAGGAGACCTTGTTCTCAAATCTGGATAGCTTAGAATTCATGGCAATAGAATGCTAAGAAACATCTCGAGTTGCTGGCAGATACCAGAAGAAAAGACCTCGAGTGCAAAGGGTTAAAATTTTTAATGCGTGTAAATAATTGATTTACCATTACAACTAAAAAGAGAACTTAAACTACACTTCTTAACAATCATTAAAAAAAAAATATATGGTCCGATAATACGCCTCGAAGATGCTGGGATAGGCCGTCGTAAAGATATGGTGTGTTTTCCGCTGGTGTGGAAGATCAAAAATGTATCGATTCTCTGAACAAGAAAACAACAATCCTGAGCACTTCTTTTTACATGAGCTCATCAGGCAAATCTCGCATACTTTCAAAATATTTAGTTTCAGGTCTCAAAAAAAATTTTTGAAACCTGTTATGAAATTTCACTAGAAATCCTAAAGTTTCAGAACGTTGCCTTAAGAAACCGTGACAGTTTTTACTGAGGAGTGAGGTTTGCCTGATGAGCACATGTAGAAAGAATTACTCAGGATTTTTTTTTCTTTTTCAAAGAATCGGTTCATTTTTAATCTGTTAGACCAGCAGAAAAAAGGCCATTTCTTCACGACGGCCTATCCCGGCACCTTCGAGGCATATTATCGAACCATGTATTCTTTTTAACGATTGTTAAGAAGTGTAGTTTAAGTTCTTTTTTTAATTGTAATGGTAAATCAATTATTTACACGCATTAAAAATTTTAAAAAGTAGCTAACAAGTGGCTCGAGAAACTATAATGACATCATCATTTTACAAGAATATTTTTGGATTTTCCAAATTCTATTTCTCTGTCTCGTAACTGTCACCAATGGTTTTTTAATAAGTTCGAAGCAAGATGGAACATCGGAGTTCACGTAGCGTTCACGCAATTGATATGTCCACGATGAATATGGATCGCAGGATATTTTTGAGGACAACGTATGGAAGGCTCGTTAAGAATGCCGAGGATAACGCTTCACGTGCATTGAACTCGCCAAACTTACCTCCGTAAAGAGATCTGTGGATACGAGAGATGACAGAATAAAGACTCTAAATGATACGCAATCCTTAGTAATTTTCTAAAGCATTTAGAGAGACGATTTATTGGCAGTGAACTATCCTGTCGCTGGCCATAAATCAATCACTGGGTAGACCCGCGCGGTTACGTCAATTACGAATATGTATAATTATACTGTACGGGTCACATAATTCTCTGAACCAAGTTTGATACACCTTGGTTGGTTCCGGTGACGTGAACTGATATCGCTAGCATACAAAAGACCTGCGAGTAACGGTAACTTAAAAACACAAAGAACTTCTACATCCTTTGTCTGCCAAAACTGTCATGACGCATTTACAATAACGTCTTCGAAGTGATTTTTCAGAGCATTAATAGCGTAGCAATACTACGTTAATAATAGTAGTAACGAATAGGGGTAGAATAAATAAATAAAAGTACAATTGAACAGCACTCATATATTAAATGGTACCGTTAAATACCAGTAAAAGTAGTAAGTTTCAGCAAGTATTTTTCTCATATAAATCTTCTTCAGAAGATAAAAGTATGTACAAATCTTTATTTATAAGAATATTTGTATTAATTGAATATGATTTTTGTTGTCGATTTAAATAGTATAGTATTTAAAATTATAACAAAATTTGTATCCAATTAATTATAATTATATTAGGTTTAGAATTTATGAAGAAATTGTATATTTTATATACCTGAAATTTTCAAACGACTAGTATTTATTAATTTACGTCAAAACTGACTTCTTTAACTGAAATATTCAAAATAAAAAAAAAATTAACAAAATACTTCCAACAATATTCGTAATTTAAATGCAAAGTCCGAAATAGTTCCCTTCTGAGTTACTCATAATACCATGAATTGTTTTTGCGCAATACCTCACGGAATTTCTCACAACAGTCACGGCTCGCATTAAAAATTGAAACTATCCAAGAGTAGGTACTACAAGTCTCTCATTAGAAACCATGAGAACTCGCTGCGAATGCAAACGCTTCGATTAATCATTGAAACTATAACGCAGCTATTTTCACCCCGTTCATCGCCTGATCTGGCATTCATATCTCTAGCTATCCTTGGCTGGAAACTCGCGCGAACTTCGAGCAACGTGCTTGCGAGTATGTCTAAGCAAACCTTCGATGTGAAATTTTTACCGCAAGAAAGGTTGATCCAATTGACAACGAACAAAGAGAAATTAACATCACGGAAACTGGCCTTTACTTGAAAATATCATTTCGATGCTAAAGTAATCGATTATGGAGTAATTGTATCTTTGGTTGTTTAAACAGAATGCTACCTTCTAACGTTATGCACAAGTTAATAGCAGCCTGCATTAATTAATATATATTAATTAATTATTAATATAATTTAATATACAGAACTATACATCGGATTAGAAAAAGTGAACAAAATTCGGCTCATCGCCGTATTGCACCATCGAACGGAATATTTGCTCCCCCTGAAATTTTGTCTATCATACAAAATAAACGATATGCTCAAGTGATCAAGGTAAGTGAAATGCCCTGTATATGAAACAAGTTTTCAAGTTTAAAGTACTACCTGTACTTTTAGAAAGTAGTGATAAAATAAGTATATTAATATTTAAATAAATAATAAAATACATTCAACGTACACGTTTATACATATAAATACACGTACATATAACGTGTACTATACATATAAATATTATGCAACATAAATAAAATTACGAAATCAGATTTTAAAGCACCACTAAATAAAATGGTTTCTGGAAAAATGTCCAAGTTCTATGACAATTTTAAACACCTTCTACACAAGATTATCGCAACTGTGCTTAAGGAGCGATTCAGAAATGTTCTTTTCTTCTCTTTTTAATCGAAGCACCCCTTAAGAGGCGCCCTGATGCGGTGCGTCGTGCCTTTCACGCACCGTCGGCCCTGCCTATAAATACGCGCGCGCAACTTCCACAGGGATTCAGGGCAAGGTGACAGAAAAGGTTTCAGGAGGACGACCGGTTGTCCTGCTCGAATCGGTTGGTATTAAGGAGACCTACGAGCCGAATATTAATCACCAAGAGGCGCGGCACCTGCATCCTTGGGACGTTGCGGCACGTAACACTGACTACTACGTCAGTGCACTCTTACCGTTATCCGGAAGGTGATTGTGCATTAGCCATCCGGTACAATACTTCCTTTTTCATCATCCAGCCACACGTATTCGGGTGTCCTCGGTATACCTCGCCTCCTAAAAAAGAAGAATTCGTCATCGGATCTCATCGATGTCTGCTACTTTAGAACCCCAAGCGAACTACTTCCCGAATTTTTTACTCGAATACTTTTGGCGATAGAATTTTAAAATAATATCTCCACTCTTCTATTCTATTTTCGAGATAATTAATATCAATCTGTTGGTCCAAAGGAAGAATATTAAATTAAAAGTAGCAACCAAGGAATTTTAAATTGAAAAACCTGAAAACTAATCAGAAAATTAACCCCAAACGAACTACTTTCTAAATCTTTTACTCGAATGCTTTTGGTGATAGAATTTTAAAAATAATATTCTCCCCCCCCCCCCACCACCACCACCACCACCACCACCACCACCACCACCACCACCACCACTCTGAAAAGGAAGGATGGAATCCAGGACGACATAATTTTATAATTAAGTACTTGTGCTATGATATGAGAAAGAAAAAGAAAGAAAATTTCATAAATCTGAATTTTAAGACGTTTTCTTTTGTAAGTTGTTGTTATTTAAGATGTTGAACACTAAATTAAACTTGCTTTTTTTGGAGGAACCTAGAAGTAAATTATGGCAAGCACAACTCCGTTTGGAGACTCTTTTTCATGCGCTCATTCGCCTATATTACAATAATCGCGCGCAGCGGTAGCTTCCGATGGAAAAGATCCTAATCGTGGCTACGCCTGCGGTTCTGCGGATCGACTAGGGTCATGAAAGCGGATGGAAATCAAAACTCGCAAGGCGCTTATGAACTCGTTAATTAATTCGCGTCCGCGCTGGAGAATGGAGTTTCACGTTCGTGCATAGCAATCACGAGGTGAAATAACACTATTGTAGCTCATCGTCCGTTAAGATAATTGCTTGGCTGGATATCGATAGCTAGCGAGGTGATCATGAAGGCGATAGGCTGCTGTGCATTAATTGTTATGCTTCTAGGTTCCGGTAAAAGCTACTATCTTGATTTACTATAAAATTGTTTGGACAGTTGCGTGCGCGAAAGTGAACCATCGTATAACGGCCCCTCTGACTTTATTTAACTCATAGATTTGGGTGATTCAACTGAAGAGCTGTTTTTAAACCTAATCTTTGTGTTTCATTTATCATGTTCGCTGTTCATTCTGTAGGTATTTCTACCTATAGAAAATAAATTAGAAAGTAAATTCCATGGTTGTTATTTTTAATTTGCATATTGTTTCAATGATGTTTAATATTCTTCCTTTGGACTAATAGGTTAGTATTAACCCTTTGCACTCGAGCGGCGCTGCTGCGGCGCCCGAGTGATTGCAAGTCTTAAATGGTGGCGTAAGCTTTTTTTTTTTGATGCATAGAAATTTCCCTGATCAATTCATACATTTTGTATAAACTAGAAAAGACCAAAAAAGGGTAAAAGCCACTGAGCCATTTGCGATTTCTGAAAACACTTGTCGAACAATTGAGAAGATTATATCGTCAGCAACGAGAGCAAGCGTCTACGTCGCATTCCGATGAAATCCGACTTACCGGAAAGCTTCACGTAATACTAAAAGGGCCAAAAAGGGACTACAAGATTTGTTCTGACTGTCACACGCCTGGAGGTAGCCGGGAAATTTCGTATTACTATGATACGTGTCCTGACAAACCTAGGATGCATCTTGGATATTGTTTTCCAAAATGTCACAGCAAAACTAATTACAGAGTGTAACATTTATCGAAGTTTGTTGTTTTCGACATATAAATGAATCAACTGGTGGAATTTTATTATTTGTATACGTTTGTTTGTTTATAAATATTTTTAAAGTACTTGTAAAGTGTTTGCCGAATTTGGCCGAAATCGTCTGGAGTTGCTGGTGCGCGCAAGCGAAAAAGGCCTCGAGTGCAAAGGGTTAATTATCTCGAAAATAGAATAGAAGAGTGAAAATTAATGTTTGGGCCTGCCTCCTTATTGCGGCACACCTCTCAATTATCAAAACAGTCTGCATTTCTTTGCTATACGTAAAGTGTCTGATGATACAATATGATACAATCAAACAAACAAAAATTGGTTTAAATAGGTTACGAAGTTATCCGTAAACATAACCAAAACATACATAGGGGACAAATTGATAACATCCTCCGTTTACGAAGTCGGTTAAAAAATGCGAGTAAAAGTGAACTGGCAAGTGTTTTGATGCCAGTTTGCGCCCGAAGCTCAATGAAACTGTGGATCGTTGAAAGGAATGGCTGAAATTTCACAACGATCCAAAAAAAAAAAAGTAGCAAACGGGCGCTGAATGTGGCGGCGAATAGGGACGTATTCTAATTCAGCGTATTTCCAAGCAGACGATTTCAATCAAGACGGACAGGCGCATGTTAATGCCGGTCACTTTCGACGACAACGGAACTTTCTCGCTCCGCTTAATCCAGTTTCTCGAATAAATCGCATTGGTCGAACTGGCGTTTGCGCTTACGTGCACGTCCACGCTCGAGCGGTCTAACGAGAAGCAAAAACCATTGCTGAGATATCGCAGGTTGATCGACCTTGGGTGTATTAAGAGGGAACACCACTGTGATGAGTCAAAAAAAAAACTTAAAAATTGGCAAGAGCAATGCTGGAGAAGAACCATCATATGGCCCTAGAATTGATGACATCTAGTAATATATGATAAAATGTAATTATTTATGTATTGTACACAATATGTTATTAAAACTTCCATCACGTTTTTCTCGAAACGATTTTTTTTCAAACTGTTCCATGCGACAACTTGAGCAATTACAGTTCAATTATAATGTTTTCCTACGAACAATTTTGTAATTACAGTAGCTAAGTCTCTGCATAGCTGTTTGTTACCATTTTTTAAATCACTATTTCATTAGGTATCTTAAAAATTGAAATGTTTTTCCCCAAGTGTCGTCATTTTCTCAAAAATTCATTTTTCAAAAAACCGTTACGTATAACGATAGCTACGTTCCTACAGATTAATAAGGTACTCAGTTTTTTTTCAGATGAACCACTAAGAAGATATTCAATGTACCATGCGGAGACAATTTTCTCAGGAGCCCTCGTGTTATATTTTATAACTGTCATTTTTCAGTATGTTTAAATTAAAATTTATATAAATATAGTTCCATGAATCCTTAATAACACATCTTTTTCCTTAACCAAAAGATAAGTAATTAATTTAAAGAAAAAAATTACAATAATTAGCAATTCTTCAACCCTTCACAGTGGTGTTCTCCCTTACATCAAACCTAACCGAAAGAAGGATCGCGTCCAACTCGACTCGCACAGATACCCGAAACATTAACGCAGTTGCCCATTGACGTAAATTGCCAGCCATTGGTAGAATGGATTCAATTTAGCAAATCGGTTGCCTGCATTGTTTCAATACTGTTTGCAATATCTCTCATCTCTAGCTCGGGTACCTCGGGGTTGCTAAGCCCGTACTGTAGCTTCAAAAAACACCGCTACAGTCCCTGAGGGCGTCTTATTATTCTACGTATAGTAAGCTTACTTTCATAGTGACGGTATAATTACTTTACCAGAAAGGTACGAAAGAATCCCATAAAAGAGAGAATGATTACAAAACTGTGGATTCTATGCATTTACGGTACCAATGATTACGACAAATATATATGAAATGTAACCAAAAGACATATGCACTTATGCAAGTCAAAATATTAATATTATCATATTAATTAAAAGAATATATTCCACATACATTATGTATATTTTTTGTGCGCTTTTCGTATTAATGTATACCGTACATGCATAAAATTCGTAGTCTTGAGATTACATTTTTTTCATAACACTTAAAGATATGTTTCACGTAATAGTTTGAATAGCAGAACAATAAGTGGCATAATCTTGTGCAATGGTCACGTAAATAGATAAATCATATGAACAAATAAGATCATGTAAGGATTGTGAGAATGCAGAATTAAGTGTTCAAGCCGAGTGTACGACTATGCGCTTTAACAAACTAAATAACTGATTAGTAGTACCCCTGAGTAATCCTAGACCAAATCACAAAGTGTTCGATTCCTATTCTTCGATTGATTTTAAATACAATGTACCATTTCATTCAAAATTTCTTTCGGCCTTTCGCTTCGACGAAGCCCAGAGCTCACCGCAAAATGTAAGCGAAAAGTGACGAAATAATTGCAAAATCCTTGGAACTTTCTTGTACAAGAAACGCGGCAAGTGCCAGAAATGCGAATGGATGATGTAAGGAAATAAATATCAATCGTTGGTCCGATCAGCAGCGCATAAAATATCCAGACATCGAAATCGACGGAACCGTCCTCGTGAATCGACGCGAAACACAGGGAGAGACGTTACAAAACGGGGAAAAAACATCTCCATTTAGATTATGCAAATTAGAAGCCATCCATGATCGTATTCCGTTGATACGTGTTATACAGAGACTAGTCGAAACCTGATACAATCAACTTTCTACCGTAGAACCCCAATAGCGAGCAGAAACGTACCACTTTTCTCATTAATTCATCGAATACCAGTCTTTTTTTTTAAATTGCAACAGTTCATGTCATTAATTATTTTATTGTTCTGCTTTATTTAATTATACAAATTTAAAATAATGTATGAAACATAGCTCTAAGTGTTGTAATTAGACTGCGGATGCTTATGCGTAGCAAATGAATAGCAAGTGAAAATTTAAAAAAATGAATGAAAATGTGCATGAATGCAAAAGTATATAAGATATCAATAATAAAACTCGTGTTGTATTGTTTAGAAAATACGATGTACTTTCACATGAATCTCAATTCTTTACCTGAACCTGGAAATATATGAATTTGCATAAATGTACACAGTCTAATTATGACAAAATGCAATCGCTCTTTCATTTCAAAACATTTTTCCATCATTTCGGCAAAATCATAGGGTACCGTATATAGCTATAAAACTTCCGCAGACACAAGTTTATAGTATAAATATTTATAGTATAAAATTGAAACCTGAATAAAGTGCACGGTAATGCCGATGTCATTTCATAACGTATATTATGAATAAACATTATACTCAACATTATACTCGGCAATAATTTACTTAATTTTTCTAATCTGGACTTGCAAACAATTTCAAAACTAAAATTCTATTTGACCTTTTCTTATCAATTATATCACAATTCAAATTTATTAATTGCGAAGTGCAACTCAAATAATTGTTATTACTTCATAAATGACATTCCAAGCTCTGTTTTATAGCTTTCTTCAGATTTGCTGTTTCATTTCTAATTTTCAATTTACATTTGCCCGAGGGATCGTCCCTTTCTCGTCAGTATTATGGTTATTGGGGAAAAAGGAATAAAAGGTGAAGTTTCGAAGGTCCCAAGAAGCGAGTTCTTCTGGATTCTTATCTGGATTCGAACTTTTGTTAGCGGATCCCACTCGGAAATCTATTTACGGCCGATTGCCTCCGAAGCTGAAATAACGGCCACCTGAGTAGTCGTTGTCAGATAACCTCTGTCGGAATGTTGAACAGGGTGGTATATCAGAGCTGGGTGTCACGATGAGTCACGTCGATCGTGCTCGACCTTCGTCCCCTTCCAGCCTTCCCCGTTATTTTATATCACGTAGCCGCCAGGGTCTCACGATTATTATTATAAACACGTTGCGATCGGTCAATATTCTGCAAATCGTGCGACCACGATACCACGCCACCGGTATACTAAAACAGTCCCGCCTGGTCCCACCTGCACGAGTTCGGTAAATCTCGTACGTTTGGATAGACCAAATATACAGAATGTTTCTGAACTAACAAAGGAAATTTGGCAATTGTCACACGCCGAAAATTTTGAATTTTTGCAGAAATAAAGTTTCTGGTGAAAAACGGTTTTAAGGGTGGAAACGACCCTCGAAAATAATTCTGATTATTTATATTTTTGCTAATATCGCTGAAACCATAAGAGATATCGACAAACTTGAAATCCAAACTTTAATGATTTTCAATATTCTATGACACCGTCGTAAGAAATTTAAAAAATGTTTATTTTTAAAAATATTTCGTCTACCTTAAATCTTTTCACCAACCACTGCATAAAAATTGAGTTCGCAATTTTGTAGACATTTTCATAGTGTATAACTTTCGTCTAATCAGTTTTGTTCCAACTGTTACCAAATTCGAGTTACTGTACACTGTAGTACGTACTCTCTACTATGTATGTCCGAAATGCCAGTTTCGGTCAGAATTTTCGACTAAATTTTGAAAAATCATAACTCTTGATTGGGTAAACGATTAATAGTCTATTTTTTAATTCATTTTGGCGGATAATATATAAAATGTTACCTAATCTTAAAAAATTCGTAGTACCTTTATTAACGAACATTCTGGATTGAAACTTTTTTTCTTTGTAAATCTCACGGAACCCTACAAAAAAACATATAAAAAGTTTCTCTCTAAAGCGGAAACCCAATTTTTTTTAAATGTAAGAATGATTTTCTTTTAAATTAGTAGGATTACCCAGGACGATTTTGATACAAATCTAAAATTGGTTACAAAAATTATTGTTCACTTCCTCGGTCAAAATGAAGCATATTTCGTTAAATATTATATAGTAGGAATTTTTATTATTTACGAGAAAAAAATTCTTGACGAAATTTAAACCATGTTTTTTTTTCTTTAAGAATTTGTTCACCTTTCCACCCTTTTAAGTTTCCACCCTTAACACCGATTTTCGGGCAAAATATAAAGGACATTGTGATTAGGCGTGTGACACTTGCCGAACTTCTCTCGTAAATGAACGCACTCTGACGAGTATACAAACAAGTTTTGATTTAGAAACATATAGGAACAAACATCACAATTCATTTCTTAGTATATAGGTATTAACTTTACATTAAGAAAATTGATTACAATTATTTATAATTAGACTACGGATATTTTTGTAAATTGACATTTCTAAAGACACGCATGAATAATCGAAATTTAAACGAAAACATGTTTTTAATTCTAATCAGTGTAACATGTACTTTATCGTTAACGCTTCATACATTCTTGCATTCATACACATCCAACATTTCTTAACCGACTTCGAAAAGGAGGATCACGGCTTCACCAATCGGGATGAAACCTCTTGCATCTTGTAGAGCATGTTACGGGGGTGGTCCCATTGTCAAAAAATTTTGGAATTTCCCACTTTTTACCCGTTTTTTTTTTTTCTTTTTTTTTCAAACAACTGAAGAATTTTGTATTGCTTCTTATCCATAATTCCACTTGCCGTGAATGCATAAACATCCGCAGTCTAACTGTAGTTAATATTTCTCAAGAACTACTTTAATATTTCTTTTGTAAATATTTACTTAACACCGTAAATCGCAGAGCTAACAAAGTTGCCGATTGAAATTCACCGCTCAAAATATTTGCCACGTCTCCCAGGGAAATGCTCCAATCCACGAAGTGTAATCAAACTATCGGTAACATTCTCGACCCTGGATACCTGTCGATTCCCCGTAACGGAAGGAACAAAGCGGGGGCCTTCGTTCCGAAAACCGAGAAGTAGACGCGTTTAGGCGTACCGGTGCGAAAAGCAACCGGACATCGAAAACTGGTCTCGCGGCCATTCGAGCAACGAACCTGAATAAAAGCTACAGAACGTGGGATCGCCGTGCCGGAGGACTATCGGGAATAAAAAAAAAAATTGTTTTAGCATTTAAGGCAGTGACGGTCGCGACAACGGAGAACGGAGCATCGCCGTCGGAGCGAACGGGACGGACGTTATTACTGGTGGCCCCTGTTAGGTCTTTGGATGGCATTTTCAGCGGGGAAGAATAAAGAAAAAGAAAGGTGAGATCGGCCAGACGAAAAGGAGAAAGACAGAGATTTGGGAGGGGGAGGGGGGGAGGAGGAGGAGGAGGAGGAGGAGAGAAGTAACACGGTGAGGTACACGGTACCTCTTCTTGAAGTGACGAGGTAGAAGAGAAGGAGGGTCTCCGTGCTGGAGGTGGAAGAGGAACAACACGTGACCAATGACTTATATAAAGGTGGAGAACGACAGGGCGCAAACACAGAGTTCTCTCTGCGCAGTGGAGGTCTGTGGCCGCAAAAGTGATAGTATTTTTTTTTTTTTTTAATTGTACCCACCGTACCTCAAGCGAACTAAACTCGAAAAACACGGTGCCACGCGGGAGACACACGCATTCGTAACCATGAGGACGTACTACGTGATAGCCGCCATTCTGATCGCCGGTACGTACCCGAATTAAACGCGTTACGATCACGAGGACCGAGAGGGTGGATAGTATACGGGGAGATGCGTTAATTGGGACGAAATAATGATCGAGAAACAAGTGTTACTCGGAGGACGAGCGATCTCGTCGGAAGTGGAGGACATAAGTGTGTGACATACGCGTGTGGATCACAAAAGAGAGTGCGCTCTTCGTCGCGATTGTCATACTAAGTCTACTGAGACGTCTCTGGTTCTTTAAGCAAAAACAACCGGAAACGAGTCCATGCTTGGAATTATTTAATATTTTACGAACGATCGATAATCCACGAGTATACCTAACCCAGACCCCCGATATATACGATGGACCATTTGCAAACACTCGAATCGTGACCCCTTAGGTTATTGAGAAATTCATTACTCGCTTTTTTTACCTCAGCAATTTTCCTGAGAATTAGAAATAATTCCAAAAATTCATTGAACCATTCAAAGTGCAGACGAATCGTTTCACGCTGATTTCAAAGTTCCCGAGGAGTGTTTCATTCAATTTTGAAACTATAGAGTGGCATATTTCTCTCGCGCGTTATTTCTTCGAATACCTTCTTATAGAATACTTGAAACGTATCGTTTAGACAGTAGAAAAATGAAAACTGTTTCACCATACGGTGCGACGTGTCGGTGAAACAGGTATCCAGAAATCGTTCAAAATGTTTTAACCCTCTATTATATAGCGCGGCCAGTTTGGAAATCAAAATAAAATCGATTCCTATAAACTTCGTTAGGGAAATTTTCCAGAATTTTTCCAGATTAAACCACTTAACACTTACAGAGACTACTATTCGTTAATTGATATGCGTGCCAAAAATAAAAAACACGTTTCGAAGAATAAAATGAAAATCGCGTGACTGAGAGTTAACGTACGATCGCGAATAAATCAATTCGATTCGCACACCGTGACCCATAATTGTCGCATGCAGTCGGCGCAAAGACCGAAGTATCTAGAAACTTCTGCACACGTCTACTGCATCAACGTGACAACGATAGAAAACAATCGAAACAACAAAGTAAGAAGCACCATTCTGAAAAACAATTTATCGATGCTTTTAAGGGGGTATCCTGAATTAGGAGGTCTAAAAAAAAGCGGTTTTTCTTGAAATTCTTTAGAACGGAAAAAACTGATTAATTCTATCGAACTTTTTATCTTATTTTGATATATATTTCAGTAGTCTGTACACATTTTTTCGACAAGACATATTCAAATTGAGTCGACTGTGACGCACATTTGTAGAGCACCTCACAATTAAAGCCTCCTATCGGCGGGAAAGATGCAGGTCGTAATTCTCGATTTTTTGTGTCAAACCAAAATTACGACCTGCATCTTTCCCGCCGATAGGAGGTTTTAATTGTGAGGTGCTCTACAAATGTACATCACAGTCGACTCAATTTGAATAATTCTTGTTGAAAAAATTTGTACATACTACTCAAATATGTATGAAAATAGGATAAAAAGTTCGATAGAATTAATTATTTTTTTCCATCCTAAAAAAATTCACGAAAAACCGCTTTTTTTTAGACCTTCTAATTCAGGATACCCCCTTAAACCGATCATTGAAAATCACCGATCGTCTTGCACGCTTCTTCGAGTGATCTACAAACGAAACGAGAGCGAAAGGCGGATTCAGTTTCCGTGCAAAGAGAAACCTTCCCGACACGCATTTGCATTCTTTTTCCTTCCCCTCTCTGGACTTTCCTCGCCGTAAGAGGATAACCTTGGCCCAGATCTTGACCCTTCTTTTTATCATCGACCAGCGCCACTGAAACATAGAAATATCTTTGACCAGTCGAAAATTCCTGGACAGAGAAACCGAGCAACGTGGACGCAACACGCGGCATGTCGGGCACGGTTCTAATTAGGGGATCCAGATGTGGTCAAATTAAGACGATCGCGTTAAAAAATCACACCTTTTTTAATACAATCGTCCATTATTTACTAAACGTACTGTCTAGTAATAAATTTAAGCGTCGATTAGATAGTCTGTGCGAACGAAATTTTATTCGAACCATAAGATAATAACTAGACTGTGAATGTTTATGCATTTATGGCAAATAGTAATATGGGGAAATCTATGAGAATGTACGAAAATTCAAAAAATATATAAAATATCAACAATAATATACACGTCATTCTTTTTCACATAATTCTTTTTCTGTGTCTGTGAAGATATGAATTTGCATAAATATACAGTCACATATAAATATAAGTATACAGTCTAGTGATATGTAACATCTATTCTCAACGTTTATTCGATTGACTGGTTAGATTTTTATTTCGTCATTGTAAAGTACTTTAATTCGAATATAATTTATAATTCTATAACTCGATATTTGGGATTTAATTCTATAATCTGTATTCTATAATTCGGTACTTAAAAATTTGATTCTTTTCATACAAACTTTCAATTCTAATTAAAATTTAATTTGCACAAAGAGTTCATTTTAAATTCTTTTTTGCATTCGCGCAAGATAAAGCTTATTTAAAATACCTATCCCTTTTTATGAGGTCTACTTTTGTTCTCATATTAACATTCATTAGTTTAACCATGAAAATTGCCAACATTATGGGTTTCGTGTTAAGACCGTCTCCAGACAATAGGAATCCATTTACATAAATTCATCTCAAACAAATTGAAATAAAATGCAGCATGCTTTCAGGTTTTCAATACACATACTAATGTCTCGCTGTAAACAGAAACAATTTAAAGTGCCAAATACCCCATTATTTTTCGAAATCAATATTTGACATTTCTTTGAAATCGTTATAAGACGCTAAATTAAACAATATAAAAATATTCACTAAAAAAACAAACATGTTTAAACCTCCAAACAAAGCTTAGTTCTACTAAACTCAAGGTTTCATATTTGAAGAAGTTAATTAAAAACAAGTATGTACTTAGTACACGAATCATAACGAAATGCTGAAATTTAAATAGCTTTTGTTTATTCTTAAATGTAGCCAACACGTGTGTTTCCAAATCATTTCGAACATTTTATTTTGTAAATATATTTGTAGAATATAGTGATCAAGACGATCACACACATTAACAATAAAATGTTTATAACTATATTATGAACTTGAAAACATGAAGTAACACAGAAAAGTTAACATTTTTCTAGCACGTCGCATTTCCCAAATTACAGTAAAACTATTACAAACAAAACGAGCATAAATTAAGATAGATATTCATCTATCAAAACAATAACAAACAAAATTACGATTAACTGAACACAGAAACAAAGAAAAATAAAAGAAAATGAAGAATAAGAAAACTAATATAAATTGATAATAAAATTCATGAATTTACGTTTAGTTTAAAGGTAAACTATAGTTTGACCATTGATTTATAACTAGACTGCGGATCTTTATACAAAATAAAATCTTCGCGAACGTGCCTACAAAAAATTGAACCTATATAGGAATTTATTTTATTCTGCAAATATTATAACATAAACTTTACTTTCAATCTTTTTTATATTCTTGCATATTGTTTGCATTTTGTAGGTTCTTGCACATTCAAATTTCCTATAAATGCATAAAGATCCGCAGTCTATTTATAACCATCAACGGATAGCCCTTAAATCAGTAATTCAAAAACTCATTGCTGTTATTTGTATGGGCCACATAAATAACAACTTTTCTATGCAAACAGATGCACAATGTTTTCAACCCTTATCGTTGAATCCCCTTGACATACTTAGCTATCTAGAAAGTATACAGCAATATAAAACACTAATAATAATGATAATCAAATAATTTCTAAATATACGAAGAAATCTACTAATAATATTAATGTATAATACTAAATACTTTCTATGTAACCTCTAAGAATACGAGAATGACCCAATCATGAGGTTCGAAAACATTTAACACCTTCTTCAACAGAAATCATACAGTACTAAATATCTTATAAATAATCGCTAAACATATAAAGAGGGCTCAACTATAAGGATCGTGAACATTATACATTCCCAATTATAACACTTCACGTTTCCTGTATTGCATAAGAATAACGCCAATGAATTTTTAGAGCATTCATTTGGCCTCTTTGGCAGATGTCGTTTTCGCCCATAGGGTAACGCGTCACTGGGCCCGGAGAAAAATGAAAGTGAATATAACACATGCGAGGGCCCGAAGGGGGTCGATGGAGGGGATTTCGCGGAGTAACGCGCGTCGGTGGTGTGCGCATGCGGCCGCGCGAGTGCGCGAGAAAGACGACGCTCGCGACGGAGAAACGCGTTGAGGAGAGTCGAGTGAACGGGATGCTGGGACTGCTGGGAGAGCCCAGTCACGAGCCGTGTTGGTGTTGCGGCTGCTGGTGGCGGGGCCTGGCTCTAGGCCCAAAGTGAAAGCGCCTGGCGAAAGTCAGTTTGTGTCCTTACATAAGACGTTTAGGTTATTCAGACATCATATGCCGCGAAAAAAGAATAACAGATTATTAGACGTAATTGGCAGCCGCCAGCGACAGGGACAATAGCCGATAAGAACGCACTTGTATTAGAATTGGTAATAAAAGCGAAAACGTAACGCAGACGTTTCATTTCTCGGGTATCCTCCTAACGTAGACGTCAAACAAAGAACTTTTGTATTATCCAGAGATTGAACGACATTCTTATCTAAATAAACATTTTCGACGACATTTAATGCATTGCTCGTTCGATTGGTATTTACAATGGCTGTAGAATGTATTCATACACCGATCAATTTCCAAAAAAAACTTTTGTGTGAAATTGTGGCTTCAAAACTTCTTTTTTTTTATAATCAATGATATTTTACATATTCTCGGAAGTCTCTGAGATAGATATAGCCCAAACAACATTTACTAGTTGATATAATTTGTGAAATTAACAAAAAAATGCGTAAAGTGGCTAAAAATATAGAAGCAATAAGTATTGGTGCGATTCTTATGAGGAACCATTTACAGTAGAGTTTGAAACGTAGACACATTAGTTTATTGCTCCGTGTGAATTAGAAAACATCAGTAAAGTCCTTTTAACAGTTGCACGAATACTTATTGCTCCAACATTTCTATCGATTAATTGTTTTTTTCTTGTTCATTTCGCAACTTACATAAATAGCTATTTTTTTGTAATCTATCTATTCTAGAGATTTCCGAGAATATGTGGAATGTCATTATTTACAATTATGTAAATAAATTAAATTACAATTTTACACAGTTTTTTTGGAAATCGATCGGTGTACGAATACTTTCTACACCCACTGTAATTTATGCATTGAAAATATACATATTTCACGTAGTTCGAGCCAAAAGTAAAACTCGATTGTTCAGTCTTCGTTACGAGCTAATTGAAATATAACTACGAACTATAACGTACGCGGTCATTTTTAAGTACTATGAACGGAAGAAAATTATAAAGTACTCGCATAAAAATAACCACGTAATACTACGCAATGGTAGAAAGTTTTTCAAAAATGTAATCCGTGTAGTCAATTTTCTATCGAATCGAATACAAACTTATCTGTATAACTGTCTAATTGAATAAATCACCGTATCGTGTTTCTATTCGTCAAATCAAAATTTCGCCCATCTTTGAAAAGCACAATATACGGTGACAACGGAAATACCATTTCTGAGGCGACGACCAATTTTATCTTTTAATTTTCTCCGGTAATATCCGTCCAACGACTAAAATTGTACACGATTACCACGAATCCCTGGCACGATTAAGTGTTACGCCGCAGTGGTAACCGCAGCGTACATTTTTTCCTGCGGATCGTTCTCGAACGGGAAAATCTGTGTGGTATTGGATGAATTCAACGCAGAAATATGCAATTTAACGATCGTTACTCTTTCAAACGAATCGTTTGAAATAATACATCGTTTCGAAGATCCCCGGACTGTTAGAAATCGCGACCGCAATGAAGGATTAGCTGTTGTTAATTTCCATTCTAAAGACGGAAATATGTAATCAGCTGAATTAGAATGGCTGGTTTAATTTCCCTACGCCTTTTTGCCAAGCGGTTTTACGTAAAACGTTTGTATTCAAACTCGTTACTTATTTCACAGTTTTTCGCCAAATATGGCTGTCATTACTATCGTAACGAGTAAGACTAGTCAGACACAATGCCTGAACGAATCGACTAAACTGGCTGAAAGTAAACACTTCTTGCGGAAGTTTTGCGGAAATTAAACGAAGCTTCTTTGTGCATCTCACTTCTACCGGGGTGTCCTTCGTCAATATAACTCTGCAAGCCTGAGCAAATTTTCTTGCTCACCCGCTACAAATATTTCTTGTCCGTTTCGATGCCAGGAACGTTACAACCGTCTAGTATTTTTTGTCTGTCGTGTTACATTACCGAGATGACTTTTACAACTCGATACCGGAAGCCAGGTGCAATTTCCATTTTACTATCTAAGGGGGTTCTCGTTCGCTCCAACAGAATCGAGAATGAAGTTTCTTATTGATTAACGTTGAAAATGTACTTAGGAATATTATTAACGTCTCTAGACTTGTGATGGGTGAAACCTTAAACTAATATTATAGCCACTTTGTTTAAAATCTCTTATTAAGATAAAAAATAGTAGATTTCAGAGCATTCTTTATTATTAAAAAATCTTCCCGATGGTACCAGCAAATGGTACCCCGTGCAATGAAACGTTCCCGTTTGTATTCACAATTTATTGATTATTAGGCGTAGAAATTAATTCTGTGCCTTTATATTCAATCATTTACTCTAGTTTAAGTAGAAATATTTTTAACTTAAGTCTTAAGCTGATGACCATCACAAGATATGTATATATTATATACGAAATTTTGTAGCCATACAATTTTGTTTATTATTATTCTCCTACCGTATTACAAGTGTTTTAGATAATTATAATAATTCTAGGAGAATAACAACAAGTAAAATTATATGTCTACTAAAGTTCATATATTAGATGTAGAAATTAATTCTCTGCCTTCACATTGAATCATTTAAAACTCCACTTTAATAAGAATTATTTATCTATCACGTTTTTGTTATATTACACGATCACATGTGCTTTTTCGAAATGTATGACTCAGAGAAGATAAAAAATTGGAAAGTTTTTTTTTAAATTATAAGTTTCCTTTAAAAAGATACATAATTAATTTCTACACATTATAATGGCCATCAGGTTGAGCCTTACAATCTTATCTCGTTAGGTTATGTGTTTAGATACATCGTAATAGAGATCAGATTGAGGACTTACAATTCGAAAGTTGGTGCTTTAATGCATCAACATGAGAAGTAAATATAAAAATTGATTCTCTCACATTATATTCAATCATTTATAATTGTAGTCTTAGTAGAAACTGTAGTCTTAGTTTCTATAATCTCAGTTTCTATATCTCAATTATATTATATCTATATCTCAATTATATTAGTCTCAATTTCTATACCTTAGTAGAAACTAAGACTACAATTATAAATGGTTGAATATAATGTGTGAGAATCAATTTCTCCGCCTAATGCATTGCAATATAAATATCATGTGACACTAACCACGCATCGTTACGATTACAGGCGCGAGCGCCCAGGAGTCATTCAAATGCCCAGACGACTTCGGTTTCTATCCTCATCACATATCCTGCGACAAGTACTGGAAATGCGACAACAACGTCGCGGAGCTGAAGACCTGCGGTAATGGTCTCGCCTTCGACGCGAGCGACAGCAAGTTCCTTACCGAAAACTGCGACTACCTCCACAACGTCGACTGCGGCGACAGGACGCAGCTCGAGCCAGCAGTGAGCACGCCGCATTGTCCCCGACTTTACGGTATCTTCCCCGACGAAAAGAAATGCGACGTGTTCTGGAACTGCTGGAACGGAGAGACCTCCAGGTATCAGTGCAGTCCTGGACTCGCTTATGATCGTGAAGCCAGAGTCTGCATGTGGGCGGATCAAGTACCTGAATGCAAAGTCGAAGGTATGTACGGGCATCGGGTGATGCGTACGAATGCATAGGTTTACAACTTGGGACAGATTCCTGAAGGAGTGGTCTGAATGTGGTAGAAACGTACCTGAAGCGTGAATGTGTGCATGAAGTATGAATGTGAAACGAAAGTTTTGTATGCGAAGTCAGAGAGTCTGCATATGGATGAGTGAAGAACCTGGAAGCAAAATTGAAAGTACAGTAATGTCTCGTTAGACGTACAAAGGATCTAGCAGGATAAGGGTAGGCAATCGACCTCCACCCCAATTTTCAGTGGTATCATGTGCCGTGTAATGATTTCGACCTAAAACATCATCCCGCAAAGTTTCAGACCATTACACCTCTACACATCCTTAATTTTATTATTTCTTTTTTCGGTTACTATTTCAGATATTTCAATTCTGCAAAAACGAAAATATTCGTACTTATAGACTGCATCTCGTATATTTTTTTTCAGGGTATTTTCTTAATTATTAAGGGTAGAAAATAAATAATTTATTTCTTGCTGGTGGTAATTGCAAACAACTCTGTGAGCGACAACTACCAAAAAAATTAGGAACGACGATCGGTTATTTAGCTGACACTTGTAAAAGTTTCAGAACAGTCGGAGTTCTGGAACATGGTTAAATAATTAAAAAGAAACAAAAATCCCATGCGTTACGCTCCGTGCAATGGGCTGAAGGAGAATGAGACAATGTATGTCAGACACACTGCGCGTATCGTTACAGCTATGTATACGACAGTGAGGCAATCAGTTTCAACAATTTTGTAATTGATATCATACAATTTTTCTTACAAATATTCTGTTTATTACTTCTTAAACGCTATCTAGACATTGCTCATAAACACGCGCTGTGTGTCGTTCGATGGATTGTAACTTAGTTGTAAATAATTAGAAAGAAACAAAACTGGCAATATGAAACGAACTAAATGTCACACGAAGGTCAACATATTGAACCTCGATGGATTCATTGTTTTATAAGCTATTAGACTGTTGTAGTGAAAATATGCAGTTTCTGTCGTACGCATAGCTATAACGATACGCGTAATGTGTCTGACCACTATCCCATTCTACTTCAGCCCGTTGCACGGAGCGTAACGCATGGGATTTTTGTTTCTTTTTAATTATTAAAACCATGTTCCAGGACTCCGACCGTTCTGAAACTTTTACAAGTGTCAGCTAAATAACCGGTCATCATTCCTGATTTTTTTTAGTAGGTGTCACTCACAGGGGTTGTGTGCAATTACCACCATTATTTAGTTTCTGATGTCGTTCGAAAAAAGCAAGATTATGGTAATGACTACAAAGGTCGACATGGACTGACACATTGTATTATTACAAAATAGGGCCTTTAATTTATTAAGTATCTCGGCTAGATGCTAAATATTCGAACAATGTCCAATTCGTTTAATAGAAATCAAATTATGAAGGATGACGTGGAATGACATTAACATTAAATATTTCAAATATTATTTGACCTAGAGGCTGATTAAAACAAGTAAGATTATGGTGAAAACTACAAATTATAACATAAATTAACGTTGTATTAGTATGAAATGGGAGCTTCAATGTATAGTATATCCGAACTTGTTTGAGCTAGATGCTATTTAAATAAAGTAGAAGTGTGATAGAAACTGTGTAGGATGTCATGGACTGACATAGATTTACCAAAGACTACCAACTGCAATATTTACGTCTTTGTTGCGCCAATATTACATACAAACAAGAAATGAAGCATTGAATAAAAAAAATAAAGAAAACAGAAGAAGGAAGAAAATAAATATACAGAAGCCGAAACATGTATTATATACAGAGATGAGAAGTTGGTCTGCGAGTCTGACTAATTGTAGTATAATCTCCTTCCTCTGGCTCTACCTTCCAATGTATAATTTAGTAGATTATACCACAATTGGTCAGACTCGCTGACCAACTTCTCATCCCTGCATAGTACGTACAACAGTGCAGAGACAAAGTACTTTACACAGCTACATGCTCCCGTTAATCGTACTATAAATTATGGTCTATCGTAGGATCCGAACTCGTATAGTATGAAAATGCTACTGTTGATAGCATTGTGGCCAATGTTGCCACAATGTTCGCCAATGTTCTTCCACCGCAACGATCTTTTCTAATTTGCCAAACTATACATCAACGATCGCGAAGTTGAGCAAAAAATTGGTCGCGCGATTTCTTTTCATCAATCAAACTTTTCCTCGAGCGCAACTGCAGTGAAATCAGCATTTGCTGACTTTCAATTTTCATCGTTGCTCTCTAGCATTTGCTGATGGGAGCTCGAAAGATCAATCCTAAAAGGAATTGCGAGTCGTGTTGGGTCAGACATCGTATAGTCAGCGTTAATAGTTAACCTCGCGACCAAGCAAGCATCTTTACTCGTGGTACCCCCTTCACCTTAAGGGGGTCACGCGCAGCGACGAGACCGAAAAAAGCATGATCTTTGTGATTTTTTATTGAAACATCTAAAGACGTCTTTACAAAATCTGTTCGTGTATTTAAAAGACCATATTTCGGAGAATACATCATAATTTTTACAATAAAAAATATAAATAAATAGACATAACATTGACAATTTTTGGAGACCCTGTCAAGGAAAAGCGTTTTGCGGTGACCACTGTCACTCGATTCTGGATCATCTAAAATGAAGAAACGAAAAAGTTTTATGTAATGTATTAAATTATCTAGCCTTTAATGGATCGATTTTAAGAAATATTGATTTGGAACAAAATGGTAGGTGTTTTAAGAAAATATTGTGATTTTCGATAAAAATTTGTTCGTAAAACGTCTGCCATTTTGTCCCAAATCAATATTTCTTAAAACCGATTCGTTAAGGACTAGATAATTTAATATATTACATACAACTTTTTATTGTATGTAATTATAGTCTATTTATTGTCATTTTTCTATTGCAAAAATTATTATGGATTCTCAAAAATATGCTCTTTTAAATGCACGAACAATTTTTGTAGAGATGTCTTTAGATGTTTGAATACAAAAATCACAAGAATCTTGCATTTTTCGGCCTCGTGACTGCGCATGACCCTTTAACTCTCTGACTACCTGTGAACACTCGATCGCAAACTCGATCATACCAATCCCAGTAAAGTTTGCTAAGGTAATTTTGCCATGTTTTTACACAATGTTTTTCTAAACCGATATCTAATAACCCTGCGCGTTCGATCATTCATTTATCATTTAGTTCGAGTATTCATTAACTTATTATTAATTGCTTTTGCAACCATCGTTCACAATTATGAGATTAACCTTTCTCTTTCCTCTCTCAATAAATCATTGTCAATAAAGTTTACCTTGTATCATTCACGGTTAATCATTCCTAATTACTAGACTGCGGAACTTTATGCAAAATGAAATCTTCGCGAACGTGCCTACAAAAATTTAACTTAAATTGGAATTTATTTTATTCTGCAAATATTATAACATGAACTTTACGTTCAATCTTTTTTATATTCTTGCACATTGTTTGCGTTTTGTACATAGTTTCTTGCACTTTCAAATTTCCTATAAATGCATAAAGATCCGCAGTCTACTAATTACTCACTAATCATGCTCACGTATTAATATTTGATCAAGACTCTGTCGTGAACTCTGTAAGTGACCATTGTCAATATTAACACTATGCCGTCCGGTGGCACCTCTGTGGTGCCATGCGAAAACTATCAGTCCGTTCTACCGGTGCCAACCGCGCATAGTGTTAATCAAGACCCCTTTGTACCTCATACAAACATTCCACTACAATTATCAACAATATTACGATGTTTTATATGCTTCTTGAATTGTGAGAAATTTCGGTCAGGTGATCGTCAGATCAACACCTTTGGAGGACCCATTTTAGATTTCTTAAAAAATAACCCGATGATCCCATGATTGACCACTGTCAATATTGCTAGACATCTTTATACCTCAATCAAGCATTGAATTCTATTCGTCGACGATATTAACCCTTTGCACTCGAGGCCTTTCTTTCTATGCTAATGCTAATGCTAAGATTATAATGACTTCGAAAATGAGATCTCTAATTTGAGATTTGAGAATCAGGTCATCTTTGCCTCAACGACAATTATTTTATGAGCACTTTGAATTCCAAAGAAATTAAACCTAAAGAAAACCTTGTGTTGACTGAGAGTCACCTCTCGAGTGCAAAGGGTTAAAAGGTTTTACGCGCTTATAAAGGTGTCCAAAAACGCTGAGCCCCAGTCTCTCCGTTATTCACACCAGTTGGAGCGAAATACTATGTTACGAAACGTCCATTCACCAGAAATCCACCAAGCCCACCGTACGACTGTTACTTTTCCTCAGAATATTATTCATTCCTAGTGTCACCCCGCATTCGATCACCCATACGTGACAATGTTCCCCACGCACATCCTGTGTTTCATCGCGCGGAATCTTCGCTCGCGATAGAATTCAAAGCCGAACCCTGATTTTACCATTCACCGACATCACACTCGACCTGTTCCTTGTGTAATTGCGAGGTGGCTGGCACGCCTCTCTCTCTTTCTCTTTCTCTTTCATCTCATCATGTTCTGTATGGTTTATCGCATTGCGCAGAGGTCGCAGGAGGTTTCACGTGTCCCGCCGCGGGTGAAGTGAGCGGAGCATCCGGCAGCTTCAGCAGACACGCCCATCCCGAGGACTGCAGAAAGTATTACATATGCCTGGAGGGTATCGCCAGAGAGTACGGTTGCCCTATCGGCACCGTCTTCAAGATCGGTGACGCCGACGGCAGCGGCGCCTGCGAGGATCCCGAAGACGTTCCTGGATGGTGAGTCCACTTTGCTCTTTTAGCTCCTTTAACACGTTGGCTGCCAAGCTGAAACTCGTGAAAATTTCCGCGAGGTTAAAATTTTGTCTCGAGGACCATTAGGAAGATTAGATAATTTACCATTTGTCATAGTATTTAATTTCTTTAACGTCAGATTTATTTTCATTATTGTCTCACCTGTGGAGTGAATTGTTCTAGTTCCTTATTGCAAAAGTCCTGTCACCCGTTTCTGGATGACGTGGCGACCAACGTGTTAACATTCTTTCAGCGATCCACCTTTTAGAATTGAACCCGATAGGAGTTTAACCTTTGGTCCTTCGATTGCTTTCCTTCTTTGAAATTAAATACGCAGGTAATTGTTATTATCAGAATAACGTACAAGATAGGACAGGCAAGTGTAACGGAATGATAATTTCATTGCCCAGTGCTGTTAGAAAAATTATTTATTCTCTTATTATTGTCGGTTGATTACCAATATATATAAATGTATATGTTACTATATATTTATAAGGTTAATACGCTATATTTGCTTCTATAGTTAACTGTGTTATACCTTGCAACAATTTTATCATTTGCAATAGAGATAAATTGAAGAACATGGAGATGTTTTGTTACTTACAAGTCGTATCTAATAGCCTAATCAATATGGTTGCATCGATACAAACAAGAGACTTGCGACTGTTTCCGAAAAAGTAGAAAAAGGAAATACTTTTAAAGTTGCTGTATTTACAGGACCATATTTCTTTATCGATGGAATGGCTCATGTGCATTCAATAATTGCATTATGTTTTTAAATGGAAATCCATTATCTTCTCCGTAGACGATCGTAACCGAAATCATCTTAATTCAGCGTTGAGAACAATTAAAAAAACGTTGTATAATGTGCGTAGAATATAATGAAGAAGCGTTTGTCTCATAGCAAAATCTCACGAGCTAATCATTTTTTTACTACATTAACTTAATGCTGTTTTTGATTTAGTACAACAAAAAGATTCAATCGATACAAAAAAAAAGGATACGCATTTCCATTAAACAAAAAATGTACCATATCACATACACCATTACCTTAATAAAAAAAAAAATGCGGTACTGATAATATAACATCCCTCGAATCATTCGTCTTCTTCCTTAGACATATTTCTTTAACAGCACTGATAATGAAATGATAACTTGTTATACTTATTTGGTCCTGTTCAAACACTTTTAGAAATTATACATAATAAAGCAAACCAAAACTATGTAAATGCATATTGTACATACAATTTATATTTATATACCTGTATATTTATATCATGTAAACCATGTTTGTTTGCTTTACATAATATATAGAATAACAATAATTGTTATATTAATTATACTATTATTATATAAAATAAACACACATATACTTACTTATATATAAATAACCATATATATATAGAGAGAGATAAGTTGAAGAAGATATATATATATATATGTACGTAAATATAAGTATGTGTGTTATTATATGCAATACACATATGCATACAATTAATATAACATTAATACTATTATAAAGACTAATGCTCGTAGTGCCTACCTGCGTATTCAATTTGACTGCCCAAACCGAAATATTTTTAAATCCCGGAATGAGAATGGTTGGAAACCCAGCGAAGTAATTGCACGAGAGCACCATGTTCGTTTGCACTAACAGTTCGACTTAATCGAAATGAAACGGCTTTACTTTTTTCTCTCTCTCTCAAAAAACAAAATGTCCAAACTTCCCGATATTCTCCTACTCGCTCCGAACTTTAATCGATAACGTTAAAACGAGCAATGAAGTGATACCGTCGTTGTAAGTTTGCTACGCTTACGCATCGGGAAAGTTTCGCGACCAGACGTTACGTAAAAACAAATTCTGGATAAACCAGGTGTTATATAGTCCACGTTCGATTACAGTATTTAAAACTCCGCGACACGTTTAGAACCACACGCTGAAAGTTCCTAATATAATTTCTCCTTTTTCTCGAGCGACGCAATTAAACGAATAGTCCCGATACGCCTTGCTCTGATGCATGACAATATGATCAACAAATTTCTGGAAAATTGATTAACAGGTTGGTTGTTCGTAACTCAACGTTTTAAAAAAGTCAAATTACAAAATAGAGATACTCGCGACATTTGTGACAAGTCGTAAGAAGTTGAGTTCAGAAAGCTGTTCCCCTCCCCTTCTGTTTCGAGCTGGATACGCCCGTGCTGTGATACCGGGTCGATAAGTTTTGCGTAACAGCATCCAAATGTTCGTAACACAATATTTACATAATGTTCAACGAGAACAGGAATAACGTGTATGAAAGCCAACGCTCAAAACGTGCCGCTAAAGATACGAGAATTGTTTTATATTGAACCCGTTTAATCCGTAACGCAATTTTAATTAATATTAACGACTCTACTAATTTTGAAGTATTAAAATTACATCCTAAAATGATTAGGTGGTGCATTCAAGTCTTACTTCGAAAAAGACATTTAAATTGGGAACAGATAAAAAAGAATTTCTTTCTTTTGAGTCTTTAATTACTTCATAAAGTAAAAGATTATGTTCTGACTAATTTGATTTTGTCCATACACACATTAATTGTGTATACCTTTCTATTTGCGATACTACTCTTTCCACTTTATGAAACCCATTCTTTATTTCATTTTTCGGTTTATTTCATTATTCATTATTCGTAGAATTATTTTGTGATTAATATCCTGAAGTAAGCTTATGTGAACCGTCAGCTTTTTTCAATAATATTTACTATCGTTCTTAAAACCAACACATTTGTAAATGTGAACATTTATTATTTCGATTTCAAATCATTGTATACTAAACATATAAGAGCATGGAATTGAGAAGATGTGAGTAATTTTTATTAATTTTTTTAAAATTGATTTTATTATCCCTTTTAATTTAATTAATAAGAACATTGTAAACAATGGATTAGAGGCACATTCTGAATAAACACCAAAAAATTATATCGTTAAAATGGAAAGCGGAAAAATGAAGTTGATCTTACTTAGAATGGTATTGGACCAGTAATTGTTTGTATATTTGGTACATGGTAGCAGATAATGAAACAAACTCTTATTCACTCTATTCCCAATTGCTTTAACGACTAATTAATCCATACATTATTGTTTCAATTCTACATGAAAATATAAGTCGAAAATATAGAATAAAAATGTTTCATGTGAGGCTTTGTTTTCGAGAAAATCGACTTCGAATTTTCGTCGGAAACGGGTGTCCTTGATCATATCTCGTTATAACGAATCTCATTGTAGATCGTTGTCACGATGATTATTATCGCAGTTTAAGTTTGTTTTTATCGTGACGGAAAATTAGGAACACGTACTGAAATAGAATGTTGAAGTAATCATAAAATTTATTATTACAGAAATTGCTAAAAGTGTTGCCCATTCTGCCGAATACGTACTTCTGCTCTTCTAATTAAATTTCTATGATCCCTTTCTAACATATTCGATCGTTTTAGATAATAATAGTACGATAATAGGTAAGAAAAAGTTTCCGTGCCATTGGAAGTGTTTATCGACATAACTACAATCGAGACAATGATCTACAGTGAGATCCATTATAAAGGGACATAAACAAATACACCCGTACCCGACGAAAATTCAAAGTCGATTTTCTCGAAAACGAAGCCTCGCATGAAAAACTTTCATTCTATACTTTCGACTTACTTTTTCACGTAGAATCGCCCCCTTTTCGTTTGTACCACCAGTTACCGAACACCGTGAATAACAACGTCCCCCAAAATAACTATCGTGAAAACACTTTTTTCGATACCTTCAACCCCTCATTAAATATTAAACAATTCCCCTTGAAACGAAACAGCCCCGTAGATCCCGAAATTTCTTTACGCGTCACGTTTTGGGTCTCGAGCGGCTCCGAATGCCAAACACTCGTTCACGTACGTGATTAACTCGAACACGATACACCCGCGAGTCAGGTGGCACCGTTCACGCATCTCCTAAGCTCCGGATTTTTCCTGGTTCTGCTTCACAGTGAGGATTACTATGGTGACCTGGACCTAAAGAGCATCAGGAAGAGCGAGCTGCTTGCCGGTATACAGAATTCGGGCGAGCCCAGGAAGCCCCACGGTCAACTCAAACCAAGGCCCCCGTCGGCACCCGCGAGGCCCAACACACCCCAGGAATAATTTCCAATAACGCCCCTACCCACACCCCAACCCTCCATTTATCTATTCCCCTTCTCGCGTCTTCGCGTTCCCTCGTCTCCATCTCGGCATCTTTCTCCGCAAAGCTCTCTATCTCTATCTACGTCTCTCCGTTTCCCTATTTCTGTCGCGCACGCACAAAACGAACAATTTACCTAGAATCCCGGGCGAACTCGGAAAATCTCGCGCGAAAACGATCCTGATTGTCCGATACCTCGAAACGTGCGACCCTGAAAGTCGTCGAGTGCTCGGTCAACGTTCGAGGCAAAGCTTGTAAAGCTCGTGGTGGTGCGAATAATTCTAGGGTCGACATTCTACTCGGAAGGTGGAATTGTATATGGTAATTATGTGTATCGACCAGTCGCGAATTCTTCGTATCTAATCGAACGAACTCGAACCACCACCTAGATGTTTATCTTTAGATACCTTGAGTGAATAGTGACCATGATCGCTGGTATTTCAAGCCTAGACGCAAATATTGGTGTCATGAACATTGTGTTGCGATACTCGCGCCTTTTCGTCGAGTTTTTATCCCGTACATCTGGTGTAACTTTGCGATTATCAGTTACACGAATTCATTTTGTCAGTCGGCTAGTTTTCGAACGACTAGAGTTGCGAACGTACAATGATAAATCTTTTTAATGGATTCATTTATGTTTATCGTTTCGAGGAAGCTTCAAATTGGATAAAGTAAATAAACTTTTGCTCTCTTTCAGTGGAGATTTAGATATGCTATTATTCTCGACCTTTGAATATGGATATTAGACGATAAAAAAGAACGTACACGTTTAATATTTTTGTATACTCTCTACAAATTTTTGTACCAATTTTATTCGAAATTCTTAATTAACTTCTTCGGGGACGATTTTTCTGCACGCTTTTCTTATATCTCTAACTGTACATCGGAAATATTAGTGCAGTTATTATCAGTGCAGCCAGACCATACAATTTTTGTTCTTTTTATTATTGACAGTAGTTATAATTATAAAAAACTAAACGTCCACATATGTGGCCAAGGTCGTGAAGAGGTTAATTAATCTTCTACTTCATTTTAATATTGAATTTCACGAACGTTTATGCAGAATTCATGTTTTTATAGATACAGAAGATTTATGTTTACACGAAAGTACGTCGTATCTTCTAAACAGTGCAACGTGTACTTTATATATTTTTGCGTTCGTGCACGACCATTATTTCCAATCGCGATATAAACGTACAGTTTAGTTATCAAAGATTCGTCGAAGCTGCAATTATTCGCACCGCTATAATAATATCGGTGAACACCGTCGCGTTCGACAGAAATCCACGAGAGACAATTCGTTTCGAATTTGGGGAGAGCGAAAATTCGAATTTCATTCGCATCAATGTTCGCGCTAATTATTAATTAGAAGAAGCGTCTCGCCGCCAACAATGGCGTCGGGGGACAATAAAAATGAACCGAGTTGTTCGCGCGATTTTAATTCCCCGCGCCCTGTTCTCTGTCTTTCGTCGTCCAGTCATTGTACTGTAGAAGAGAAAATCGAACGAGGAACCCGTGTAAAATTATTAAGAGACTGATCGTATAGCTCGTCAGAGCGTGGGAGGCTGATTAAAATCTGCGAACATCGTTCGAACACTTTACCCTCTCTCGGTGAATCTATCTTCGATTTTCTTTTAGCTCGTCTTCGTTTTCCTGATGAAAATTCGGTACATTTAATCAGGATACTAACGTGTCAAGTTGCAATCGTGTCGTCTCATCGATAACTTCCTCGTTGACCCTCCCTTCGAGCTTCCTCTTTCACTCTCTCTTGCCTGTTGTCGTCTTTGCACCCCTGAATTTGTCTCTTTGCTGTTCATACTCCCTTTGTTTACAATGAGACGTTCGATTTAGAAAAAGAAAAGAAAAGAAAAGAAAAAAGAGCATACGCAAAGGAAAGTATCTCTGTGATCGCGATGTACGTGTATTATCGCGCAGGAGAACAAGTTTGCTGAATTTCGTAGAGGAATCCGAATGAGAATTCAGTGGACAGGGGAGTTTGAAATTTCCTCAATTCGAGAGCCCGTCCTGTCGCACTCTTGGCCTCGGTCGAGCATGCTTGCGTAAGCTAGACTCATCCGTATATTTGTAAGTAATGTGAAAGATTCGTATAATAAATGGAAAAAAATTCGTAAAAAAAAAAATAAGGTTGTGTGCTTTCGAAAAACCCCGATCCCAGTTGCCTGAATATTTCCCCGTGTTGCTTTTTGTTTTGGAAAGTCACCCTCGACCGAACGTCGGGACTCTAACCCTTGCATGCTTGTTTTACGAGTGAACAAAATAACAAATTTTTGTGTAATTTCACGTTTGTGTTCTACTCTGTGAACTAGGGTCAGTAATGGGCAAGATATCGTTCTGGGTGGGCCAAATAAATGTGACACAAGCCGTAACTTCGTTATCGGTATCCTTAGGCCTTAGAGTATAATTTTACAGGGAGAAAAACTATATATTTTATATATATATAATAGCACATGTCCATTCCATAGTTGTATTATTTTCTTTAATGGAATCGCATGCCCTCTTCAAGAAAAAAAAAATGAAAAATATCAAAAATCGTATAAAATCTGTAGAATGAAATGAACTAATCAATTTTTGACCATTTGAACACTTTTTTACTTTAACTATACTTAATACTTTTCTATATTTTAAAATATGCATTTCAATTTAAGAACATAATTCAACTATCAAATGCGTATACACGCCATTGCACTTGTAAAAAAAATATGATGCTGCAAATATGATACTGAACCATTTATTTTCTCACTTTCAATTCTTTTTTCTAAATACACTGATAACGCAGTTACGATGTGTCACACTTATTGGGCCTACTCGTACCATCGTTGCCGGACAGATAATATTAAACTATGCATCTCCTTCGTTTAAATTTTGTTTTGCTTAATTAAATTAACATCGATTAAAATTACACTGATATCTCACTATCCACGATAAATAATATTAACACTAATACAAAAATGAATTCGACTAAACCAATTGTACACATTCTAACTCACTGTCGGCTGTGATACAGTAAAGTACTTCCGTATTGACCCCATAAAACCCTGAAAATCTAGTTGATAAGCATACTGTCCTTTCGCTCTACCTCTATCTTCTTCGCTACATGTGTAAGACAATTATAATTCTGTAAATAATAAATTTCATAGCGAAAAATACTACGGCGACGTGGATTTGAAGGCTCTACGTAAACAGGGGTACAGGAAGAAGTGATCAGAGAACGAGAAATGGAAAATTCAATGAGTTTAACAAACGATGAAAATTCATAAGAAGACTTAGGTTTTCATCAGAATCGATCGATATCCTACATCACTCCCTTCTTACAAATGATGCCTCGACGCTTGTAAGATCCACTCATCTAAATTTCAGACTCATGAATATATAACTGCGACCACGTTTACGCATTCTGTTCGAAATCATTCATGTACCATCCATGTTCATCTATGATAATAATGAATAATGTAACGTAGGCTACTGTGTAAATAAATCGATATTACAAAATATGATTGGTTTTATTTTCATGGTATTCCACGTTTTTGTTCAAAAATCCCGATAGGATCGAAGATATTCCATGGATTTAAGAAAATAAAATTACTTCTTTTTTTTGGAATTGTTAACCCTTTGGCTTCGTTGGAAAGAGACTATTACAATTTTTTCAATAATTAACCCTTTGCGCTCGACGTTTTTTTTTCTGGTATCTACCAGCAATTCGAGATGTTTCTTAACATTCTATTGCTCTGAATTCTAAGCTATCGAGATTTTAGAACAAGGTCACCTTTACCTCACCGAAAATCATTTTATTGATACGTTGAGCTCCAAAGAAATTAAATCTAAAAACTTTGGGTATTGTAGATTTGCTCCGTGAAACCTAATGGTAACTGAGAGTCACCTCTCGAATGCAAAGGGTTAACATTTTACAAAGGAATTTTTAGAAGAAAGGTAAATTACTTTCTCACATCACGATCATCCTTTCCATGATCCATCTTTTTTACAAAGATTTTTATTCAAAAAATAATAATACAGAATAAACTGTAATATAGGACTTTCAACAAAACGGAATGACCTACCATCTACTGGTGAACAGACTGAACTAACTTGTAAATCTATAGTTAACGCCATTACACGATGGATATACCAACACTAGATACTTTCATGTCAAGCATAATATCCAGTAATTGAAACTTGTAAAAATTGAGCACTAAAATATAAGAAATATAAAAAAAAAAAAATAATAGATTGATGACTAAATTCTGCTTTAATATTAAGAAAATATTAAGTAGAACTTTACCAAAATTAATTATTGTTTTAAACAGAATGATTTTTTACTTATCAAAGTTACATATCGGAACCAGATTGTATAATACCTCGCTGTAGAAACTGGAAAAGCATTTTTCCAAATGAATTTTAATATCATAATGCTTGCACTATAAGTTTATTGTTCACTGTAAACAAAATAATTTCCATACATAAACTGTAATCTCGATAATTATGCATTGTTACGCCATTTGTTGGCGAGGATACGAACTATTTCTCTACAAACTTAGTCATTTTCCCGTCGAGGGCGTATCGAATTGCCACTGTTTGCATTTGAAATAAGAGATTGTAATAAAACTGAAATAAATTAAAGCAGAATTTAGTCATCAATCTATTATCTTTTACTGTCTTTATAAATAAATACATAGTTAAAGTAACTATTGATATGTTATAATTTTAATTTTTGCAATCATTAATCGGACGTAAGCTTTTTTATTCAAATTTAATTGAGAAAGATAAATGCTTTGTTATCGATTTTTGTTATGATTTGAATATTATTTGTAACACTCATGTTCGTGTTCCTATATTTTCAAGTACTTTAAAATTAAATAATTTCCTTTTGCTGCTGTGAGAAATAGAATGACTCTAATATGCTGATATAATTAATAAAATACACAGCTTACGTCCACAAGTTATAGGAATGATGCATTAACGAAAAATATTGCAGCCATTAGCTCATATTAAATAGTATGTAATTGATAATGCCATCTGGCCTTACTGGCGATGTGCAGTTAGCAATTACATACTTAAATAATATAGAGGGCCCAGGTCTCACCACGTGGAGGTTGCTGCACATAGAGACCCAAAAAAATTTGGTGGCCAAGACAAAACTACATCCTAGCCACCCTTCATTGCTGAAAATAATACAAAAAAAAATAATTCATTATTTGCAGACACCATACAATAAACAATCTACACCAGCAACCAACAAGCCACCCCTGTAAAAAACAAGTCACATATACAACAATCTACTTAGTTAACACCAAAAACTACCAAAGCAAATATATACATACTACACAAAGAACTGAGAAAAGCAACCAAAAAAGTAAGCAACATACAAAGCTTTTATGAAATAATCTAGACACTTAATGCTGCTAATGTAGTACTACACATCTGTCAGTAAAGAGAAAAGGGGAGTATTCATTGATCAATGTAATTGGTTTTCAGGTTGTAACCAATGAGCCTGCCTGTGCTAATTTCTAAGAAAATACCAGAACATAAGTGTTTCTTTCTTTCTTGTTGCAACCAATGAGCCTAACTGCGCTAATATCTAAGAAAATGAAAGAACATGTGTGTTTCTTTCTTTCTTGTTGTTAAGTAATGATTCCAGAAAGATTTTGTAAAACATAAAGAGCCTAACAAATGATAAGTATAATTGTATTTGCACATCCTGCCTGCGCTAATATCTAAGGAAATGGAAGAACACATGTGTTTCTTTCTTTCTTGTTGTTAAGTAATTATCCCAG
>NW_026534349.1:14673410-14675956 GCF_026225885.1 Hylaeus anthracinus
TCTTTCTTGTTGTTAAGTAATTATCCCAGAAAGATTTTCTGAAACATGAAAAGCTTGACAAATGATAAGTATAATTGTATTTGCACATCCTGCCTGCGATAATATCTAAGGAAATGGAAGAATATATGTGGATCTTTTCCGTTGTAAAGCAAGATCCCAGGAAGAATTTCTGAAGCATAAACTGAAACATACTAAACAGAATTTTGTAATGATTACTTTTTCAGACACAAGAACTTCTATACTGTACTGATTTTTACCACTCTCCTTGTAGATGAATATTGGGCTTCACTTTCCAAATTTTTACATTCCACTCATAAATCCTTCAGATTTTGTAATATAGTATTTCTAGAAACCTATAGTCCCAATAGAAATATGCGTATTTACTCTGTAACATAAACTTGTTCAATGGATTAACAGCTGAAAAAAACATTTTTTAGTATAAACATACACACGTAAATTAATCACTATCGATATATATTCATAGATTCAAAAATGAATTAGATCTCAATGCCAAGAGAAAAAGTTACCAGACTAAAAGTACTATTTTATAATAATTTAAATTTATTTATTTTATAATAATTTATTCTTAGTTGAAAGAAATCAAATGCAAATCATCTCTATAAAAAAAAATTACGAAAACGCGTAATATCGACTCTACTCAAAGTTTTCCTATCAATATCATGAGATTAAACAACGATCGCGAGGAAATTTTGATTATGCAAATTTTCAATATTTACGAAAAAGATTCTCTACTTTGTTATTTCAAATTTCTTGTAAGTTAACTGTGGTTACAAAAGAGACTATATCGCGTGTTAACTCTAATAATGAATATTCATTAATATAATAAAGTAATTTTTTAATATATCAAATATGTAACTAAGAAAAATATATGATTCATAAAAATGGAACAATTCAAACATAATGTTACGTTAAATAAAATATATCAATTTCCCGATATGATTACACTTTATAGCCGTATTTCTATTGTCGAGTAGTCGATTTACAATTCGCCACAGTCGCCTGCAACAGAACAAAAGTATATTATTCTCTATTCTTCAAAAACATAAAAAAAATCCGTAGGTCTTCTTTTTTTGTTCTTGCCCTGACTAAAAATACAAAGTTACTTCAAAACGGACGCGATTTATCAGACGCAACACTAATAGCAAACGCGATTCATTATTATTCGCAACACTATCCTGAAAGAAAACGCGAAACATACTACTTGAAAATATGTAAATTATTTCAAATCGGACGCGATTTATCAGACGCAACACTAATAGCAACGCGATCAATGTTTATGCGCAACACTACCCTGAAAGAAAACGCGAAAAGTACTAATCAAAAGAAATCGCGAGGTGCATCATTATTCGAAACACTAATCTATTAAGTATAAAAAGAACAAATCGCGTGCACCAAGTAACACGAATCCCTGATTAAAAATCCATCGCAACCATCTCAGGCTGCGGAGAATCATAGTGGCAGCCACTTTGGCTGCTTGATGATTCCTCAAGTGATGATGGTGTCAAATTTTGGACTTTTCATATAACGAAATACTAATTCAAAACGCGTGAATTTACAAGAAATCGGTCGCGATTTATTTATGCGCAACACTAATGGCACTCGCGGCTGGTCTTTGTACGCAACTCTACCCTGGAAGAAAACGCGAAAAATTGTAATCAAAAGCTAAATTGCCTCTAAATACTACTTCCAAACGGACGCGATATTCATTATACGCAACTCTAATAGCACTCGCGGTTGATCTGTTTTACGCAACACTACCCTGAAATAAAACGCGAAAGACTCTAATATCAAAAGCAAAATTCACTCTAAATACTACTTCCATTCGAACGCGAACAATGTTCATTTATACGCAACACTAACAGCAAAATCGCGGCTGGTTCTCGTTCGCAACACTACTCTGAAAGAAAACGCGAAAAATTCAAAAGCAAGAATCCTATAAATCGAACGCGATATTTCTTTTACGCAACACTACTGCAAAACGCGATTTGCCCAAGTGACACTGAATTCCCACGTTGGAGTACAAGACTCGGATAAACTAACTACGACTACAGGCGAGTACAGTGACAACATAGTAATAATGACTCCCCATTTTCGAATTCGAATTCGAAGATGAAGAGCCATTCGTTGCAGCCCTTTCTTGTGACAATTTGTCAGGGCCTCTCTTCTTTCTTCGGACGCATTGTCCCATCTGAAACTTATAGCTAGGGTCGAGGTTCAGTGCAATACGTGGACGTTCAACCCGGTGAACCACACGTCTAGAACCTCGAGGGAACGAGCGTTTCGAAAGAGCCTACTGATCACGACCGCGACCGCGTAGCAACGACTCAGAGAGTCGAGACCTGAAGAATCGAGAGCAGATTCCGAAACAAACGAACAGAAGCTCCGTTTGCATCGTGATCGCAACGACTCCTCAAATCCACCTACAGGTGCAGACCCATCACGTACGCGCGCGACCTACCCAAACTAAACTAATGACGTGATCTGCCCTGGACCCTACCTACTGGGATTTAACATACACACCACAA
>NW_026534349.1:14676356-14763288 GCF_026225885.1 Hylaeus anthracinus
TAAAAAGTCATCAGATAATTTATGAATAAAAGATAAATCAAAGTTTGATATTATTTTAAAGAATAGTAATAGAAGAGTGGTATAAAAAAGACCACTTCGTTTATAAATTATAAATAATAATACATTGTTTAACCGACGCAAATCCACAGCCTAACCACGCACACACACACATGCGGAAATTACTTCGGTGCACGATACGTTAGCACAAAGTCAGTCGCTCATATAAAAATGGATTAATATTACAGACTAAGTCATCGTGCCCGTTGCCTTCGCTCATCCAAGTAGCACCTGGGCACGTGAATGAGTTCGGACAACGAACACGGAAGGGTTAAACCTGAAAATCCTGAATAAAATGAATAATTAGTAAATCTAAGCAGGCTAGCATCTTTTCATTAAATATCATTTTATTTCCAATAAAGATGACTCGACTTTTACTATGCAGAAATTTGAAAATTGAAAACTGGCGTGCATTAATATTGACAAATTCAATTATCAAGAAAAATGACTCTAATTAAAATTGAATTATTAAGAAAAATGACTCTAATCAAAATTGAATTATATTATTAAATTGAATTGAATATTAAGATAAATATTGATCTAGTTTCAGGTGATTCCATTTGTCAAAGTATATTTTTTAAGGAACATACAAAAGTGCTCAAAATGTGTTTGCTTTGACTCAGAAATCGACCTATCGCGGAGCGTCCTTCTTGTACATACATAAAAACTTCAACGGAATAAATGTATACTTAAAAGAACGAAAATATCAGTATATTTAATACATTTATATATTTAATTATATTATATATAATAATATACATATTATTGTATTTTTGAAAATTATATTTCAAGTCATAAATTGAAATATATAGAAAAAATCTACTATATCTTTATACATCATGATTTTATAAATATCTATATGTATATACTCTCAACAATGAGTATTTGTATCAAAAAATATTTATTGCAAAATGGAATATCATTTTATGGTTTTATTAATAGAAAACACGAAGTACAAGAAGACCCTATCCTGCACTAAGAAATAAAACAGGTGATGATACTACTCGTGAGTATGCTATGCAATGCATACCCATGGTCACTATACTCGCCAAAGACCACGTATACAACCCGTCACCCGGTGCCGATTCGGACCTTTCGTCCTACGACATGATCGGGGACTGGAGGAACCATGAAGCATTTGACTCACCGACCGCTGTCTCGATGCTGGTCATCGTAGTGGTTCAGAATCTAGTCAATCATCGTAGTGGCTCTGCATCGTGACGATCGTCGCAGTACCTCAGTTGAACTGTCGAATGATTCGATGAACTGTAAAGAATCTGTAAAATAGTACAAAATTGGTCATCAGTTTCAATCGTCATAATTATAGGGATATCAATTTTAATAGAAAAGAATGCAAACCATAAAAGCAATGTATTAGAATGCAAACCATAAAAGCAATATATTAGACATAATTATAGAGAGCATAATTATATCAACATATTGTCAATCAGTTACTTTAATAATTTCAATTAAACTACAGAGCAAAGCTAATAAAAGAAAGAGTATGTAGATACTTACATTACTCATTGGTTGAGCATCGCTTAATACTCCTCTTCAGTTCACTGACTCTATTACCGGTATCGAGAAATGTTAGAAAGAAAATTGAAAAAAATAATTTACAAACGCGACCGAATATTGTAGCCAACGAGCAAGGATGACACTACGCGAGTGAATGAATAAGAGCCGCGATGCTCGAAAAGGAATTTCCACTGATTCTATCGCGCGTATGCCCTTAAATGTGAACGAAAATCTACTCGATACCACTGTGTATCGAAACAAATGAAAAAACTTCTACGTAGCAAGCACTGACTCTACCAACCGCTTTGCGCGCGGTCACCAATAGCTGAAAGAAAAACAAGGTTAGAAAGAAAAACAAGTAAGCAAGGCAGAGCCCTCGAGCTCCAAGAATTTTCTTATCTCCTTTGGTCTGCTCGACAATAGAAATACTGCTATACCTTGTTATTCGCCCTTGTTATTGAAACACGATCCTGAAAGTCAAACTCGACAAACGTGATTATTGCCCGATCTCAATTCTAAAATACTACAAACGAATCTAATAAGAAATATTACATTAAGAATATTCGTTATTAGATTATTGTAATTTTGTTAATTATTTATCGCAGTGTATTAAAAAATAAGTCGCAATTTCCGTAATTGTTGAACACTTGTTACAAAATCAAAACTGGTTAATTACGAATTAATGGTTTGATAGCATATTCACGTAAAATTGTGAAGTTTCTATTTGAGCTTGAGATCAAAAATCGAACGCAAACGCAATTGCATCAACTTCATAGAAATAGATTTGCCAAAAAAATCAATTGTATCGTATAAAATACAAGAAAATATCCAATCGCGATCGAATTACAGTAACATGACGCCATTTTGAATTGTTACGAAAAATCAAATGAAAAAGAAATTTTTACTAATCTTTTCGTTTCGCCTTGGCACTGATTCGTTATGAAATCTCGTAATACACTAATGACCAATAACAATTCACACAAGAGACAGTAAAAGTATAACTGAATATGTCACCTTTTTGTTCGAATAAATTACCAGTTTTATCACGCCATGAAATCCTGCTCGAACTTCTTCGAGACCTTCCCACTTGAATTGGAGATATTCCCGCTCTAAGTGAAAACAATCCATCATGGCGTCGATGCCGCTACCCTCGGTTTGAATTTCCATTCAGTAACCTGTAACAGAAGAAAATGACTAGTTGAAGACACATTTAGTCATAGAGATATACATATATCATAATAAAATAACAATCGAGTCCGAAATAACCCTCAGGAGCTTGTAATTTAATTTAGAGAATCATATCAATTGACCCAGAGTGGAGAAAAAACGACCGCGGAACCGATTAAACTTCTCTAACTATGCTGATTGAATTAATAATTAAAAGCCTATCGATATTATATGAAAGCATCTATAGAAGCTAAGCGAAAGTCCTATTAGTGATTAACAGAGAGTGGATGGCAACAGGTAGAAGATAAATACTTAATTAGTTGTAAGATACTCAACTTAACACGTCTGTACACACCAATTTCCACGGAACGAATGACGCCCTCCCACGGGCTGCGACGCAAGCATTGCTTCTAACTCGCGCATGCGCACTGTTCTTTGAATCAGTAGAGTATCTAATGCGACTATAACACTGGCATCCTTAGTCGCCCTAAAGGTGATAGAAGTATAGAAGAATTTAGATCACGCATCGATTCCTACAATTACAGTACTGCGTTGTCAGCTCGACGCACATGCGTGAATTGAAAGTAACACTGCCATTACAGATTCCCGCTTAAACTGGAAACAAACCATCATGGCGTCGATACCGCCACCCTCGGTTTGAATTTCCATTAGTAACCCATAACGAAAGAAAATGACTAGTTGAAGATACATTTGGTCACACAAATACATATGTATATCATAATAAAACAACAATAGAGTCCGAAAGAACTCTCAGAAGCTTGTAATTTAATTTAGAGAATCATAACATCAATTGATAGCGAATGAAGAAAAAGTGACCGCGAAACCGATTCCACTTCTCTAACTATACTGATTGAATTAATGATTTAAAAGCCTATTGATATTATATGAAAGCACCAATAGAAAATAAACGAGACTAGTATTAATGATTAACAGAGATTATATGGCAACAGGTAGAAGATAAATACCTAATTAGTCGTAAAACATTTAACACTTCTTTTCACGCCAATTTCTACGTAACGAATGACCTCGCACGGCGCAGACTCGCGTCACCCACCGCTAGGTGGCGGATGGGAAAAACTCAAAAATACGATTATTATTCTGTATTTAAATAATAAGCAAATAATAAATAAATATATTTACTTTTCCAACATTCCTGATCCAATATTTCCTAATTCGATATTTCAGTCGATAGCAGTCTATATGTTTCCCAAAGTCATCGTCTTTACATATACATGAATAAAAATTGTAAATTGCTTATTAAATGCTGAAATTCTTTTATTATTTTACATATATATACTCATCAAATAAAACTATGAATATTAATTTCTAAGTAGTAGGATGAAATTCATACACTACTTATTTTATGAATGTACCTAATGTTTATATAAATACATAAAATAAAAATCGACTATATTTTAAAGAATTATTACTTTTGTTTTTACTGTTTGTATTGTAATATTGTTTGTTACTAAAAAACAAATTATTGGGTACACCACGATCTGTCATAGACTAGTGAAATGTGTTTATGTATGGATGTATTGTACTTATAGTATTTGTATACATTGTAAAACGAAATAACATTTTCTTATTTTTATGGAATAAGAAAAAACTTTATTTTATTCCGTGTTACAAAAGGTGAGATGTAATTGTAAACATAAAAAGGGAAAGAGGACAGCCAAAACAACTAAATAAAACACTTAACCTAATCTTTAACGTAGTATTTTTAAATATCTTATCGTATTATCGTATTTTTAATTGAAAAACTATGACAAAAAGTACAGCTAAATCGTCTATAATTATTTTAACACATGCGCTAAATTTCGTCTGTTGAAGTGAATCGATAATTTAAATAGTGATGGAAAAGGACAAACACATCTTTGAAGGAAAGCAAAAACCATTTACAAGTAAGAATTCATCATATAAAAAACAACTTGATAATGAACATATAAACAATTTATTCAACAAACGTTTCACAATTGCATGCAATGAACTTTACGTGTTGCCTGAACCAAAAGCACTGTTTAAAGAGTGTTTATGGAACGTCGATAAATTACAAACATTAAAGTATGAATTAAACGTGGTGAAGAATTATTTAAACAATTATAATCTTAGCAAATGGCAGTTACATACAAAACAAAGAAACAGTGCAAAAGATGTTATGATACACCTGAAGAGAGATATTCAACCAGAATTCTTAACTCAAGCATGGTGCAAATTCTATGAAATAGTATCGACCTTTCCCCTAATACCAATTGATCGTATTAACAACAGTAATAAATGCTTCAAGTCTATTCATTTATGTGAAGCACCAGGAGCCTTTGTTACATCTTTAAATCATTGGTTAAAAACAAATGTACCTAGCATTCAATGGGATTGGATTGCTACAACCTTAAATCCATATTATGAGGGTAATCCATCATCTATGATGATCGATGATGACAGATTTATAAGACATACATTAACTCATTGGTGTTTTGGAGAAGATAATACTGGAAATCTTATGAACTTAAAAAATTTGGACAAACTTGTAAAAGTATCAGAACCATGTAGCGACATATTTTTAATCACTGCTGATGGCAGTATTGACTGTTTGGATGTACCAGCAGAACAAGAAAATGTTGTAGCACACTTACATTTTTGTGAAACTATAACTGCTTTACATCTTTTAAACACTGGAGGCAGTTTTCTATTAAAGATGTTTACCACTTTCGAATGCCATTCGGTATGCCTGATTTATCTATTGTCTTGTTGTTTTGGTAATGTTAACATAGTTAAACCAGTGACTAGTAAAGAAGGGAATTCAGAAACTTATGTCGTGTGCACAGATTTCAAGGGACCAACATTTGTGTCACCGTACTTAGAAACACTTAGGGAACATTATGAATGCTGCTCCGAGCAGGCAATGTTCAGTAAGGATGATATTCCATGTGCATTTATAGAAAAAATTGTGGAGTGTAGTGAATTTTTTAAGTCTCTACAATGTTCAGTCATAATGAATAACATCTCTACATTTCAATTATGTAATCATAAAATGTTACATGATATAAAACAAATTCAACATATGGTTGCTTCTAAATATATAAGAGATTATAATGTTCAAAAATTAATCTCGGGAGAAATAATAGGAAACACGATATTGAAAACAAGTAGCAGCATTAATGTGCGTAAAAGAGCACTACAGGGATCCTTCAGTGAACGTTGCGAGCAACAACATTTAACACCGTGGAATCAATTGAAAAAGTTATTTACTGACTCTAAAGAAATAGAAATTCATACATCACTTGATGAAGATGCAAAAGTAAGCTAATTTTTTGTAGTATTTTATCACCCTTACTTCCCCATTTTTTCAACTGAATTTAAACTTTGTTATGCTATGAACTAAAGTTAGTCTTTCTTTCTAGTTCAAGATATGTCACTATCCAGAAGATTTACATATATCTTTTGGAAAAATATTTTCTAAAGTATATAGTTCAAGATTCTGCTGTGAGAGTGTCTTAAACATACAAAAGGGTGTCAATGACATTCTTGTTAACATGGGATGCAAAATACAATATCCATCCACTGAAAGTATAAACGAATTAAAAAAAACAATTCTTATTAAATCGAAATATAAAAGTTTATTTTTTCAATATACAGATATTTATGACAGTCATGAAATAATTAGAAAAATTAATAACACGCTGCAAAATCTTAGTAGTGGAGATCACTTAATTTTAATTGGTTATTCGTTATTGACCCATCTCAGTGTTGGGCTTTTTCACCTCATAAGTTGTTCTTTTAAATCAGTCAAATTAAAATTTTGTAATAACTTGGGATTAAAGATTACTTTAAAGCAATATAATTACAACCCGAAAATATTGAAAAACTTAATCGATATTAAAACCATTTCTTGTAATGCTCAAGAAAAAGGAAATTCTATTTTAGAAATAATTCCTGCATCATTCTTATATGGTAAGAACTGATGAATGGACTTCGGTTATATTTTTATAGAATCATATTTGACTATGTTTCTTCTTCTTCTAGAACGTGATTTATTCTTCACAATAGTGGATGCTAACCACTGGGTTATCAAATCATTTGTTCGTTATGTTTTCAATGAATTAGAAGGAAATATCCAACACAAAGAATAACACAGCATATATCTGTATTGTGTGAATAGCCAAAGTTATACCAATACTTTTTGTATATCACAATAAGTAATGTATTTGTAAATGCTATACTTTTTTCTTGTACATTTATATAATGTCTAATAAAGTTAATGAAGATATTATATAGTAATATTTATATTAAATATATTCACTTCACTATTTTCTATTCAGTTTTTCATGAGAAAAATTGATCTCTTGCCACTAGTATCATACAGAATACCCTGTTCTATAATTCCTACACAGAAAAGTTTTTTTGTAAGAAAATTAACTTCAAATTATTTCTTAGTTTCTTACATGAAACGATATATATAGGTAAAATAGTCTTTGGCTGCCTTCTTTAAAAAAGTTTTTTACAATTATAAAATTTAATTACATGCATTAAATATCTTGTAATTTTAATTTGGAATGTATCATTTTAGATCAATACGAATTGCTACCATGAAAGTAGGTACAATATGTAACTATATTCGTTTGTTTTCAATTGAACATATTGTCCCAAAAGTTTGTATTGTTGGTGCAGGACCAGCAGGATTTTATGCAGCACAACAATTACTAAAGGTGTGTAATGTATTTAATATAAATAAAATAATATTATAACATAATTATTTGATACAGACTTCCAGCAATATTAATGTGGATATATTGGAAAAATTGCCAGTACCATTTGGTTTAGTACGTTTCGGCGTAGCTCCAGATCACCCAGAAGTGAAAAATGTTATTCACACTTTTGAGAAAACTGCATCTAATCCACGTTTTCAATTTATAGGAAATGTTAACGTAGGACAAGATGTCACTATAAAACAATTGCAAGAAATGTACCATGCAGTATTGTTGGTACACATGACATAAATTTATTGTATTTATTTCTATTTTATTTAACGCTGTATATTAATCGTAATTAACATTTAACATTGTAGACATATGGTGCAGAGGAAGATAAAATACTTAATATACCTGGAGAAAATTTAAGTAATGTAATATCAGGACGCCGTTTCGTTGGTTGGTACAATGGAGTACCAGAAGATTGTACTTTAAAAATTAATTTAGATGTAGAAGAAGCAGTTGTGTTAGGGCAAGGTAATGTTGCTATAGATATTGCAAGAATTCTGTTAACACCGATAGACAAACTAAAGGTATATTTTCAACTTTCAATAAAATACATTTTGAGATGATCATTCTACTGTAGTTACAATTCCATTGTTTTAGAATACTGACATAACATCATTTGCTTTGGAACAATTATCACAAAGTAAAGTACGTAAAGTATCATTGATAGGAAGAAGAGGACCATTACAAGCTGCTTTTACAATCGCTGAACTGCGTGAAATATTAAAATTGGATGGTTGTAGAACTTATTGGCGCACAGATGATTTTGTGAATATAAAGAATGTAGTTAACACCTTAGCAAGACCACGAAAAAGATTGACTGAACTTATGCTAAAGTATTTAGAAGAAACACCTATCGATAGAGTAAATGTAAAAGAATTACATCCAATATTCTTTCGAAGTCCTGTAGAATTTTTCGGTTCTAATAGTGTAAATAGTGTTAAACTATCAATAAATCGACTCGAAGGCGATAATATACTTTCACAAGTTTCAATACCGACTGGAACTTTTGAAGAAATTCCATGTGGACTGGCGTTTCGTAGTATTGGTTACAAGTCTACTCAGATAGATACATCGATACTGTTTGATCACAAAACTGGTCGTATTAAAAATTCTGAAGGCAAAGTTGGAACTAATCTTTATGCTGCTGGTTGGGTTGCAACAGGCCCTGTAGGAGTTATATTGTCAACAATGACAAATGCGTTTCATGTTGCTGGGTTAATAAGTAAAGAACTATCACTTTTAGGCAACAAACCAGGTGCGATAGATCTTTTTAAAATTCTGACTCAAAAAGGTATACGTACAGTATCGTACAATGATTGGAAGAAAATTGACAAAGTAGAGTGTGAAAAAGGAAAAGAATTGGGAAAACCACGAGAAAAAATAGTTAATATTAACAAAATGTTAGAGATCGCTTTAAAATAATAGAAATGTACGAAAATTATTGAAAGAAATTAGATAAATAGAAACTTATACTTTTTCCAAGATTTTGTTTATATATAGCTGTAATAAATATATCTAAGAAGATGTATATATAGAACTATTTTTCATTATACTTCAACTATAAATGGTGAATTCCAATTAATCCGTACTTATAAATCATCGATATCTTATATTATTTACATTATAATATGTGAATATATCACTCGATTACAGCTAGTAGCTGATAAATATAATCTTTTATAAAATAAATAAATTTGTAAGGATTTTTTATATACCTAAACCTCTCTATTTTATGATTAAACTGGATAGGAAATAAATTAATAAGTACCTATGAGGCTATGATTCATCGATTAAAGTTTTCTGCCATATTTAAAAGAAAATAATCTATATGAAAATGCTATGAAAACACGTTGCAAACAATTATTTTGATCAGTTAAATAAATAAATTCAAATTTTCATCTATTTTCAAATGTCGCGTATGCTGAATAGTCTCGCCATCTAGCGAACTTTTGGCGGTAAAACGCCCAACTTCGTTGCGAAATAATATTTGCTAAATTGCACCAAAAAATATAAAATTGTAAGGATGTTTCACTACTTACTAGCACGGCATAATAAGAGGCTCGAAGTTTTCTCGACTTGATGCTATTTGGTGCTTATGTTTGATTTTCGTTTCGTTTTGAATTACCGCGAAAATTCTACCTTCGTTATCCCCATTCTGCCAGACCAGTAGGCTGGCTGGCACATCCAGGGAGGAAACTCCGTTTTCCTAGGTACTTCGAGTATTTTGTCTAGGGAAATCCACGTCTATAGTGCTACATGAAAGGATAATTAACGAAATCATACCGTAGATAACAATAACGAAATTTAAACTTTGCTGATAATGAGTCTAAAGGCTAGGACGAAACACGCACACTTTTCCACTTCCCTCTCACTCTCCCTAGAAACTCATTTCAAAATTAACTTAGTGGCGCCATCTAACTGCAAATAAGACAACTATTTAACAACGAACTTGAACATTTTGTCGTCGAGCAAAAACAGATTTGTATGTAATCAGAAGTTCAGTATAATACATTAAGTTTTAAAAAGAATTATTATTTTCAATTAAATAATATGGAAATACTTGAATTAAAAGACGTCAAGGCCATACCTGACGTGATTCATACTTATCCAGATAGAGTAAAGTCTGAAGGAACTCCACTTGTTATTGACAATGGTAAATAAAATGTAGTATATATCTATTTCCATAGCACATACATTATGCAATGAAGATTAACAAATAATTTATATTAGGATCATACAAGTGTAGGGTTGGTTGGGCCACAGAGAAAGAACCCCAATTGATATTTAAAAATCTTATTGCAAAACCTCGAAAGGAACGTGGCAAGAAGGATGGTGAACCACAGGTTGGAAATGATATAGCGAACATTGAAGCTGTACGATTTCAGTTAAAAACACAATTTGACCGTAATGTAGTAACACATTTTGAAGCCCAAGAACAAATATTTGACTATATTTTCACTCATATGGGAATAGACACAGAAGGCGCAGTCAATCATCCAATTATTTTAACTGAAACTTTTCTGAATCCTAATTATTCTCGAAACTGTAAGACAATACTGACTTGTACTTAATCATCGATTGTTGTTAGATCATTAATTGTTTGCATTTCAGTGATGGCAGAACTTTTATTTGAATGTTATAATGTACCTTCGATAGCATATGGAGTAGACTGTTTATTTTCTTATCAGCATAATAATTGTCCATCTGATGGCTTAATAATCAGTATCGGATATCACACTACTCATATAATACCAATATTGGATGGTAAAGCAGATCCTGTAAATTCAAGAAGAATCAATGTTGGTGGATACCACATTACATCTTACATGCACAGGCTGCTGCAACTTAAATATCCGGTACATGTAAATGCTATAACACCAAGTCGAGCAGAGGTATGTAAATTACACATTTTTTGACTTTGTTGTCGCTTATAGTTTCAAGAACTTATTTTCCTGAGTTAAACTTTTTTATTTAGATGTTTTATATAACTCATTTTCCTGTTTAACAGGAATTAATACATGAACATTCTATGATTGCCTTAAATTACCAAGAAGAAATTTCTAAATGGGCTGATCCAGATTATTATGATGCAAACGTATTAAGGGTACAGTTACCTTATGTTGCGCCCTCAAGTGCTCCTGGTTTAACAGTCGAACAGCAGAAAGAAAGAAAACGTGAGTTAGCTAGGAGATTAATGGAAATTAATGCAAGAAAAAGAGAGGAAAGAGTTAGTAATTTTGATACATATAAAAATATGTATATTTATGTAAATATACGAGATTAAAGTAACTGGCATTTACAGTTAGCGGAAGATGAAGAACAATTGAATCAGTTATTAGCTGTTCAAGATTTATTAGAAGAAGGGGAAACTGACGAGTTTGATCAAGCATTAAAGAGTTATTCGCTTGCAAACGAAGCAGACTTGATAAAAATGATTAATAATCTGCAAGCAAAAGTGGAAAGAACTAGACAAAAGATAGTGGCAGCTAATTCGCAAGAAGAAAATATTGTAATGGAAGAGCAGAAACCAAAAATAAAATCAAGCCTACAACCGAAAGATCAACAAGATTTTGACGAATGGATAGCAGGTGTAAGAAAGAAAAGGTAACCGATCTACTCCGTTTTCAGCCTTCCAGGCAGTACTGCCAATGGAGAGACACTGCTTGAAATTTTAAAATAATTTTTATTTAATAAGATCATTTTCAATAGACAAGAGATATTAGAAAAACGAATGGCCAAAAGACAACGCAGACAGGACATGGCAAAACGTAGAACAGCAGCCGCACAGGAAAGAATGCGTATAATAAGTCAGTTGGCGAGGAAAGAGAAACGTGACGATGATTTTGGTATGAGAGACGAAGACTGGGACGTTTACAAAGTCATAAACAGAGTTCGTAAACAACATTTTAAGTCTATAGTTTTGGTATTGAGTCACATGTTCATGTTGAATATTACTGTTCAGGAAGGAGGAGATTCAGACTCAGAGTTAGAACAAGAAAAGCTTCTGGAACTCGAAGATGTGCTGCGACATCACGACCCAGAATTCGACGGAGCTGGATCAAACGTTCCCATGGTTCCCGGAGAAACTCATCAATTACATATAGGAGTGGAACGTTTGCGAGCTCCAGAAATATTATTCCAACCGTCTTTAATAGGTTCCATGGAAGCAGGCATTGCTGAAACAATCGAATTCGTTTTAAAACTGTACCCACCTGAGCAACAATTACGGCTGGTGGGAAATATATTCCTGACCGGAGGTCCGACGACGTTTCCAGGTTTGAATAATCAAATTGAATAAATGTTCCATTGTTCTGTAATATCTATGTATAAAGTGCGAAGGAAAATCTTTTATTTTAAACTTTCCAGAACGATTGCAAATTTATAATTAATTTAAACGCGAATATTAATTGCTAGATGGTTACAAAACATTTGTCTTAGCAATAACGATGTTTGCTGCGTAATTAATGAAGGCGTAAAAATCATATCGAAACGTTAATAAATATTTTCTTTTCAGGTTTATTAGAGAGACTGAATCGCGAACTTCGTGAGATGAGACCGTTTGATTCCAATTTTCAAATAAATATCGCAAAAAACACCAGCATTGATGCATGGTATGGAGCAAGAGATTTTGGTCTGAATGGAAATCTTCCGGAATTTCTAGTAAGCAAAAAGGAATATGAAGAGAAAGGTGGGGAATATTTTAAAGAGCATTCAACGAGTAACACTTACACTCGATCTCCCGATCCCTTACCGATAATACAAGTTCCTGTGACATCGGAACAGATCATCGTGGAAGATGCAGTTGTCGACGTTGAGATGGAATGAAAGATAAAGTGTACTTTCAAGTGATTTCGTTACGAAATAAAGTTTGCTGAAAACAGAATTAATATTTGCTATTAATATTATTCATTCAGACTTAAAAGTATAAAAAATAATGTAAAAATAAAGAAATAAAGAACAAAATCGAAGTATTCACTAAATTGTCGCGCTGTGCCTGTTTTCCCCTTTAAAGAAAAGTGTGCAAATAAAATCATGAAAGATTTTTCATGGATATCTACTTTATTACACAAGTGTTTCCGTTTGTTCATTCGATTACGAACAAACTACATTGTAGTCTGTTTGCTGATCACAATACACAGTCCCCAATCGTCGCATTTCGCCACTCAAAGATAATTACGCGGGTACAATCTGTTTCACTCTTTCCTTACTCTTAAACAGTCGACTGTTCGCTTGTTTGGTGCTCCTTGAGCAATCTAAAAAACTGAGAAAGTGATCCCTCACCTCAGCGATAGAATACACTACAGCGACCTCGAGAAAATTCTCCCACTTCGGTCCATGGCTTAAGTTAACATCACAATACAGTAATATACTGAAAGTTATTACAAAGAAGCCCTACAGGCAATCATTACAGCTAATATAAATGATCTTTGCTTGTTTCTGTCTAATAAAGGAACATACCGTACGGAAACTTCGAGCCGTTTACATGACACAGCATGTAAGAGAAAAAAGAAGAGTATGGATTAGCTTTAAAAAAGAAAAAACGTAAATTCTTAAGATCACAAGCGCACAGCGTTTGTTACATATTAATATATATATATATTTGTTAAAGCACTCGATGACATTCGTTACACTTGCCTTTCCGTACTCTTGAGTACTCTCTTGTCTCTTATCACATGCGGTTACAGATAAAATTACGAGTATCAGCGTAATTACATAGTATATATGATTCAAAGAAAAAGTATTAGAACTCGTGTCCTTTATCTTTACAATGCTCTCCAAGGAAACGTGTAAACCGTAAATATACATCACTGTTATACGCATGAATATCGTAAAAGCAAAGTTTTATAATAACGTATATATATATACATACATACTGCGCTACGTAGCGATCGCAACGATAGCAACAAAGCTCGTTACAAAAATTAAATTTAAAAAGTCTTACTAATCTCGATCAACACAGTATCAAACTATATAACATTGTCCCTCGCACCATGCCTTCGTTTTTCTTTTTTCGATCGTAATGAGCTCGACGTTTAGGCAGAAATGCCTCGTTAATAATAGTAATCCAATCGTAAACGTAGTACGGACATTTCGCTTGATTTTTTTTTTTGATCTAACGTTTGACATAATACAGCAGATTCTTAATTGAAATAATATCCTTTGTAACTATCACAGGCTGAGGTCGCTGCAGTATTTTGTTTTTGTTTACGATTCTCACTAGTTTAATTAATAGTAATAATAAGTAGCATTTTTAATCGATCGAAGTGCTTCAGTTTAGCAGACAATGGAAGGATAGAGAAGTGTGGTGGACGCCTCGTTTGTTCGTATTTTTTTTTTTTTATCATTTTTCTTTCCACGTTATAGTAATAATAATAAAATTGAGGTAGAATCCAATCTGAGAAAAATAAGAATACAGTTTTCTAGCTGCCCGTGCTAAGAGTGAGGATCTACTTTCAGCAATGATAATATATCATTCATACGCTAATTAAAATTAGACACGGTTTCAATTACGTTCTTGTCGCGATAATGATCATAATAGGAATTATAACAATAATAATAATAATAATAATAATAATAATAATAATAATAATAATAATAATAATAATAATTACAATTACAATTCTTTTCGATAAAATAATAGTAATAATAATGACAATAATAGTTCGAAATAGTCATTAATACAATAATGATTAATGTTCTGCAATATGATGGCTTTATGTGTATATATACACATATATATCAATTTATATATACTTATATTTATATATGTATATATACATATTTATATAATCGGTATGGTGGGGCAGGGGGTAAGTGACAGCTATGTACAGTACATACTTGCCTTAGTTGTACCATCGTTACGTTTACATGTACCTATACTCCTTAATAATCATAATATGACGATGACAATAATCATAATCATAATCATAATTAATCCATAATAACCGTAATAATATTATTATCGTTTTAATCATAAAATACTCTAACATCGCGTGTATCGTAATAATAACTACAATAGGTATGCGGTATGCACGTAAAGAGGATGTGTTCAGCCAGGATATGTCGGTGAAAACTATGGTGTATCAAGCGTCAACTTCATTTTTTTTTTTCTTCTCATATGTGTATACATATATATAATATATATAATATATCATTCACTATCATATATCGCTTTGTTCTTCTCGTCTCAGAACTACTATTACAAAAGTGCGTACTCTCAACTTATGTTTATAGGTACATACATGTATCGGCGTGACCTACCTACTTGTTCATTGTCGTTTATATTAAATCTGTAGCTTTAATTATTCTTTCGTACAGGATGCACCGAAAGCACGCGTCGCAAATCAGCCGCGAAACGAAAATTCAAGAAATTTCCTAGGTCGAACAAATTAATCGATACCTCTTTCATTCTAAATTCCATTGGAATCTATACATGTAAAAGAAAAGACTCCGAAACTTCGGTTCAATCCTTTCTATATAAAAATATAGATCGAGAATTCTGAAATTTTTTTGCGGAAACAAATTATAAACGAGTTTCCTCAATTTTGATTCGTTTTATACGAGGATCGTCCAGTCTTAGAAAGACGGCTTCGAGCATAAGTGACGTGCACGTGAACTCGAACACAATCGGTTTAGATTTCCGTCGTGTTTGCATACGATGCAAGGTCGCAGATCGCTGGAATTCAAGAAAATGTTATTCGATCTTGGACTTTTTTTTTCCATGCTCTACGTTCAACGATAAATAAAAATACTGTTTCCACGAAGATATCGTATGGAAGACTCGAACTACGGTTAGCACTTTATCTACCGGGAGCATATTCATAGGTATTTTAATTCCAGTAATTACGGCTTTTTATATACCTAGTAACAATATGTAAAAATTAACGCCAGCCTAGATTAACACTAGGTTTTTTCGGAGCACGGTCATCTTGATCCATTCCTATTTTCGCAAAGTTTTACAGAAACCGTGTATATTTTTCGACAACCACTTACGCTGATTCTTATCCATATAAAAAGACAAGCATGTATCCAAATTCATTTTTGTCTAAACCTCCCAATCAATTTTAGTAAATCGACTTCACTTATTAAAGCATTACTTCAATAATAGATATCTGATGAGAAATCTCCGTAAATCTAGTGTTAATATATGTATGTTAATGTAGAAAATCTTTTTTAAGTGAATTAATTCAAAAGTCATAATTTCGATTTATACCGCGTAAATCGGGGAACAGATATGTATATCAGGTATAGAAATTAATTCTGTCCCTTTGTATTCAATCATTCGTTATTATTATTTTTTTTTTTTTTTGGAATTCTAGTTTAAGTAGAAATATTTACTTGTCATTTTGTCACGTTAAAATACCAATTTTCTAAGTTCTCGACATGATAACCTAATTCTCAACCCGATGGCCATTACAATTTATATACATGTACGAAGTTCTTTAGTCATACTATTTTGCTTATTATTCTTCTCCCAACAGATTACACATATAACTAGTAGTTATAATAATTGTAGAAGAATAACATCAGGTTGAGGATTTAGAAGGTAGGTACTTGAATGTACCAAAATTACGAGTAAGTATATCTATTTGGACCAGAGTTACAAATAATTATATATAGAGGCACAGAATTAATGTCTACGCTTAATAATTATTTCCATTTATTCCCATATTTATGTTTGAATTTTCGATAAAAAGAAAAAGGGAAAAAACTTAATAGCTACCGCAATGTAGTGCGTTAAAAACATAGCAATATAATTTCGCAGCGTGTCACTCGCGACAATCGAGGCAGAGTATTATAACTCGTGTCCGGTGTATGAAACACGATGCACACGACGATGGTCAACGTGTTAATCGAGACAAATCTTCGATACTTTTAGTCGGCGACATGGTGGCATACTTGATTGGACGTTACCATTTTTCTTTTTATTGCATTCTTATCGGAAGTCAAAACCAAGCCGAGTTCACGACCATTTTTAACGAGACTTTAAATGAAACAATTATGTTTCTACGACCTAGATTTATTTTTCATTTAAGAAAATGTAATGTTATCACCAGTTGCAACGCAATTTTCATTGCATCCTGTACGCTTTCCTTAAACGGAGCACTACGATTAATCCTCTTCTTTAATGTTATACGCACATGCGCGCACAACAAGCACCCACGCATCGTTCGCGCGCACTCACACAAACTCGTTCGTACCCTTGCATACAACACACGCGCGCGCGTGTGTGTTTGTGTGTTTTGTGTGTGTGTGTATTTGTGTATATATGTATATATATTTATATGTATCATATACGTATATGACACAGTACTTTCTACGCATCGACGGTATGTATATAGGTATATCTTATCATTATCGTCGTATCGTATCAGAATCTTTTGTTCCTCCAATGATTATTTCATTTTTATATACCCTTCCCTTCTCGTGTATTTTTTAATTTATTTTTTTTCTCTCTCCCTCCCTCCCTCCCTCCCTCTCTGTCGAGGACGAACGCGAACTACCACACTGCGAAAATTCGATTACAACGAACCGCCCTCTCTATATAAGAAAAGTTCATCGACACGTAATTCAGAACTTGCTCTTTTTCTTTTTTTCATTTGTTCCTTAAATCAAAGGGTTTTAGGCACCGTTCAAGACTTGACCTGAGGAAAAATTATTAGCAATAAAAGATCTTACGCTTATACTTACTCCCTAACGAAGCCAATCGATCTTTCACATTGTTCTTCTATTTTCCGCTTTTACCAACCCATTTATAGACCAATAGTGTACTCGTGTATGTGTATACGTGAGCGAGTTGGTGTACGTGTAGAATAATTCGACGATAACCTGCCTCAGCCAACTAAAACAAGGAAATCAGGGAAGACGTTCGAGAACGGAGATCTCGCTTATCACATAACTGCATTTTGTTTTCTTTTGACTCAACAGTAGCGATGGGCCCGATAGTATCGGTAGATCCTATGACGTACGCGTTAACATCGATACTTATCGATCCCCGGACACTGGCTCGACGGTATCGATAGTAAGGTCGATTAGTAAGGTATACTTGTTGACAATTCTTGCGGTATCGATACGATTCAAACATCAAATATCATCGAGACCTCGACGAGACAACGATGTGTTTTAGTATCACAGTCGGGCATAATTAGAATATCTTCGAATCAATTTTTATCTACGTAATATTTCGAGTTAAACAGTTTCATGGAAATAATTAATGCGGACAATTAATATTTGTCGAAGTGAGTAAGACCAAACGCAAGCACATTTGGATTATTCTTAATTATACGTCATTCTCGTTAATGCAAGTGATCATTTTTTATATGTATAACTAAATGTACTCCAAATGGGATCGTGTTTGAACTCATTTTCACCAGGAAACAGCCAGCAAACCACTGACGATATTCTCACTGAAGATATAATGAAATATTTTAATTTTGAATAGGAATTTACAGAAATGTTTATTATCAGCCAGTTGGTTTTGAACGCATTATTTGGTTTGTTTCTGGTAATCATCGTAAAGGAGTACTTTTTTGATGTAATCGATACGTATCGATACGACAATTGTACATCTCGATAAATTCCAAATCGTTTGTAATAGTCCCATTCGGTGAACCGACGCGATACAATCAATTTCTGACGTCAACGTATCGCTAGTATTTAAGCACATTTCAGTCCCATCGCTACTCGACAGCTTTACATTAATTATTTATTATTAACGTAATCGAGATGCGTATACTATACTATTTTATCAACAACGCGGTTATTGGAAGCGAAAATGGCTCCTGAACTACGGGACACGTTGTCTATTACACGTTCGAATAACAATGTAAAACGATAAACAAAATCACGCGACTGTGACAAAGCCGTATTGGCAGTTACACCCCGATTGGATAATTCCCAAAATTAAGATTCTGGAGACGTGGTCGCGTCACCAGTAAAATATTCTATTAAAAAAGATTTTCTATTCATTTCTGCAGCAATTATTTAATGGAAGCTTCGTCATCAATTGTTTAATCGTCACGTTTTATGTTTCGTGCTTCTACATCGTGAATCCCATTATACAACGTTGGATAAGAAAAATACCAAGGCAATACATAGGCTGCTATCATATGGTAGCGGTCAATAGATTTGGTTGCGAAACATTTTTAAGCTCACAAGTGGCTCAGTGAGCGGATGAGCTTAACCATTTTTCGCTCCCAAACATGACAACACCGATCTTTTCAGCTATTGGTTGCTACCAGGGTGCGATCACCATGTTTGGTTGTTAAAGGTTGCGAAGCTCGCTCGTTCATTGAACCGTTCTACGAGCGGATCAACTTAAAAGTTGTTCGCAACCAAACATTGTTAAGGTGAGGTCCCGTGTATGTAAGTTCGGGCGGCGAGCACGAGCAACGTCCACTTGAAAGTGTCAACTCGTCGCGCAGGAGGGTCTGATGGACACAGGCGAGCTGGCACAACGAGCCGCGAACACCTAAACGAGCACGGAATCTCAACAAAGGCCACGCACCATCATCGCAAAGGGTGGTCGACAAGGGGATGTCATAAAGAATTGAAAATACCAACCTCGACAATTTTTATCGGAACTTTGCGGAAGTGATTTCAATCGATTTCTGATGCTTCTGCGATCAAAATGATATCTCACATCGCGTAAATCGGACTATTTTTAACGAAATTATATGGAAAATCTGATTGCATAATTGAAAAGTTATTTCGTTAAAAGTAGTTCGATTTACGCGACGTGAGATATCATTTTCATCGGGAGAACACCAAGAATCCAATGGCATCGCGTTCACGTTGATACGATGAATAAAGAATTCGATTGTATCAAAAACTGATTGATCGATCGCCCGTTTGACCCCAGACCCTTGAGCGAACCAAGGTAGGCGCTTACGGCCTCGGTGAAAACAAGCATTGGGGGTCTCGCTTCGAACCACTCGAAAGGGTTTTTCGATTTTTTTGAGCGTTCGATCCAGGCTCGCGTGGAATAGTCCCCCGTGTTCGCGAGCCTAGTCCGTGGACGGAGACCCAAACGCTCGTAAAAATCGATCCTTTCAAGTGGTTCCAACTGTTCGTCGTCGCATTTAGCGACCTTTTGCTCGCTAGTAGGAACGTGTTTTCGAACAAAATCCGGCGAGCACGGACAATTTATTGCTCGAGCACGCTCGTCAGATAGATGGGACCTCACCTTTAGGGAGCGGTGACCTTTCGGGATGCACCCAATGTGTCGACGCGGACGGCCAATGGGACGTTCTATTGTTTACTTCGTCTTTAACCGCAATGAATAATACACATACACACAATTACACTTCCTTCTTTGTTTATACGATATAGCTACGATTTACGAAAACTTGTCCCAAGTGAAAAGGTTCATCCGATTCGTTTAACGTAAAACAACGATCAGCGGAAGAGATATTACACGATTACTATCGTCTACGTCGTCTCGCACGCCGCTGCGACGATAATAGATCATCGACGGATGAAAAGGATCGAAATTGTCGTCTAAGCGGCATCGATCGATGTTGTTCCCGCAGAGAAATGTTTTATTGTTTCTGGCGTTTCTGTTATTGCTATTTACCCCCTCTTCTAAAGTGCAACGACCGAGCTCGATTTACCCAGATTTCTTAGCGTATTACGTTGCCCTATGATAGATTACGAGTTACAATTAGTGACAGGACTGATATGATACATATTGATGATATACAGTGGGTGTAGAAAGTATTCGTACACCGATCAATTTCTCCAAAAAACTTTTCTGTGAAATTGTAGTTTCTTAACTTCTTTTTTTATAATCAATGATATTTTACATATTCTCGCAAGTCTCTGAGATAGATATAACCCAAACAACATTTACTAGTTAATATAATTTGTGAAATTAACAAAAAAATGGGAAAAGTTGGTAAAAGTATAGAAGCAATAAGTATTTGTACGATTCTTATGACGAACCATTTACAGAAGAGTTTGTAACGTAAACACATTAGTTTATTGCTCCGTACGAATTAGAAAACATCAAATTTCCAGGAAAATACTTTTAACAGTTGTGCGAATACTTATTGCTTCAACATTTCTATCGATTAATTGTTTTTTTCTTGTTAATTTCGCAACTTACATAAATAGCTGTCTTATTTGTAATCTATCTATTCTAGAGATTTCCGAGAATATGTAGAATGTCATTGTTGATAAAAAAATAAGTTAATAAATTACAATTTTACCTAGTTTTTTTTGGAAATTGATCGGTGTACGAATACTTTCTACACTCGCTGTACAAGCACTTAAATTTGCATTCGAGCAGCTTCAAATTAGATTACGAATAACGCTTCAACAAAACGTGGTCTTTTTTACACATTCGTCGGTATATTATTTTATATATGTATTCATCTTATATTTACATCTTTACATATGTGTATATGCAATAAAGACGTTAAATAAAATAAAATAAAATTTGATACCAAAGTACGTAATGAATGTATTGAAACGCATTGAAATCTCGAATATTATGTCAGTGTTATAATTCATAGGAGGCATAAATACTAATGTGAATGTTCTAAAATAAGAAATAATATCTAATCGGTGTTAAATAAGAAGTGCAAGAACAGATGCAACTCCAAGTAATTACAAAATCCAGTTGGTAAAAGTAATTACGTGAAGTCACATATACTTTGCAACTATTTATTGCATACCAATTATATTCATACCATAAACTTTGTTTCTTATTTTTGATACATTTGCAGTAGTATTGGAACCTACTCGATTTATACGTTATATGTATCAATAAGTATTTATTACAAAAACATCAGTATCGCAAATTGAAGTCAAGAACGGGCTATGAGTATCGATATTTTCATGTAGATATCGGAACAGTTCGATATAAAATTACACTATTATGTGGTAATACACTATTATCGATACGGTATCAGTCCCATCACTAGTTACAGTGCCACCCGGATAACTGACCAAATTTTACCCCGGATAATATAACCATGATCATTCCTACTACAAATCCCAAACAAGGACGATTCGTCAAACATACCGAGTCAAATTTCATTGAAATTTCACTGAAAATTGAATTTTTTATCTTTTTCGTTACATCCTCGTGAGAGCGTTACCAAATTCTGATCGAATTGATGACATTTTCCTGATAAAAGTAAGTCCAAACACGATCTCATGTGAATTATTCTCGATTATTAAAAAACGATTCAAATTACGTGTTATTAAAAATGATTCAAACATGGTCGTGTTTGGTCTCACATCCATTGTAACGATCACGCCGATCCACTGCTAACGTTCTCACGAAGATATAATATAATATAAAAAGACAATAACAATTTTTATTTTGACCAATGACCGATTCATCCACGGACATAGGAATATAGGATATATTCAGCCGAGGCATAGGCTGGCAAAGGACGTGGTGCGGTATGAAGCCAAAATGGGAGGCTCGTCGACCATCTTACGTTGCCAATTTATAGCGGAAAGTTTAAATAGAACTATAATTGAAAATATAGTTATATGTTTGAAAATAAATTTTTACGATTTGAACACTTTGACATACCTAAACGAAAAAAAAAAAACAAAATAACAAAAATAAAACAATGAAATACTTAATCGTTGTATCGTGGTTATTAATTTGTATGGGGATTCCCGATCAGTTACCCGGACAGACACGTGCCTTACACCTTCGTGACGATGATATAACGCATGGTCGAAACGTAAAAGCGAGTGCTGGAAGTGCGTGTCTTTTTTTTCGCGTGTCGAATCCCGCGTGCCGTGGAATTCGCGACTCCTCGTGAAAACTCTACCACTATATTATACGCAGGCCTCTATTAGACTTACGGTAGCACGATAAACCTCTATAAAAATAAGAGCTATCCTACGTAAACGTATTACAAAAATAAATGGCATTGTACTCTGCTAAAGAAGCAAAATGGTACAGGCGCAATGTCGAACGACGCGAGCATCGTTTATAATCTTCGACTCCGTCCTCTTTTCTTTCGCGCTTTTCCGATCTCCCCTTTTATTTCCGTCTTTCCAATCGGTTTTTCTTTTCTATTCTCTTTTTTTTTTATTTTTCTTCGTTTCCTCCGCCGCACCGCTGACACGACCACCCCCGCGCAAGAGGGACCGTCCCTGATAATAAATCGAAATAGATTTTGCTCTTATTGAATTTCGTATATCACCCTCGACGACCGCCCCGTCCCCCTTTCCCTTCGCCCGGCGTTGATCAACTCTCGCCCTCGCGAAAGTCGATTTAATTGCATAGCGCGCAGCTCGTACCAGGAGACGAGCCATGGTATTATGGTTGATTGCCTCTAGCGCTCTAAGGTCGACGTTCAAACGACGCTTGGGGTCGACAGAAAGAAAAATTATAACTTTGTTTCCGAGGGAAGCATTCACGCCAATCCTGGGACTATTTGAATGTCTTTCGAATTTTTTCCATGTATTTGAATGTTACAAATAAACATCGAATACCTATCGTTATTTGAATGTCTGAGTATTCGAATGTTATTATTCCGATATTATTACACGAGTACTTAACCGAGTATTCGAGTGTGATTATTTCGACATTTGAGTATTAAATTACTCGAATATTTAAATATTCAACCGTTGAAATGTTCGAATACTGTTTGAATATGTGAGTATTCGAATAGCATTGCGATCAACGCGAACTGTATGATATGCAGTGGTTCTAGTTATAATGATAATTTCAAAAAAGAGAAAATATATTTTTTCTCCATTCGTTGGAAAGCATTGATGGAATTTCATTTCGTCGTCAATTTCAATTAATGGTAGGTTGATTATGGGCATGCCTCGCCTTTGTACTCTAACGTATACTTAGTGCTACTTTTATACATTTTCTTTCTCTACTTGATACTTCGTTATTTCTTTTGTATACAATCCTGGAAAGAAGTATCTTATTACTACAGTTAACTGTTGGGGTAGTGAAAAATTCTCATGTTTTTTACTTTTACTTTTTTCGTATTCATCTAACAGTGGCACTTATCACTGCCATGTCTTCGTTGAAAAACTGTCGCGAGGAAGTAGCGAGTGGCCAAATAAATTTTGCTAATTACAATTAGAGAACGTTTTATTTAAGTCTGCCCTTAGTTAAAAGTAATGAAGAAAATGTAGCGAAACAATATGCGCTGAATTACTCGCAGCTTTTCCATATTCTACCTAAACGTGGATAACATACTTATGCGAAATTTTATTTCGAATAACAAATAAATATCCGAACTGAATTTAATCGAATAATATTTTCTTCGTTATTTAAACGCGACGTTCGTCTATAAGTAACTGTCAGTCACATAAGTATTGATGTTTCGAACTAAATTTGTCATTACAAAATGTTTGAAGTTTATTCGCGTACATTATTATAATGAAACTTTTATTTGAAAATATCAAACCTATCATTTAATTTAGACAAATTTCCTCGATAGACATACAGGGCACGACAATTTGCGAGACTCGCTGTAAGTCAGCTGTTTCACACAATTTACAAAATCGTTCAGTTAGAGTTTTGCCTTTATTCGTCCAATTATTTATCTGAATAAGAATGTCTTCGAATGGAAATTTATTCAAATAAAGCTCAACTGTGCTCCCTACAGTGCTTCCACTCTACAATTTTTCAACGTAACTTTTGTTTTAAATATGAAACTGGGATACGTCGACCTCTATGCTATCTTCACGTTGAATACTTGAGCGTGGTAATGCGAGCACACTGCACATGTCCTATGAGCATGACCGTCTTGTCCCTTGAGCGCTGGAGGGAATCAAGGCTCAACCCCTTCGTGTCCACGACATCAAGATTTTATTTATAAATACGTATATACAAACAGTTTACCCCTTCCTCCCTCTATTTGAAACTTTTAATCGCACCACTGGCTGGTACACCACTTGTAACAACTTCAGTACAATGATAAAATAACCGTAATCAAAGTATTTCAATTATATTTCGAAATACATTGTTTTATTTCGCAATTTCAGTATACAAAAAGACTGATGTGCACTTATAAAAAAAACAAAAGGAATAATATTTACTGCAACTTAGTGTGGCCACGAAGCGGTTGAACGTTCTTGTTCGAAACATATCACAAGCAAGTATAACCATACGAGTGAACGTTTTAAAAATGTCGACTGTTTGAATAATTTGCTATTTCTCGGCTAGTCGAATTAGTATTCGTACGATCGAGTATTCAGCACGACTCCATAAAACGAGTACTTTTATGTTTGGTTGGCTCGAATTTAATTTGAATGTCTCGAGCACTCGAGCAAACCTAATCGCTGATGCAGTCAGCCACCATACTACATCTGCTAGTACAAAAAGCTAAAATTTATGCTTCAAATGGGGAGAGTCCAATTGCATCAGTTAGGCGTGTTAGATACGCAAATCATTAAATAAGCATTAAATTCGGACTGGAACTAAAATGGAGAATAATTCATTCTATTTTAATTTAATCTTCAAATTTTTAATCTTGATATACTAATATACGATTTGTATCGGTTGACGTTAATTATAAACGAATTTGCTAAATATTTTTGTTTTCAAAGTATCGTTATGTTTTTTTTTTTTTTTTATCGTTCACAACATAGCAACTTACAGAGTCGATGCAGGCTTTTGCGACTGACTGTATATACACGCGATCAGGTGGCACGAATTGCACTTCGGATGATAAATTTCTTTGAATTCCAACCCGAGTCGACGAACGTGAAACGAAACTACGACTCGGTATTTTTTTGTAATTACCATTAGGCGACACTATTGACATTGTGTCTTTAGGACAATATTGATGCGTGTAGTATAATTATCAGTTCAATCGAATATGCGTGGACAACAAATTGCGAGAGCGATAAAAAGAACCCAAGCAGGATAAAATTTCATTCGATGACGAAAATTGAAATTTGTATTTTTTCAATGTACCCAGCGCCGTCTTAACGTTTTATGGAACTAGTACATATAGTTATGAAAATGACAAATATCAGTTTAGACGTGGCCGTCAAATGTTTTTTATGTCTGCGACATCTAAACGAACCGTGCACTGATTTGCCCAGAGGTCTACAAAGCTGTTAAAACGACCCTCAATGTACATGTATGTATATTCGTTGGAACATCATCAATGGATTCGTGAGATTTTTGTGACAAAAACGAGCACAAACACCACATCATTCCGATTATTTTTAATTATACGTATTAAAAAAAAAATGATTTCAATGACGTGATATTAATAATCGTCCAAATGAGGTTACGTTTGAATTCATTTTCACCAAGAAAACTTGACCAACCCGTTAATAGTACTCTTGCGAAACACACACTGAAAAATATAAAAATAACAATTTTTATTAGCGGATGACTAATCCCGCGTATGTTAATCTAATTAAATCACTCCTCGATGCATTTAAAGATCGATACCTTTGCTAAATGTATGCAAACAAGTGGACCCGTTCGGTGACATACAAGCGGGGACTATCAGAGATTCGAATTACTCGGTCATATTATTGTGAGAATTTCTCTGGACATAATGGCTAAAATATATTTCTCGTAACGAATTTAGTCGAAGAAACATCCACAAACTATCTAACATTGATCGAAGTTTGAAGATTGTAATAAGGGTAAATTAAGGATCTCGAAAACGTAAGAGAATTGTGAAACTTTGTTAATATAAAGCGAGCATCTTCATAAATAATGTGTTACTTTATTATAAAAATTCATTCTAAAGCGGCGAAATTAATCCTCGGCGAGTGGACTGCGTTCTAATTTTTTTTTTTATCTTTTAGGGTTATCTTTTGCTTCGCTAATCTAGATTATCGCTTAATCCGGACGATCTCCCTTCTGAATTAATCCGGACTGACGAGGTTTTACTTACTATGGTATGCTGGCGCATAGATGATACGAGAGGGCTTGTACGAAAGTAAAGCCAAATGATTTTGAAAATCCAGTAACGTTTGTTAAAACTCGACAATATTTTGTATACATCCGTCGCATTATCTTCTAGTTGTCTCTGATAGTTACGCCATCATACGTTCTTTGTAATGTAACAAATTTCTTGTACTTAATATTTTAAAACCAAGCTAGCTATGACAAGAAGTAAAAGAAGCGAGAGACTTGTCTCTAGACATTTGTTACCTTCGAAGACTGATTCCACCCCTTTAGAGTGGATAATATTTATTTACTCAGCCGAAAAGGAAAAGTTCGTATATTTTTCATTACATCTTCACGATCATATTGTCAATTAATCGATGAAACTTTTCCGAAGAAAATAAGCCGAAATATAACTTTATTCGGGCTACTTTTAATTCTACGCATAGAAAGTTATTTTAATGGCAAACAATGAAAAATAAGCCGAATAAAGTCATGTTTAAACTCATTTCAACCGACAAGAGTTCCGCCAATAAAAATATAACGAAAGATAAAAAAAAGATTTAATTTCATAGTAATAACTGATGCAGAAATACGCGTGAAATGTCGCATTAACGTTTTGGTCACCGAGCGCATGTAGCGTCTTGCCTGCAATTGCTCTATCTCTCTCACTCATTCGTATGTTATCCCCACTTATTTTTCTTATCGGACGGAGCATACAAGGCTCAGCCTCGGCTCGAGATCACCACATAAAAGAATCACTACATACCTACTCCTCTTTCGAGTAAATTAGCAATCCTAATTTCATTAAACACAAAAATTACTATATTTATGAAGATACGAAACAGTCCCAAAGTTTCGCAATTTCTTAAATTTCGAATTCTAAAGTTTCTTCTCAAAAATCGATTTGTTGTTTTGGCTCAACCGTACGATTTTTGACATTCTCTCACGAGTATAGATATGGACGTTTTCCAATCGATTTGTTTTCAAAGAAATTCTACTCCCAGAAACGAAGGAATCGAATAATGTAACGTAATTTATTTCGCAACGAGATTAACGGAGAATCGGGTAAAGTACAAGCATCGTTGTTAATATCCGTACTCTCCACCGTGGGACACCTATCCGAAGAAACATAATACTGACATGGACGAGCACGAAATAATAATAATAATTATTATTATTATCGCAATAACATATATACATATGAAATCGTCAAACGAAAACGTAAATTTAATAAGCATACAAAGAAAAATATATCCAACAATTACATATATGCATATATACATATATACATATATATATGTATATATATTTATAAATTATAATCACTTTCGAAACGGTCATGTAAAAAATATTGTGGATCGATACAAAATAATCACATTGCACGGAATATCGCTATTCTCGGAGCCATTCTTATCTCAATTAGCCACGCAATTTTTTCATTTCTCGTTCGAGTAACAATTATTTGTGATTTTCGTATACAAACGGCGCATTATGGACGCGTCATTGCGCTATTGTTTTAAATTACACCCTCTTGTCTCATAAAAAAATGACGATCTTTACGTCGGCACTTTCCGTTTTCGTTTGCTTTTTAATGGACGCGAACATCTGTAACTACTAAACGAAGAGACAAAGAGAACACGCGTAAGAACATTCTATACATATAGTCCCGACACAGCTGTTCGTTACGTTTCGACAGAACAAAAATCACGTTAAACACCCGCAAAAAAAAAAAATGGCGAAATGATCGGTATCGCGACGGATGTACGTGCGGAGTAGAAGGCGAACAGAAAGGAAAAGGAGAATGACGAAAGCGAGAAACAAGGATTTGTAGAACTATAATGTAGCGTGAAAAAAATAGTAATACTTTGTGTTGAGATTACGATTCCTTCCAGTTACGAGAGGGAGTTAAGAAATCGATGTCAAGGGAAGAAACTTTCGATAAAAGACAAGCTTTGTGCTAAGACACATTAACGACTTTTCGACGATCAAACTATTTAAGCGAGTTAAGCCTTTATCGTATGAATTTCATTTTATCTTTCGAAAGAGAAATTATATCTTATCTATTCGTACGTTCATAAATTAATTAATATTTCAATTGAACAATTTACGCTAAAGTCGAGTTAACCCTCTACTAGTTTGTTTTAAATAAGCGGTTATATAATAACGGTTTTAAATAACGGTCATGCTACAATTTTGTCTAACTAATCGACAATTGAAACATTAGCTCACCTCTCATAATTCGAAACTAATTCCATTGTTGCACTGGATGCAAAAATACTCGGACACGGACCCGATGTTCTTTACCGCCTCGACCGAACACTGTCGTGCAATCTGAAATCTGAACTAATCTGAAGTCGTCAGTATGCCCAACCAAGAAAACCCTAACAACAAACTCGAGAACATGGCTGCCGGTTTACGCGGTAAACGTACCACGTGACCTCGCTACGGTACTTTTCGTGCTTCGAAAATATATACATATTGATGATATACAGTGGGTGTAGAAAGTACACCGATCAATTTCCCAAAAAACTTTTGTGTGAAATTGTAGTTTCTTAACTTCCTTTTTTATAATCAATGATATTTTACATATTCTCGGAAGTCTCTGAGATAGATATAGCCCAAACAACATTTACTAGTTGATATAATTTGTGAAATTAACAAAAAAATGCGTAAAGTGGGTAAAAGTATAGGAGCAATAAGTATTGGTACGATTCTTATGAGGAACCATTTACAGCAGAGTTTGTAACGTAAACACATTAGTTTATTGCTCCGTGCGAATTAGAAACAGGGTTGGGAACAATTAATTACTTTTAAAATTAATTTCCGTCTTTAATTGACAATTAATTACAAACGATTTAATTAAAAATTATTTCATTAAAATTGAATTAAGCAGAATTAATTCAAAGCCATTTACTTGACGATTACTTTAAGCAGAATTAATTCAAGCTATTTAATTGACGATTTGTTTATATCTTCAATGTTAAAAGAGATTTACATAAAATTTAATTAATTGTATAAGTAACACATATAAGTTTATTAGATGGATGCCAGATATATCCGGCGCTCGTACAGAAAGGGTTATGCCGGTAATACCAAATTAGCTGAACTGCTTTATGTTTTTAGTATATTACTTTAACAAATACATTATTCTATATACAAGCAACTCATTTTGATGAGGTTAATAGTATTTAATATATTGCATTTGTCGCTACAAATTGGTTTATATATATATATGTTTATTTATATGTGTTACTTATATAATTAATTGAATTTTATATAAATCTCTCTTAACATTGAAGATATAAACAAATCGTCAATTAAATAGCTTGAATTCATTCTGCTTAAAGTAATCGTGAATTAAATGCCTTTGAATTAATTCTGCTTAAATTAATCGTCAATTGAATGGATTTCAATTAATTCTGTTTAAAGTAATCGTCAAGAAAATGGCTTTTAATTAATTCTGCTCATATCAATCGTCAATTAAATATCTTCGATTAAATTCGCTCATATCAATCGCCAATTAAACGACTTTCGATTAACTCTGCTTAATTCAATTTTAATTAAATAATTTGTAATTACATTTATTCAAAATATTTATTAAGTTGATTTAATTAAATTTGTTTAAATCAATTATTTAATTAAAAATTGTAATTGATTATTATTCAAACCATGATTAGAAAACATCAAATTTCCAGGGAAATACTTTTAACAGTTGTGCGAATACTTATTGCTTCAACATTTCTATCGATTAATTATTTTTTTCTTCTTAATTTCGCAACTTACATAAATAGCTATTTTTTTTTTTGTAATCTATCTATTCTAGAAATTTCCTAGAACATGTAGAATGTCATTGTTTATAAAAAATAAGTTAATAGGTTACAATTTTACACAGGTTTTTTTGGAAATTGATCGGTGTACGAACACTTTCTACACCCACTGTATATATACATCTTGATCGATTCCCTTACGCGTTAACTATCGTATATACAAGCTTGGCCAGTGACTTTCGCAAGGACATCTCGCGAGACACTCGTGCTTTGTTTACCTTCGTTTGCACCCAGTGTTTCTTAACCTTCTCAAGCATACGGCACAGTTGAAAACAGTAATGGCAAACGAAAGACGAATTTTGATAAGCGATAGAATTTTACTGGTACTCCAGAACTTTCATAGTAAATTTGCACTTTATTAAATTTATATCTTTATTTGGTTTAGACTAGACACTTTCACGACTGTATTTTGCAGTAAATGAAAAGGTGACCGTCGTATTTTCAATTCGCAACGTATTTTTCATATAAACGGATATCAACAAAAATTTTGATGAAAGAATCAAGTAAGCGATTAATACCCATAAGAAAGTTTACGTGTAATAGTTAAGCGTTTTACGCATTTATATGGTGCAGATGATAGACACGAAAACTGAAATCGCAAATGTGAATATTTTATGTTTCATTCGGGTAACTAATTTATTAAAATAGTATATTGGCACGGCGTTATGAGAACGTTGCCTGATTTTCCTAATTTTGGCACGGAAAATGACTCTCCGTTTGCCATCGTTGCTTTAGAGGAAAATAATAATTTCACGCTCATGGCACAGTTTACAAAGGAATGATCCTGGTACAGTTTTTAATCGTAAATGATTATAAGAAAAATTAAAAAAAAAAAGAAAATTGTAAAAAATAAGAATTTATTTGATCTTTTGGCAAACATTCACGGCACAGTATTGCCAACTTCACGGCACGGAGGTTAAGAATCACTGGCTTAACCGTTTGACTGCAGTCGTCGTTTTGTTGAGCAGCGCCAAAATTAAGACAGAATAAAATGTGAAATACGCGATCATTTTATATATGGATTTTATTGAGAATTTGTATATGTATCTAGAATCGAATGCTTTTTCAAAAAGTAGCATTATAATCCACCGGATAAGAGTATTGAACGAGTTAGAAAGTATTTAGCAAATAAGGGCTGCTCATCCACGATCGAACGGTTAAACATAACGCATAGAGGTGTGTTAATACTCGAGAGCTCTTAGTATACCCAGATATACGAGTAATGTAGTGATAGTTATCCAGATAACAGCAATACTTGGGTTTTATACCATTACGATTATAATAAATAAATTAATGTGGAAATATGCATAAAGTATGCAATTTTAGCATTTACTACATATTACAGTAAAAAATTAGAAATAATATTCTTTGGAAAACAGAGTATTTTATAACGAAACTGTAAACTAATTACTATTACTTGGATAATTGTCACCAAAACGTATACATTTACTACTAGTAATACCATTATCGCGTTTTGTATCATTTCTTTTGCTTCGATTGTAACGATTAGCATTATCATCACTATTTACGTGTAAACGTAATAATTCACATAGGCGACATGAATGATCAATAAAATTTGTACGAATTGCAGTAAGTGGTGGAAATAACTACGTGATAACCTCAAGGACAAAATTTCATGCTCTCGAGTATTAGCTCACGTCTAACCAAGTATCCATGCACAACGTGTTTCTCGGATACTAACAATAAACTATAAACTAGGGCTAGGACTATTTGTCGAATTTTTGTCAAATATTCGGCGAATGATTCGAATAGTTGATTATTTGGATGTTTGACCATTATCTGGATATTTTTAGTACTTGAATAGTGGACTGTAAGTCAAATTCTTGGAATCGCTCTTTTTTAAACTCTTTTTTAAACTCTTGAGGGACGAATTCTAAATGAACTCTTTTCTTGCCTTAATCGAGTCGAGTAGTTATTGGTATAATCATATTAGGAGTGACGATACTCGAGACATGATATTCGATTACTCATATTCGAATTTAAACATTCGATTAGTCGTCCCAGCCCTACTATAAACGCGTAAAACAAGGAAAGAGGGCGCTGGTAAAAAGAGAAAAAAAGAAGACAACGATTTCCCCGACGAACAGAACGACTCTTGCATCCAGTCGCGTATTTCTACTATTTTTCCCTCTTTTTTTTTTCATTTTCGCTATCGATTTTCTTTCCGTTTCTTTTTTTTCTTTTTTTTTTAATTTTTTTACTATTGGTCCGACATGTGCTCTTTCGAAGAAAGGACCCTATCACTTTCCTCTCTTCTTATGAAAAATACCCGAACATTCGATGTACATGCCATGGATAAAAAAAAAAAGAAAAGAGAACTCTCAGATACGTCCGCAGCGTTACGGTCAGAATGATTGAGATCGTTAAACTGATCCGGTGGCTGCGAAGTATCAGTGCTGGACAAAGCCTAAACCGTGCCATGCTTCGAAAAATACTGTTTGAAATAGGTTTCCTCGATTTTCGTACGAAAATCGACACGGATAAAATCTTGTTTCGCGCGATTATGGTCTCTATCGTCGATAAATGGATCGTATGTTCGTTCATTAGACGAACGTTTTTCTTTCTCTTTTAAGTCTGGCTCGTTTACTGTCAAATCAACCCCCATACCGCGTCTAATTACCGATACAAGTGTTCACTTGTATGTTACGAGTAACAAGTATCGAATTCCTAAAGTTCAATAAGAAAAATCGTGGTCCAAAAAGGAGACACTCGTGCGTATTTATAATAATATTAAAATCGCATGTACACGTTAACGCATTACTGATGAAAGAATTACATATGTACAGAAATAGGTAAAATTGTATTCGAATAATAGATAACAGTTAAATCGTTACTCGTCCACTGTGAAATATTTCATTTAGTAATATAAATTCTAATTTTCGTTCGACGTATAACGAATAAACAATTGTTTATCTCGCATCTGTCATTTGAAATTTGTGCTCAGATAAGAATTTTGCCCACATCTGCACGCATAGAGATGTTCAGTACAAAAATAAAATAAAATATTTTTCTAATAAGATAGTGGTGTTATATTAGCTGAAAAGGGAACTGCCGTTTTGCAGAGAGTTCCATCGATATTTTTTGTTCGCATAGATATCTCTCTTTCGTATCATTTCTAATTTCAAGTAACGCAAACTATTTATTTTCCAAGGGCGGAATAATTTAAAACACGTTGCTCGAATAATTAATATATATTTTTTAAAAGATACCGAATTAATTCCAAGTCCCAAAATTCGATTATTCGATTAAATGAGAACAACATCACGCAGAACTAGAAACATCGACGGAAAATCACAACTTTTGATAAAAACGAAATACTATAACAAAAGAAAGTATTTATCGCAAAGTTCTTAGTTTTGGTTTAGCCATAAAATTAAAAGCTACGAAAGATCATGAGATTATCACAGAAAAAAATATAGATCAAGATAAACTAGCAGACAAAAAATCATTTGCTTCGTGCAATTCGTCAGCGAGAGAATACTTTTGCGCACGATTTTACTATTTTGCGTATAATTTTCCGCGTTTAAACGTATCCATGATATTCCATTTTACAAAAGATATACGTTAATGTAAATAACGAAAATTTCTTTTCCAATCCGTTATTCCATATCTTGATTCTTTTAAATAATAAAAACGAGCAAAAACATACTCAACTGTATATTTGCTCACAAAATTAGCTCATCTATACAAAGCATAGAGAATATTGGGTTGTCCAGAGAGTTCGTGCCAAATTATTCAAAGATGACATAAAATTAATAAAAACATTCGACTAAAAAGAATAGATTTCCATCCATTTTTAACAAACATGTACGTAATTACAATAATCCCTCGAAGTAACAATAGATTTCTCCTTCGACATAAGGACATAAGTCATCCGCGCCACAATTAATCTTTAATTATCGCGTGATGATTAAACAAGTGACCATCACTGAAAATTTTCATTTTTCCACTTCTCGATATATCATCGTACGAGTACTATCGATAATAAATAACGGTGTAAAAAATAATGGTGAAAAAAACCAACAATTAAAAAATGATTAACATCGCCAGGAAAGTGATTACTTTTCTGAAACACATCAATTTATTTAACAAGATTCGACGTTAACCGAACTTAAGTCGCTAATAACCATTAGTAATTGTTGCGACTCTAAACGTATATTACAAAATAAATAAATAAAATACAACCTTTTATCATCTTTTTACTACTATTGTCGTATCAAAATACTTGTATGGTAACCAAAGAATACGTTTACAAAAGTTATCGAACACAATGTTTACCAGTCCAGGATGAATATTTCTACCACGTTCGGGAGGCTATGTTTATTAAAAATTTCAATTTACATCTCGTTATCGACGACTATCCACGACCTGTTCCATTCCAGAACAGAAAAACAATTCAGATTATAAGTGATTAACAGTCGGCGCAAATTTTCCGGACAACCCATTATTAATCTGGAGTAAAAGTTATCCTAAAGAGAGCAAACAACTCGAATACTTCTATTTCAATCGATAGAATAACAACGTATATAACAAAGAAGTGCTCGGAACAATATTTTTTTGTTTCTTAGTAGAAAGGGTCTCTTTTATTTTCACGGATGGAAAGAATTTGCTTGCCCAGCACCGTGAAAGCGCATATGTATCGAGGAAACGCAGAAATAAGTATTAAAGAGAGGAGTAGGGGGTTTATTAGAAAGCGAAAAGATGGGACGAGAGAACTAGAGAGTATAAAGAATTAAAAACAAAAGTCGGACAGAGAGAAAAGAAGTAAAGAGATCGTAACGAAGGATCGACCGATCAATTCGGAACTACAATTGTTTTGTTTTCTTCTTAGGTATTCCTACGAGCTACCTATTGTATTTACAATCATAACAAGCTACAAAATATGTATATCGTTATGTAATTAGGAGCTGCGCGAACATATGCACGGAGGCTTTAAATCACAGCATTGTAGTACAATTAATATTTCATAGAGCTGTACAATGACTAGCCAGCATGAAGAACGTCGCTTTTCTTGTTCTCATTGCACCTAAGTTATCCGAACGAAACACGGGAAACGTGCCTTTTTCATTTCACGCGCGAAAGATACGATCGTGGAATATTTTCTTTTTTTCTTTTTCTTTTATTCCTCTCCACCTCACGGATGCAAGCAACAATACGTTCCACGCGTAACCGAATACGAACAAAAACATCAACAAATGACACAAAGAACAAATATCGTTTTCCCCTCTTTCTGTGTGTCGCAATCCTTTGCGAGTAAATCAGTCTTGGCCCGGTGACTTCGCGTCTCGTTTAAATCAAAAGCCTCAGGCATACGCGCGCAGAGAATTGTTCGTCGTTTTATTTTATATATATATATATATATATATATAATATATATATATATATTTTTTTTTCTTTTTTCTTTTGTTCTCTGCGAAGACTAAAAGACCGTCGGAACAGATCTCTACGATATAAGGAAGTTCGAGGCACGCTAGCGCGAATATATTTTCTCTTTTTTCTTGGTTTTGTGTTTTGTTTTTTTTTCTTGTTTTTGTTCTGTTTCTATTCGAATCGAACCGTGAACCCGCTTTACCCGCCGTCGGAGATGGGCAGAATTTTACTCGAATAACAGATGAGAAGAAAAAACATTAAATTCGATCGAACGGTTACATTTTCGTTTCGTTTAATTTAAATTGCAAAAGTTTGCGTTTTTTCATTTGTTCTTTTTTTTCTTCTTTATTTTAATTGTATACGAATTTTGCCGTATCTCTATTACGCTGCTGATTCGAAAACACTCGAAGCGCGCACGCGCTACGTTCGTCCGTCGCGTTTTGATTCGTTATTAACGCGCGCGCGATCGATCTTCTATTTTCGTTTTATCGTCGAAAACGAACAGACACCGCGCTGGATCGTACGCAAAAATTTCCGAAGGAAACGAAAGCTTTTTCGCGGCTGTCATGGTTCCCTCGCTTGTATCTAAGCTTCGTGGAGTTAGTGATAAAAGATTAACAATAATCGTGATAATCGTATTAATCAGAACGTTAATAATAATAATAATAATAATAATCGCTAAAACTAAGCTCTAACGGTAGTTAAAAAAAAAAGGAAAAAAAAAAGGAAAAGATCAACAGCCCTGCTATTACACTCCTAGTACTTAGAACTAACACGATCTGCACATTCGCTCGTCGTTTTTTTTTTTTTTTTTATAATACATCCGTATATATATGTATACGTATATACAATATGTATCTGTGTGTACAATACACTTCGATATGTGAAAAGTAAGTACACCCATGGAACTGATTCAAAGCCGTGTAATTGTCCTACGCGATAAAAGAACACCGACACCGTAACGTTTCTATCGTTCATGTAACATACATACATACGTACGCGGTGAGCTACGAAGAATTAGTACGAAGCAGTGGCGTAACTAAGGCTGCACAATAAGAGTCCCGATTTCGATACGAACGAAAAGCAAATATGTATATCGATTAATTTCTAATTGTTTTTTTAATCGTATACGTTTCGTAATTACAGACTCTGTAATAAGTAGCGAGTACGGAAAAGCCCCATAATTTTCCCACGAGAAATCTTTTATTTCGAGAGCTACAAAACAAATATATCAAATCATTTTTGATTATTTTTTTTTAATTCCACACATTTTTTTTTTTTTTGTTGTTGTTGTTGTTGGTAAATATAAGTTTTGTTCCGTAAAATTGTGTAAAATAATGTTTTACGAATTTCACTGGTTGTTCGTCTTTCGCGATTAAAAATACCTCTACCATTTTCTAATATTATATAATATTCAAAAGATAGAGTTAACTTTCCCCTAAAAGTATCCCAGAATTGGTAGTTGCGCCACTGGCTCGAAGGGTAGGGAAAGAACTGAAGCAAGGTGAAGAATGAGGAAAGAAAGAAGTAGATGAAACGTGAGAGAAGGAAAATGACAAGAGAACAAACTTAAGATCAAAGCTGAAAAAAAAGCCATGGTGACTACGTCACGGGTCCTACCCAATACACGCGCTATGGACGTTACTAAAATGAAGCAACGTTTGCGTTTTTTTCTAATAATAATAGTAGTTATAGTAGTAGCAATAATGATAATAATAATAGCGAGAATAATATATAGTTGGGAGAATGTCAGTGGTGGTGGTTGTGGTGATGGTAATGTTAGTGAGAGTATTAGTAAGAGTAGTACTAGTGTTGTAGTAATAATAGTAGTAGCAGCGTTAGTAATAGTAATATTCTTATTTTTGTTTTGTTTGTAAAAGTAATAGTAGGGTGTCTACCAAACACCTTCGGTAGAGACCAATGTCCGTTAAATTCTGACAGCTACATACGCTCCGTGACATTGCTTTCTTATTTTTCCTCGTTTTGATATCATCAAAATAGTAAACCAATAGTTTAAACGTTGTAGATAATAATTACTATCTATATCACAGATCCAAGTGACTAAACTCCTTTAAAAATATAATATAAATATGTTATGCGTATAATGGTTCGCGCATAATATATATACACACATAGATATATATATATATATATGTATATGTACTCGCAATGTGATTGAAAAAGAGGTAAATCAAGAAGTGCGGAAACTTGGAAAACTCGTGTAGAAACGTTATTCGGGATAGTTTATGCTAACATCGATGTACCACGACGAAGATCGATAAAACGAGGAAAATTCAGCGATCGAGGCGAATCATCGATCGCTGCTCGAGTACGTCCCTTCGAACGGTGCTATTTAATTTCAGAAATAGGCAAAATTTTATTGGAATAAAATTATTCGATTGAATAGCGTAAATCTTTATCTATCCAACGTGAAATACTTCCATGCTACAATTTAAATACTAATTTTGATTAAACGAGTAACGAATAAAAATGTGTTTCATCTTTTATTCGTTATTCGAACTTTTCATCCAGATAAGAATTTTGCCCATCCCTGTTTAATTCTCGTTAAAATATACGCTCGTCAACGTAGCGATCCATTATATGGACCGAGGGGTGACCGAATACGTGCAAAATGGCAATCAATGTACAATTGATTTGCCATTCTCTTCTGTTCCTTTCTAAAAAATTGAAACAAGATCGGTGCGTAAAAATTGTTTAGTATTATCAATCCACGATTGGGGTTAAGCATCCATCGCGATCCAGAAAGCGGATGCTCTTTAGGCACTTTGTTCAACCAGCACCATTAAATATGACACGCGATCGAAGAGCCCGCGTTAGAACGCTGACGTCGCTACGTTCGTGGTAAAAATCGTCATTGCTGGCATAAACTGGCATTATCAATTGTTGCGTTGAATATATTCGGTGTACGAGATCGTAGGGCTCGTATTCGAGTACTGAGCGTACAAATATAGTGCAGGGTGAAGCCCTGGTGGAGGAATGCCGCGATGCAGTTGATGCGAATGATGATGCGACTCTGATGATTCTATAGGGGATGACATTTGCGGGTAGAGTTGGGAGTTGAGGCTATCCAAGGAACTGGAAGAGCCCGTCGTTTGGTAGACACTCTGCGATGGTGTGTGCTCGTGAGACACAGGTGAATTAAGTGTGAATGGCGAAGACGCCGAGGTGGGACATACTACTTGCTGCGGTGACTGGTGTTGCGGTAAGGACTCAGACATACTGCCATCTAAACACTAGTTGGTGGTCTGCGGATGTAGCAGCGGTAGAGGAAGTTGAAGATTGTTTTGCTTCGCTAGACTTGCAATCTCTGCTGCGATGCCTCCTTTGGAACCTGCCAAACCATCCAACGAAGACGGTCCTTCACTGTAGCGTAGATCACAAACAGGGCTCTCGAAACCTGTGCCCGGCGTACCACCACCAGTACTCTGCGGTGTCGGTGGATTGTGATTTGTATTGCTTTGATTCATATCACGGTGTACTCGATTTTGATGTCGTATGAGATAACTATCACGTACAAACGTACGTCCACAGATGTTGCACTCGTACGTTGTACTTGCAGTATGGGTACGAATGTGAATTGCAAACTGACTCTTGGACGTGAACGTAAGAGAACATCTGTCGCACACCAAAGGCTTTTCGGCGACGTGACTCCAACGGTGTGCCGTCACGTAGCTCTTTACTGCAAAACGTTTTTGACATATATCGCAGGCGTACGGTCTTTCTCCAGTGTGCACCCGCTTGTGAGTATTGAGACTACTCTTCTGCGTAAACCTTTTCAAACACAGCTCGCATTGGAAGGGTCGTTCTCCTGTATGCGTCCTCATGTGCACTTCTAAATATGGTTTACGGCAAAAACTGGCTTCGCATACTGTACAATGATATGGTTTGTTGCCCGAGTGAAGTTTCATATGTACATAATACGATGAAGCGGAAGATAGCACCTTGCCGCATACTTTGCAGGGCTGTGGTCTCGACCTTGAACCCTCTTTAACAGTTTGTTGTCCCGTTGACTGACGGCTCGGAGTCTCCTGTTGCACACTTTGACTTTGTTGTCCCTGCTGTGCCTGTTGACTTTGCTGAGTTTGTTGCTGACCCTGTTGCTGGCTTATTTGTAGCGACGTTTGTTGCTGTGGCTGCAGATGACCTTCCTGCTGAGAAAGGTCCTCTCTGTCATCGGATAAATTCACCATGGAATTGGAACCATCCGAACGACTCGAAGCAACAGAATAGAAGCCCATAGGCTCGCTTTTGATTTGTTGTTCGAACATGGATGTCATTATGTCGGTCTGCTGCGGCTGAGCCAGCTGTTGCGATTGTGGCTCCTGCTGCTGCGCTGCTTCTTGATGGGGGAGCAGAGTCAGGTTGCGCTTGACAAGCTGCTCATATCCCGCGTACCAATCCACCTGTGTGACAGGGAACCTCTATAAATCGCCATTCGAGTTGCTCAGTCGCAAACGCAAAAAGTTGCGTAAACGTGGATAGCCTCGTAATTTCCGGTTCGTGGAATACTCAAACTACGAACGTTAAGCGTTGTCAGGTTAGATCAATCGTTTTGACATTTATCTTTGACAAGTGACAGAAGGTAGCTGGATGATCAGCTGATTGCATAACTTTTACGCGATGCGCTCGAAGACGGCGCGATACCGTCGTCAACAGAACGTAGCCCAGCAGCGAGCAACACGGGCAACTCTATTTTTAAAAAAGCGACAGTCGAAACGGCGGAATATTTTGACTGCGAAACCGGATTCTTCGCGAGCACTTTGCGAGTGGGGGTCGCTTTCGTTGCGGTCGAAATTGAAAGCATCGTTCTACGAACCTTTGCTAATGTAGTAGTCTTGGGCTAGGGTCGAAAAACGTCACGCCTCATCGAGCGCACGCCTCCCGTTCTCGAGCGGCTTCACGGACAATCGCGAAACATTTGTACGGCCAAATTGTTTTTCTCCGACACAAAATATAAGATGGCTGCGACTATATTTCGCGACCGTCACCTATATGCACTCGACAAACACACGCGCCTAAGTACCGACCGACGATATTCACCAACTTTTCTAATTGGCTGCCCTTCTTAAGCCGCCAATATTATATCTCTGCTACGACTGACATATCGCGACTTCGAAAACCGCTGATTGGATCGATCCCGCGCTAAGCTTTATTCACCTGTTTGATTTTATGCAGATTTTATAGAACAAAATTTCTCAATACCGAATAATATCCAAGTTCCTCGTGATATAATCGGATTTTTCCTAGCAACTCGGTGGATATCTGTTAAAGTACTCCGTAAAAAAAGAAAACTTTGAACAGTGGCGTAACTAGCAATACGGAGGGGGTCCTGCGTGCTAACATTTACGATGGAGATGATTTCAGTATTATTCATTTTAGATTTCATTTTAAGTGTTATTATTTCTTTAATTTTCAAAGAAAACTGATAAATAAACCTAGTACATCCATATTTACTATATTAAACAAAAATCTTGTATAAAATATTTCTAGTAAGACAATTAGATATTTCACGTTTGAGCAGAGCTGTGACAAGGCAGGGACAACAGGGCCACGAGGCACTGGATTCCATATTAGAGATCTGTAAAAGTAAACTAATTTGAAATAAGTCTTTGTCGTCCGCTCAATTTACGGAAATAATTTAATCTATTGTATTGTTCAATAAAATTTGAGACAATATTTCTTTTTGACGACGATGCAAAATACTCGTACAGAATATATTTTCGGCTAATTATAATCGAAAATCCACGTGTTTCGAACATAATGCACATCTTTAGTTACGCTACTGACTCGAATTGCTCGTTATTTTCAGGTTTCTTTCTCAAATATAAATTTGCACGTGTCTCGTACAAATTTCAGATGCATAATTAAAAATGTGGCATGTAAAAGTTCGCATGGAAAGCTAAATAATTTTAGTAAAATACATGATATTTATTACTAGAATTATTAATGTATAATATTATTTACACGTACTTTTCTCGTAGTTTCTCCAGTGCTTAGTTAGTACAAACTTGTAAAGTACGTTTGTTAATAACATGTTGATAGCAATTTCAAATTCGTTACAAATTGAGCGCAGTATTTCAAGACGCGATACATACAATTATTAAACACACCTTAAATGACGACACGCTAGGAACTCTCGAGGTTTATTAGCCTATCAAATGTAATTTTGAACTCTAACGCCTCGGATTAATATTCCTAAAAAATCAGGCATCCAACTCGAAGACTTCCATGTCCGACGTACCGAAGGAAAGATCTATTTCATTATAAACACAATTGTCTGCTAAATATCTTCATTATTTTATTGAAAAATTAGAGCTTACTACACAAGCTGAACAGTGTTAAGTTTTATCGGAATCATATTCGATATCCTATATAAGTAGGTATATTCACAACACTATTACAAATAAACAGTTTGCAAAATTATGTGTATTTTGTTAAAATCGAACAATGATTTCTAATTGAAATTAATTTGTACATTTTATAAATATATTATCAATGTATTCATTTATTTTCTAATTATTTCATTTTTTGTGGAATATAGTTTAAACGACATTTATTTATTTCACAAGTATTAGATGTGTATTATATAGATTTACTTGTGTATTAAATTTTAGTTAAAATAATGGCTGTATCTTCGGAAGATGTAATGAGTCAAAGTCTCGATGATCCTGTGACCAAAGCGGTAGTAGATAATATAATGGGTAATTTACCTACAAAGAAACCTTTTGTTCGTTGCAACGATTGTGATCTCTCATTTACAAGTCAAACAGTATTAGATACACATTTACAAGGTGCTCGTCATGCAAAACAGGTTTGTGAAAACAAAACACAATTGGATTTAGAAAAATTGAAATATGAAATAATAAATGTGTAGTAAAAGAAACGTTGGTAACTTCTGAAGCAGACAAAGAATGTCTAGACAAAACACCAATTAATTTTTGTTGTTACTCTTTTATTTTAAAGTATTAAACCTAGAACTCATTATTTAATTTATTGGAAATATTATTTTGCTCATGGAATAAAGTAGTCTGGATATATAATCATATCACTAGTAAATAACATACTTTATATACCATTCATTTTAATTGTTGGTTAGAAAAGAAAAGAATGTAATAAGTTAGAAATACAGAGAAGTATGCTCATTTTATAGATTAGATCCAAAAACATAATGGCATCACTTGAAGAAACAAAAATAGCATTTACAAAAGATGAAGAAACAAATGGACTGAAATGCAATGTGTGTAATGTGTGTCTAAATTCTATACAACAGCTTCAGACACATTTAAATGGTATTTTATAAATAAAAGTATTTTGTAATTCTTTGTGTTTTTACAAATTTAAAGACATTCTTTCTTATAGGAACCCGGCATAAAAAGAAAGCCATGAGAGGTAATAAATCCTGTGTTGTACGTAAATCAGTACAATATGGGTTTAGATGTAGTCGCACTATGTGCATGGATAAAATAATAGAAAGAAATATTGTTGTGCTAATCTACTGCCTAATATTGTTTACATTTGCATGTTTAATAGTACTGTTAACTTTTGCTTTTCACCTATTTCTCTAAACTAATATAAAATTAACTGTTCGATGTTTAAATAGCTTTAATCTAGCAATTGCTACTGGAATGCCTAGTGATATTTTCATGCTTGTCATAAATTATGCGTCATTGTTTACTATTTATTATTATACACTGTTTATTATTTATTATTATTTATTGCATATTATTTATTATTTATTTCTGTCAGACTGAAATTGTATATTTACTACTTATTTGTTTAAGAACATAGTGCCATTGAGAACTCAATAGCGAGTTATTTAGTTACATATTATGATTAATAAAATTCATATTGTTCATAAAATAGTTTAATTCTTCCTGTTTGTCAGATTCCTTTTATTATTTAATTTTACATATACCGCAACTTCCTTTTATCGAATGAATGAGTATGCGCTACGCTTCATTGTTTATGCTTTATGTAATGAACAACAACTTATAATTTTTATATGGCGAAATTATTTTCTTAATCACATTTTTATTTTGCAATGTAAGTTTATTATACATTTTTAATATTGTGTTTTCATTGTTTAATATAAATCAAGATAAAGTAAATTTTTTAAGAGCACTAATATGTGAGTGTCATAACCAATATGTGTTTACTTTTTTTTTTGTGGTTATATTATAAATTATACTAAAAATTAAAATAATACAAAAATACAATTTACATTACATATTAATAGCTGTTTCAGGAATACTTACAAATTAAATAATAATTAACACATTCTTAAAGTTAAAACTTAAATGATATAATTTTTCGAAAATTTGAATTAATGATGGAACACTGGTTTTAATTCGCATATACTGAAACTAAAATGTAAACCTGTATTACGCTATATTCAGAAAAATGCAGTATTTAAATATGTAAGATACACAAATAAAAATTAAAAAAAAGATATTTATTCAGAAGTACTCTTAAATGGTTCTTATATCTTATATATGTGTAAAAAACATTTTTTGATATTTATTTTAAGAAGTAAGAAATGCTTGTAGATGAATGCATACACGTACACATGTACAATTTTTTAATTACGGCTTTTGTTACAACTGTTTACATTAATGGTTGCTTTTTCCATAGCATGAATGTAGTGTTCAAGCTGATTTATTATCACATTTGACCGCTTCTGCGGTTGTGATACATAGATAGTGTTGATCGCACATTGATGCTTAGGTGGGTGGGGTGGCAAAGAAGTTGGCAGTTCAATGACGTCAACTCCCATGAATGTCCAGGAGAACTCTACATCTAAGGGTGTATCGCTTTCATGCAACATGTGCAACAAGATCTTCAATTCCCCAGCACAATATAATGTGGTATGTTACATTTATTGTTAAAAAAATAGAAGTAAATACGTGGTAATTGTTTGGTAATATAATTTACATTACATTACAGCATATAACATCAAAGAAACATACTAGTAAATTGAAGCAAGCAAAAATTCAAAAAAAGAAAAGGTTCTTTCCATATTGGAAAAAACCTAAAACTGATGTCAACTCAAAAATCCTTGTACAATCACTATCAAACAATTTTGTATCTGGAGGTTTCACAAATCAGACATAAAAAAAAGTTGTAACAAAATCAATGTCTATTTTAATATATACACAAATTACTCAGATGTACATGTTTTATTTTTTAAAGAAAGTAAGGAAATCAATTTCAGTATTGTATCACTTGATTGAATCATTTTTGCATTTCAAGACTAAATATTTAACTATGCATAAGAGTACGCCATATATACTATGTTGTTTGTAATTTCATTCGTGATCATTCATAGTTTATAGTATTCTGAATTTTGTATCACTCTCACCACACTATTTCTTTATTATATATTGCGAGTATATATTTGAAAGGAACTGAATGAAACAAAAATTGGTACTAACATAATTTTTATTCAAAGTATTTACGAGGTAGTTGATCCTTCCTCTAGTCTTTATTATAAATAAAATAGCACAAAACGGTCTCATATATTGTATAAATGTATATACATATGTCCATCCAGATAACAATTAAGAAATATATAATGATACAAATGATACACCATACTGTTTATCTTCTTTAATCTTGAAATATATGTTGAAGAAGATTTGTATCTTTTTCTGTTAACTTCATAGTTGTGGGCTAAAAATTAATTATGTGTAGTATAGTTGGAAGTGTTTAATAAGTTATTTTATGTTGCCTAGTGTTACCTCTGCTGAATAACTTTTCAATAAGTGACTAAGTTCTGCATTTTGTTTTCGCAAAGATTCTGTTTCAGCATTTAACTTATGCCTCTCTTTTAATACTTCATAATACTTTTTAAGACCAATCAGCAAGTTATCCCAGAGACTTTCTTTCTCTGGTGGAAAGATATTTTTATATCTATGCCAAAATTCAGTTATATCTTCCTCAGTTATATTTCGTGATACTGTGGCCTTTACCTGAAGAACCTTTTTAGCAATATGTATAGTATTTTCTTCCTTCTTAATAAATTCGTATCTCTCTACAAATTCTCTTAAGGCATTGGTCACAAATTCGGTTTCAATCACAAGCAAATGACCTTTATCGCATACTAATAGCCGCTTTGATTTACCATCTTCTGCAAAGAGAAGACAAAAACATTGTACATTTGAGTTTAAGAAATGTATGCCAAAGTTGGTAAACGATATAAGAAAAAAAAAGATTAAACTGGCTTTTAATTTATACCATTGGCAGTTTCAATGATGCCTTCACCAATACAGGTTGATGCAACATGGACATCCTCGGATGGTGTTTTTGTTAAAGAAACTTCCGGTGTACTACTTACAACCACTGTGTCCTCCTTGTCAAGAAATTTTGTGGAACAAAGTGCTTCTTGTACAGCTGTGACTAACTTAGCTTCTTCTAGATCAGTTTTATCATTTCCGCAGACGGAGAGTAATGTGGTCCTACAGTTTGGTATTTCATGTTTATAATCTTAAAATAGGAATACTAAATTCCATTAATTAGATAATAATTTTACATGGCATTTTATAAAAAAAATCTTTGTGAAAAATAAAAACGATAAAAACATTATATTTTATTATTCGACAAAAGTATAAATTATACGAATGTTTTCGATCTTATATCGATATTAGATCGAAAAATATTCGATATCGATTTTTTCAGTGGTGCTAGATGACGCTTAGGCGGAGTGTTCATTTGACTACTAATCATCGTTTTATTGTAAGTTACATTTGATTACGAAGCTTTTTACGTACATAGACGAAGAAGTTTCTGTAGTTTTATCAGATTGTCCACAAACGCTCGGTACGCTCACAGTTTTGATCTCACACGTAGGACAATGTGCATACGGTAAGAAGAAGTTTAACAAAAATTGAAGGTCTTGTTCTGATGTAATTTTTAATGCCTGAAAATACCATTATTTGTATTCAACTTGTGATGGATTATAATGTGGACTTCTTCGTTTCAGCTTTAAGAGCAGTACGTATTAGAGACGTTCTTATTTGAACGACGTTCAGCCTAAATTGAAAACTTTCACGATAACTTGATATCTTATTTAATTATAATTACAGGTTATAACGATATTTTTTTACTTTTATATTTTTATATAATTAAAATAAAAAGTTTTTCATTGAAGGGGAATTCAGATACAGGATGAAACATCTACTAAATATATGGACTATACTTATTCTATATATTTCTTTATTTAAATTAAACGAACTATTAAACTTATGTATAATAGCTATATACTATATTATAATAGTTTAGTAGCTTCATTGCTAATTTAAGAAAAATTACCTCAAATATTTTATCCAGTCGAATTAGTAATTTGTCATTTTCTGTGTAGTCAGAAAGTAGTTCCTTCAAAGTGTCCTCTATGAGGTAATCACATTGATTGGAAACTAGTTTAGCAATGTGATTCAACAAACGTCGTTCCAAATTGATCTCTTCCAAAGTTGTTGCTGGTTCATACAACTTGGACATTAGTTTCTTCTTCCTTGTTTCCTCTTTTTCTGAAAATATGGACAGAAAATTCATTGATTATGATTATACTAGTTTACTTGCAAACATAAACCCACAACAAAAATTGTACCTTGTTTTAAAGCACACATAGCACCACAATACGACGGCAAGTCTTCTTTTTTCAGTAACTTTTGTGTCGGTGGTTTCCATTCCACCCCTAACAACTGTTCATGTATAATTCTGTCTGCTGTTAAAATCTAAGAAACACTTGTTTAAAATAGCAATTCGTGCAACCGTTTTTATTTTTAGCTCATGCTCACTGTACCTTATCGACTAATTCATTGGCAGTGTCAATATTCATATCCCAAATTTGCATATACTTTCTGTCATTGACACTTGCTAGATGATTAGACTTTTCCTCCAGATCTAGTATAGCTTTTTGCGATTTTAAAATTTCGTTTGTCAGCTTTTGAATTTCCAATCTTGTGGATTCCTCCAAATCTGTATATGTCTTTTTTAAACTATTCATAGTATCCTGAAGTCTGAAATACGAGAATGCAATTAAGTTGATCAACTCGTTAATATTTGTTTATGATGAGAACCTGTGAGAAGTCGAAGTTATGGTTTATTTTTTAACAAATTTGAGTATATTTATAATTTATTTTTATATAAAAATCATATGAATGGTATATAATAAATGAATTTTAAAAGTGTCGATAATATTCAAATGATTGATATGAGTGTTTCAATACTGATACTAACTTGTTTATTCTTCTCTTCTGTTGATTCTTAACAATAATATTTTCTTCTTCTCGACACTTTAGCACGGCGTAATTGTAATCCAATTTCTCGACGTTCATCAAACACAAAGCTTTCATATTTTGCACCTCTTGTTGAAGTTGCTGTATCTCCAATTCAAAATTGATCTTCAGTCGCCTAAACTCTTCCTGGTGTTCTGTAATCGCTTTCTTCATTTCTTCCTCGTATTCGAGCATTATTTCTTTCTTTTTTTCTCTCGCTTCAACGGTGTCTTCTTTATACTTCGCCAACAGTGTCTCCCATTTATCCTGGGAAGTTTTTAGAAGCATCTTGCGTTCCGATTCGATGACATTTTCGACCATCATCAACTCGTGGCGATACGCTTTGGTCATCGTGTGCACCTGCAGGAAATATTTATCGTCAAGTATGAAATTAAGTTGGGAATATATAATTAAATTTGACTCATCTAATTGTAAATATAGCAATCCCTCGATATAAAGTGATTAACTGGGCTCACTGGTGTTATTTTATCAAGGAAGGTTCTCGACATACCGTGTAAATCGATATCATGGGTTTTTATTTATTTAAAAAAAAAAATGTAATGTAAAACGAAACATGCTTTTAAATGAACTAACTTGGTTTTCCATTCTTTCGACAAGCACGTCAATATCCTCGTTCTGTTTCTTCACTTCTTCGGCATACATCGCATCGGCATTCTCTAATTCTTGCTTCAGTTCCGCGATTAGGGCATCCTTTTTATCTAGGATTTCGAGACACCTGGCATTTTGAGCTTCTAATTCATCATGAATATCTAACGGGTCTTTACAGGCAAGAATATCAGGCCACTTTTGGCTAATCTCAAGGTACTTTTCCATACACTTTTTGTCTTCTTCCTCGAGTGCCGCCAATAATCTATCCCTCGTCTCTTGCATTACCTTTCGTCTCTCAAGTTCCCTTGCATCGTTTGCCACTTTTACCGCCGAAACCTATCAAAAATTCATTATTATTTAAAGTATCAGTAATAAATATCTTATTTATCATGGATATTATATATTATCTAATTTATCATTTATATTATATATTACTTAAATTATCAATAATAAGTTCAATCGTTCACATTTTTCACACTTTTGTATATCAATATTTTTAATTACAACCTCCTCCTCCTTCTCCTCCCCCCCCCCTCTACTCTTTCTTCTATAGGTATTGTACTTTCAATTTACCTTATATTATTTAAGACATTTATTCTGCCTACTATTTAGGAGACCGTTTTGTTCTCCTTTTTTTTCAAAAACTACTAAAAACAATCTACGTACATTTGTTTAATATTTAAAATGTTATACATATGTAATTACAAACATGAATGTTCTGACTAGTAACGTGTTATTTTATTCAATAAACAAATAATTACTTAAACGGATTTAACAGTTAGCTACAAATTGATTTAAGGTATTCATATACGCGTACCACTTCGGTTCCTTCTGCAGCCAATTCTTCCAGAGCATTTATGCTATCAAGCACTTGCTTCTCGATAGGTGTTATATCCTCAATTCTCTCATCCTCGGGTTTTGACTGTCTGAAAATAAATATATAAATGTCTTTTACATAGAGAATTACTTTACTTTTAATTTTATAGCTAATTATATAATATCAAAACAAAAAGAATTTTTCTAACTGGAAAAATAAATCGAAAGCAAAATAGGAATAAATCTGAAAAGTCGAACTTTAAATTCTAACAATACAAAAATTGACAAATCTATCGCTATTAAGAATTTCTTCGTTAAAGAAGAATAGAAATTAGCAATTACAAGAAATTATACGATATATGATTAACCGCATGTGCAAATGTATAAATATATTAATTTAAATAATTTTGTTCTCGTTGAAAAGAACGTATATTCGTTAAATTTCTATTATCACAAGTTAAAAATTGAACATCTTGTGTAATTCTTACTTAGACAGTGCATCTAAACGTCTTTGAATACGAAGTTTACGTGCTAATTTTCGTTCGTTTGGATCGGCTGATAAAATAGATGGTTCGTCTGATTCATCCATGATTCCTGAATATTTTTCGGTAAATGCAGACATGTTTCGATGTATAAGTAAAGTTATTATAATTGAAAATTCGATAACTTTTATGCTTTGAAGGTATATACGTCCGGTTGAAATTAAAATAATTATAAAAAAGGTTAACTGCCACTGCCACGTGAAAACTGATAATGAAGGATAACAATTACACGCATTTGAGGGATTCAGGAGGCTGAAATAAACAACTATGTTTGTTCGATACAAAATTGTTGTTTGTGTTTACTGTTGGTAACTGAAAGTCATTCGTATTTGCTTCCGGTAGATGACGTTGTGTGTCACTCGAATGTGTCTTCTTACGACACTTACGACTCCTCCATTAGCTTACCAGGGCCTACACATTGATCAGTTTAAACATTGTACAAATTAATTGCAAGTATTTTATAATATACTGAGACACATACACACATCTATCTAATTTGCTCGAATTTCAAGATATTTGATGGATTATAATACGGAATACAGCAACGTATGTAGCAAACATTAATCCCTGTCGTATTTATATTCTTTTGTTAGTATTTTAGTAACAAAGAGTATATGTACGAACTGCTTTCTTTGATTATTATTCGAATGTGATGAGTATGTGCAAGATGTGATAAGTACAACCGATTTCAACGAGCACAGCATTGTTATCAAAATTAAATATTTGAAATCATTTATAACCCTATCCCACCATGAGTCTTGCTCTGGCTATATTATAACCTTTAGAGAAATAAATTATGTATGGTAAATGGTTCAGTGTCGAACGAAGATAGAAGGTTAGGTGACAAGTAGTAAATTATCGTTTTAGATACACAGTTCCTATGTTTGTTTTAATGCACTTAATTAGTCGATACAAGGATATAAAATAAAACGTTTTCGATTATTATACGTAGACAGGCCTTCTTCAATATTCAGAGGTTATCTAAAAAACATTTTAAATATTTAATTAATTTCTTATGTGGTTTCTTATCATTGTCATAAATATATCATGAACACTTTACATTTCTATTATAATTTCATTTTTAATACATGAAATTGATTTTAAGGTAATATATCTGCAATGATTATTATTGTTATCTTATATACGGTGAATTACACGGAATATATCGAGTATTTAAATGAGTTGGAACTTTTCACAAAAACGTAGTAAATAATTATTTGTGGGTTTATTTAATAATATGCAGCACGTGATACAAATATTACATTCGGTACAACAATCTAAATTTTAATAACAAAGAATGACGAATACGTTAAGGACAAACAAACAATTCTTAGAATATTTCATGATAAATATCATGAATAATTAAATACACACTTATTAGTTAGTTATTTACTAATTTAACGTGTTAAGGTCTTGCGAATCTACCTTTACCTTATTTTATGTTATAATTACATTGTACCTATCGCTTACATATTATGGTCTTGTACTGTCCGTATATGTATATGTATATAGATTTTCCTTATTATCAACATTCTTTAATAAACAATTTATATAAATCAATAAGACGATCTTAATTTAAAATTAATTAACGTAAATGTAAAGAAAAATTGTTTGTCTGTAAGTATCGTACGCAAAAATTCTCTGTTTCTTTAGAGGGTAAAAAGGATGCATTTGAAAAAGTTTAGCAACCACTGATGTAGGAGGTGTCTTATAAATCACCAGCACAAAACACGCAATAGGCGTTTCTCATTCGAAACGTTCTCACAACGTTATCGGTACAAGACAGTCATGAAATTGGCTCCGTTTTCGGACGAAGCGTTTCGAGTCCGACAGAAATCGCTTTCTCTAACCTCGATGACGTACCCTAACCGACAAACGGACGTTTAGTATTGTCGCCAATAGAGTGTAATTCCGTATGAGTAGACCGTCGTGAACCATGAGAAGACGGTACGTCACGAAAGAATAAACGAACAGTGGGTCTTGTAAAGTCAAAGGCACTACATCGACGTCATGAATCTACGACTTTGACGCGATTTTAGCGGAAACAAGATGGAGCAAGGGCAGGTCCGGCTGAACGCAGTCTGGCGCCCTTTCCAACGTGAAACGTTATTGTCCCCAATATTTTCATTTATCTTTGAATATTTTTACTATATTTCGGAAGAAAATAAAAGTCGAGTCGATAGAATCACGCGTTGAGTGAAATATGATTTAAAATCTAATTCTTATCAGGACTTCAAAGTTACTTTGAAAATAATTTGTTGCTGTTTTTACTTGTTACTTTTGTACTTTAATTAGCATTTAGGACAATGTATGTTTAATGTTTATATTTTTGGATTTATTACAGATTGTGTTTTACAATAAGGGAATTCTTTAAGTAAAGTCGTGTGATTAAAGCATTAATATGGTATACCAACAAAAATGAAACTTATTTATGGTCATATTCTTTATTTTATCGCGTGTAATTGATCTTTAAAGAAATCTTGTATTATTTTTGATTCTATCTGCAATATTAATAGAAGAAATTTACAATTTCGTGATAATATCATTTCAAATCACCGTAGAAAATATTACGTTTATCATGTGAAACATAGAACGTTAATTAAAAATGTAAATTCTTTGTTTGGTTTTCTTTATAGTAACTTCAGGGCAAACATAATAATAACTTTTGTACGAGTTACTTCCATCGTAGGAGAAATAGTATTATGACGTCAAAGAAACATCGAACTAGGCGACTTATCTCACAATAATTGTGATCTACGGTATTTGCACACAAAGCGATCGGTCAGGTGAATTTTTTCGTTAAGTCGTATGCGCCATCGAGGGGGCGCGTTTGTTTGATCGTTACTTCCTTGATTAGAGAGCACGTCGCAAAGTTAAGTACTTTTATTTTCGTAATAATCCGATTTTCCGTCTTTATTCTTGGTAGAAAGTACCAATGCCCCGGGTAATTGGCTGCCCCTAAACCGGCCCTGGAGAGAGCAGGATGGAAAGAGAGAGCCGTACAACAAAGATGGCGGTCGAGAGGCGTCGGTGGTGGAGGCACGAGGTAGGAGGTAGAGGACGAAGAAGCGACAGAGTAGGAAGAGAAGCGCAGAAAAGAGGACGGGACGACGGGGTGCTGAGTAGTGATGGGAACAATACCGAATCAATACTATCGATACCATAACGACATTGGTCAGTCCTTGTGTTTAAAACAAATAATATGTTTACAAGCTGAATCAAGCTTCTGCTATAAATATTAATTTTGTGCCTTTATATTCGATCATTTATAACCTTAGGTTAAATCCAAATACTTATTCGCCATTTTGTTACGTTAAAGTACCAATTTTCTCGATTTTATCTCCACTACAATGAATTTATATGAAACTTGCATAATCTAAGTATTAACCTGATAACACAACTTATGAACATGTATAAAATTTTACTTATTATTCTTCTTCTAACAGATTACAAATGTACTTGATAATTATAATAATTGTAGAAGAAAAACAATAAGAAAAATTTTGTGGTTACTAAAATTCGTATAGATGCATTGTAATGGCTACCAAGTTGATACTTAGGTTATGTGAATAGAGACATTGAATAGAAGGTTGGAACTTTAATCTTTAATGCATCAAAATGACGAGTAAGTAAATCTGTTTAAATTAAAGTTATAAGTGAATATAAAGGCACAAAATTAATTTCTACACCGAATAAATATTTGAATATTTTATATTTCTATTAAATCTAAATTTATCTTGTTCTCAGATTTTTAAATTCACTTTGTGTTGTGGATTAATTCTATCTAAATAAAATGCTTGGTCATTAGTTGACCAAGCATTTTATTTAGATTTCCGAACCCATTTTCTTACAAGAATGAAATACCGGTATTACCTAAATATTTGGCCAATTTGCTTTACTCTATTTACGTTTCAACATGATACAGAACTTATGAAAAAATAATAAAATTATTTACATATGTATATGTAGCTACCTCCACCTTTAGTGAACAATGATAATTACTCTAATTATAATAAATAACTTCTTTGTTTTTATTAAGTTGAATTATTAATATTTGTGGTGAAAATTGCAATGAAAGCAATTGTTTATCTTTATTGAACGTTAAACGTTTTAATCTACTGTTTGGATCCTCCTCGTTAACCTTTTTAATTATTTAAATCAACAACTGGTTCGCGAATTGTTATCGAAGAGGGTCGAAAGTAAAATTCAAAACGTTTAACGTTTAATAAAGTTAATCGACTGCTTCTAGAGCTTATAATTTTATTCGTTCGTATTAAAGTATTGTTGTTGCTACTACGTTTAGCTACGTTTGCTACTACGATTTTATTCTAGGTTTCGATTTTCTTATTCAATTTCACTTTATATTGTTATTTTTACAATCTTTGAATTTTTCAAAGTTTACGTAGTCTTATGTAGTTTACGTTGATCTTTTAGAATTGTTTAGAATTGAACTTGACCAACGAAAATCTAGAAATAGGATTGGAACATTCGAAGAATATATTTTAACTATGGTCGCACGAATTCTCTTTGTCTTGTTTATTTAATTTAACTATTTCAAAGCATTATGGTAAATTTCGTCATGATACTTAATAAATGCTCGAATGCTAGAAAATCCAAGTTACACTTGTATCGGTTGCTTTGTTATCGAATTGTTCGAGCATCGTGGACACGTAATCGTGTCAGAGCCATCGCTGGCGCTGGGTGATTCGTTAAGAGGTGTAGAGGGGGGGAGGAGCGACGATCGGAAGAGACGGGAAGAGCCAGGAGGAGAGGTAGAGCGTGGCGAGAGAGATAGAGAACTGGCTCGCAAGGGACGAGCGCGGCTGGGGGGGGGGTTCGGGTTAGCTCGTTCGACCCGTTATCCCTTCTCTCCGGGAGTCCCGAGTTCTCCCCTACCTGTCCTTGCTTCGATTCGAACGAGTCTCCTTCCCCCCCCCCCACAGCTCTCCCCACCGGGACGCACGAAAAGTTTCCCCCACTCGTGGAACACACTCCACCGGCTGGCGGGCGACGATCGCGATTGCAAGCCGCCCGCCGCTTCTTCGTGGTAGACTCGTTTCGTTCCCCTGCGCGCTGTTCCCCCACCACCGGGCCAAACAGAGATACTGGCCAGCGAGCCGTACTACGCTCCCGCCACGGTGACGTCACTCTGAGTAGTGTAGTGCAGTGAGGAGGAGCGAAGTCGGCTCCCATCCGCGTTACATGGCCCGAGTGAACGAAGTGAGTGCGTTTAAGGCGTACATATACAAACGTGCATCGTAGCGATCGAAAGTTTCTGCCGATACGATTATAATTTTCTTCGATAAACGCACGTTTACGTGACACACAAGTTTTTTCGTTGGATCGCGAGGAAAGGTAGAGAAGACGCGACTCGCTTTCACTCGAAACAAAAATATATATCTATATATATCTGTATGTATATATACGTATTCGACGTATAATTCAGTGATGTGATAGGAAGCGACTACGCTAAAGTGGATAAGAAAAGGAGAAAAGGAGAGAGAGAGAGAGGGAGAGAAAAAAAAGAAGTAGTGTCGTGCGCGTTGAAATTTTAACAGGAAGAAAAGGCAACGGTTCTCTATCGTCGGTAGATCGATTGTTTTCAGTGGGGTTACCGCCGGAGAGTTTCAGCGTACCATAGCCTCTCTTTGTCGGTGGTACGACACGGGAACGAGGCATATAAAATTACGGTAGATCGACCGCGAGTGGTGATTCTCTGCTCGACGAATATGCGTGGGATGTATCGCCCGCGCGTTGTGTGCTCGGTGTGCTCGGTGTGACGTGTGATTAAATCGGCTTTCTTCATACGCGATTCCCCAGTGGTATACGATGTGGTGTACGGCAACGGTCCCGATCTTCGTAGCCGTTGTCATCAGTGGTGTCCGCTATCAAGGCTTCTCCTCCTCTTCGTCGTCGGCGTGCGTCGCGACGCAAAAAAAATTTTATCGCGAGAGCTCGGTTGCCACCCTCTTCTATCGGCCGATCGTTCCACGGCGCTGCCCTGACGACAGCACTCGTCCTGCTTGGGGTCACTACCTTCCGGCTAGTGACTAGTGATAATCTGTTTGTTGCCCAGTGATTATAAATCGAGAGTGTCGAGAAGTGGGAAGGAAGCTTCTTCCTTCACCCCGTGGAATACACGTAACGGTTTCCCCTTCGTCTTGTCGTGTGTGACGTCGCGAGTTGCTCGAGAATCGAATCGAATCGAGTTCTTCTCAAATACGGTGTAATCGAATTTGGAAATCAATTGTGTCGTTCGGAGTTTACCCACATGGATATCCATTGATTTCTCGCGTAAACGAGGGAAATATTAGAAGTAAAATAGGGAAGTAAAGGATAAAAAGGGTTTTCCTCGACCGAGCCGCGCTGGCGGTATCGAATATATCGGGTAGTGTGGTGAGAGTGCCGTGAGATCAGCGTCGGGCGAAGTTGTGTGTCGTTGTACAGTGCTGCCAAACGATACCACAACATCCGATCCCAAATGAAGAGTTCGGAGCAAAATGGTTAGAGAGACACGTCACCTGTGGGTTGGAAATCTGCCGGAAAACATCCGAGAGGATCGCATACGAGAGCATTTCAAACGGTGAGTTTTTCTTTTATCATTTATTTCCACATGCCTTCGACAAAAGGCGTCTTACGTAACTGTACATGCGTGTGCGTGCTTATGCATGCATATGCAGACACATGGACACACACGAAGAATACAACAAAGCATCTTAATCGAAAGAATTTGTTAGATTGTTTTTCATACAATTTTCGAAATTAAAGAAATTATTGCAGATAAACGGTTATTTATTCTTGCCAACTAAATCCACGTTCGATACTATAATAGTATCGAATAGTAGCTTCTTTATTTAAAACAAAAGCAGTTGATTTATAGAAAGTTGAGATTTTTAATATTGATCTTATTCGATGTGGACTAAATTACCTCTTTGGTTCACTTGAAATTTTATTCGACATTTAACAAATTTTAAAAAGGTGAAAAGCAATTATTTCTTATTGAGTTCAAATTTTAGTTAAATAAGGTCTTTATTTAAAGACATAATTTTTTTTTACTTTCGTCTATATTCTAAATCGACAGAAACTTCCCATTTGAATTGGCTTCCAATTTTACACATTTGAAGATCTACGTGGTCATTAATTTTCCATAGAGTCTCTAGAGATGAGGGCTTCTCACTCCTATTAATGATTTTTGAATGGTTGAAGTTATCTTCGTGAGACTTTTGTTAAAAAATTGAATTTCCTTTTGTAACCAAGAATGGGAAACTTAAACAGAAATAATTCAACGATATTTCCAAAGAAACAAAAATTTCTTTTTTATGTTTAATATAAAAATCGAACACTTTTGTTGCCAATATATGGACAACATAATTTCATACATGGAATTAAGGAGTTCCCTAGAAGTTCACCAACAATGTTTTTACATCATAAATACTTGTTAACTTATCAAATTTTAATTTTATAAGAAAAGAAAAGTACAATAATAAGAGTCTTGTAGGTCGGAATTATGTTATATGATACATACAATTTAAAAATAGTTCCTTGTAAACTTCTAATTGTTCTATTCAACAAATGTAATTGTTCAAAAAAATCATTTTACCATTCTAGCCACAGTCACAAAATTTTTCAATAATGTCTAGTGAAATTAGTTTTTTTTTTAATTGATAAGAATAATTCATTTATTTTTTAATTAGCAACATTGCGGGTAAAAATGCTCCTATTAAGATAAAACAAATTAATTTTTGTTTGTGACATTTTTAATCGAAACATTTTTAACTGTTATTTAAAATATTTGTGAATTCTGTTATTACCAAAAAAATCAACAGTTTAATTGTTTCAAGGATCAAGACCAAGAAAATAATTTATGAATTATATAACAGTAATTCTACATAAGACAAAATTAACACTGGGTATCGATAACATTCGTGTAGATCTACGGGTGTACACAATTTTAAGACATTTCACAGGAAGAATTTTGTCACAACTTTGGATAAGGTTCTTTTCAGAAAACATTTCCCTTGAAACTAGTAATACGCAAAGTACACGCTTAGTTTTCCATTTACGATGGCCACGTTAAATGTAAACGCAAACCTTGAGACGTCGAAGTAGATTTATAGTCCTTTCAATTTACTGAAAAATTGCTAATATACCGTGAATCGTAGTTTCATGGTAACTTTCTCGGAAAGGAAACACGATCCCAGTGCATAATTTTATGAGCAGGGTCTAGGATGCCTTTGTGCATTTGGGGTACGGTCAACGGTTAATGGTAATTTCCAGGACGAATGTACCTAAAGGTGGGCAAAATTCTTGTCTGCACAAAAATTACAAATGACGAATAAAAGTTAAACAACTTTCAAAGTTCAAACTTTAAAAATTTTTTTGTTATTCTTCATACCAAAGAGAAATCTATACGCCTATCAAAATTTATCGTGCCTTTTTCGTGTTAGGGCGAAATAAACACTCAGACAGCAGAAATTGTAAAAATACATTTTTGAGTTGTGGTATTATTAAACAAAGTCAAAAATATCTAAAATTCTGAGAAAAAACAAAGATATATACGATACAGATGCAATACTGAATTGATTTAAAATGGTTGAAATAATTTGATATTCTCGCAAACTTTTTTCTTAAGGGGTCTTCCTCACATGAAACTGTTTATATATCATTTTTTCGTAATACTATATTTATAGCTCTTAAAAGTGGTGGACGCATTGTTTTTTACAATTACGTTTTTTTTTACTTTCAAAACATATCCCTATTCGATAAGTTTAAGTGTTAACATTTTAGAATATTTCACGTATTCCATGATTTTTTGGAATGTCTACCAAATATGAGCAAAATTCTGATATGAATGAAAATATTGAATAACAAGTAAAAACAACACATCTGGTTTCCTTTTATTCTTTGAATAGGAATTAAAAGTTGAATTATAGAACAAAGTACATTATACAAATACAAATTTAACTGTTCAATTGCATAAATATCGCATATAAATCCCTATACATTAGTTATATTTGTTATATATTATTTGAATCAAATTATTATTAGAACTAACTAGTCTAATACTTTTGCAAGAAAGCCATAATCAATGCTCGTGAGTTGAAAAATTAAATTATAAAAACGTAAATAGACATTATTAGAACGAGCCTTCTCTAATATTGAAAAATACAATCTACAAATAGAATAGGTAATAATAGAGCCAAAATAATAGAAAATAGAACATCAGCTTATATTTACACAATCCAGCGAAAGTTAATAAAACATTTAAAAATGTTCCTATGTAACAAATGTTACAAAAGTATTTTTCAATAAGTCGTACGGCAATGTTTAAGGATATTGTTTAACTTTAACCATATGGTTTACATGTAAATTTACATTCTATTTTCTATTATTGTAACTATATGGTTGCCTGTTTGGGTCCAATTTTTATATGATGTTTCTAGTTTACATTTTTCTCTACTAAAGAAGATTTCAAATTAAATATCGAAATGTATATTCGAAACGGTAGTGCTCGTACTGACAATTTCTGTTTAATAATAACATTACATAAAACCTTTCGTACAATATTCCAGACACGGCCTCTTCAACTTAATTACCTTTAAGACTCGATAACTCTTGACCCCATCACTGATCATTTCGTCTAGAATTTTACGTGTACAGTCGTACTAACGTCTTCGTCGATCAGGCTTTATCTCAACTGCCAGCTAATTCAGAACAGAAAGTACATGTACATACCGTGTACACAATGTTTCGTGACCTGTAAATAAACAGAAAAGAAAGTCGCGCGGTTTGTTCGTTATTTATAGGTTTGTTTATGTTTCGCGTAGCGAAGGAATCAAGAAACGATATTATCAGTGTGATAGAACCGGAATCGAGGGAACACGTAAGGTGCACTTGATGTTTTTGACTCTGTACGTAGATCGAGGATTCTGAACGCGTCTGTACACACCCACGCCTCACACTTTACACATACACGTAAATGTGCGCGCGTTTACAAGCGTGCGATATACAGAGAGCCTTGGCTGTCTCTCCTCTCCTCGTAGCGTGAGCGCGCCGTCATTTGTTTTTTCCCCGAAGTAATAATAGCTGAGGACAGCCATTTTGAGAGCTCGCAGCGGCACGAAGTTATTGTTCGACAGTGGCGCTCAAATCGTGGATCCGTGAACGGATTTAGAAAAAGAAGCATTGAATGAGATAAAAACGAATATTTACTTTGCAAGAATAAATTTGGATATAATCGTTTCACTCCTATAATAGATTAACAATTCAAAACTGTTTCCTTCGTATGAGGCTTGTATCCATATAGCTTTTAATCGAAATGCATTAAAAACGTAAATGTATAAGTTAATTCTATGATATGAGTATGAATATAGTTGTTCTGCCTATACAGAGAACGTCTACTTTTAATATTCTGCTCCCATTCGCACGTGTAAAATAGAAAAAAGTTGAAAAATATGTATATATTAACAATGCTTTATCAAGTGTTTTCAAGTGGAATACCATCTAAAGCCTAACAATGTACTTTTTCAAGTATATTCTTAATAAAGTATAATTTTTACTGAAGTACGTTTAACAATAATCACAGATCTAATATTTTAATTGTGAAATAATGAAGGTGAAGTAAATATATATCTTCATCTTATTTGATGCAAAAGATATTCTAATATTGCAAGTTTCAATCATAACATCATTATTTCAATATTTGGGTATTTAATTTTTATGTAATTCAGTCAACTCGTTTATTGAACTTTATAACAAGAAATTATACATATTTTTATATGATAATATAGGACTGTCAGTATTTTTTGTAAATCTTAAATGAACGAATAATTGCAAGTGTTTGAAAATACTTTGTTTAAGTAGTATACTTTCGATTTTGAAGAAAATGTTAAAATAATTTAAAATAACAAATACGTCTTTTTCAACTGTTTCCTATGTATAAGCCTTAACTGTATATAACTTTTAATCGAAATACATTAAAAATATAAATTTATAAATTAATTCCACATAGCTGCTCCGTCTATAAAAAGAATGTCTACTTCTTTTAATACTCTGATCGCGTTTGCGTGTATAATATAGAAATATATGGTGTAAAAAAATACGTATACATCAACAAAATGGAAGTAGATTTGTTAAAGAGCAGAGACCGAAGTAGGAAAACAGAAGTGAAAACTAACGGTGACGTGGCACAGTGACGCTCAATTCGCGGATACTTTCATAAAGGAACGAGACAAGTATCGTGTAATATTATAATATAAGCAACGCGTAATGAGACTGAAAAACATTACATTTTCTCTTTTCTCATCCAGTATATTAACGGAATTATTTCTAAATTCACGCTAATATTTATTACATGAAACTTTGTGTAACAATTTTACTGTACTACACTCCCGTATTCCTTATGAGCATGACTGAAGTCATAATTTAGATGTTTCTTTCGTTATTCGTGAATGTAGTCGCAATTTTTTAAAATTATCTATTTATGATAGGTGAGGGTAGATTGTAAAACAGTCTTATTCACACTTCATTTTGGCATAATCCAATTCTAGTTCTTGAATTTTTATTTGTACCTAATCTGCTGAACAAAGTGGTCGAATAAATCAAAATTAATTAATTACCTTAAAATATCTTTCACGTTTAGAAACCCTATAGAGTTTCAAATGTATGATCTTCATAAGGTACAAAAATATACCAAGACATGTGAAAGATATTTCTATGGATTGATAATCGTACTAGAATTAGAAAAAACGTATATTTGACATGAAACAAAAGTTTTCAATCACGGAATATTCAAATGTTTACGAAGTGCAATTTTTGTTTTTTCATTGTAAAGTATTTAATTTTGTTATTTGAATTTAAATTTGTGTTCAAAGAGTCACGGATAAGTGATAGTTTATCTTTAATTTTATCTTAATTCGAATTCTATCCATCTCTGATTTTAGCAATAGAGTAAAAAATTAGTCGGAGGAAACATGGACTTGGGATGTTTTCAGCAAAGAATCTAATCCTCATTGTGCTATTAATTTTTCTTCTCAAAGCGCACACGTTGGCAAATATTCGCATTGTTAGCGGCGCTACATTTACGTGCCAGTTGGCGATACTTTGTTTGTCTGTACACTGGCTTCGTTCTTACGGTCGTCCACCGTGTGTTGCAGCCTTAAACGTTCGTCCTTAAAATGGCGGGTGGCGTCGTTACGCCGTTGACCTCACATTTCTCGAAACGCACGGTGTACGTAGTTTGGAATACTTCCTTGAAATTGAATTTAATGCATTTGTGACGTTATCAATTCATTAAGAACTATGATGGCCAAGTGTCAATATTTTTAATCTATTATATAATTTTAACGTCCGTAACATATAATTACATAATTCTTATATTGAAAATATATGCATACATCTCGCTCGTTATATTCTTTTTTTGCTGTCTAATCGTAGTACTAGTTGAGTTCATGTTTTACATTTTTTTCTAATTTCGTGAAATACAAAGCTATGAAAATCTCAACATTGTTAAATTTATTTATATTTAAGTAATCACAGTTCCGAAAATAAAATTTCATTTAAAATTTATTTTCACTTTGACATCTTGAAATAACTTTGTTATTACCTTTTCATAAAATTTCATTGAATTCGTATAACAATAAAATTAAACAAATAATATATCTTTGTATGTAATAAAAATAGAAAATTCAAATCAATTTTACGAAAATAATGATATTGTAAAGAAATGTACTTGAAAATTTAACTGACAAATATTCCAAACGTGAATCATCTTCTTATCTATGCATGTACAAAGTTCGAATTCGAAATCGAACTCGATTGAATGTTTTTTGAAACGCGCAGTCGTCATATTTTTATGTGTACATTTCTCTTGCGCTTACTCGCATTGGTACATAAGGCACATCTAAATTTCTCTGTGCACACTATGCACGAAATAAAACAGTATCTGCCAAGTATACTCTTATACAGGGTGGATAAAAACAATGACACGTTTTAAAACGACATATTTTTTTATTATTTTATTCTTCTTTATTATTATATTATATATCTCTAATATAAAAATAGTATGGATAGAATTTGTTTTAACGATTATGAAATCCATTAAACCAAATTTTAATAATTTACTTGTAAATTCATTTATGTGTGAAATAGAATCCACGAGTTGGTTCTTCTCGATGCACAAAGGTTGACGCACTCTCTTTCAAACAGAAATTGTAAACAAATGAATGTGTTTCTATGACAGCATTCGTTATTATTTCGAAATTTACTGATTCAGTGCCTAAAGTATTTTTAGTAAATAAACAAACAAAAAATACAGAATGTTATTTTACTGAATTGTTAAGTTTAGACAAACTTTGTGGCACTATTTAGAAAATAAAGGTTGATTCCAGTTTCAAGATAAGTGAACTTTCGTTAGAAACCATCTTAATAACGTCTAAGATTGGCAGAATTTTTTTCATAAAATGGATAATTACTAAAAATTGTCTATAGTAATAAATATATCTCCAAATAATGGATTCAAAGTTGTTTACTTTTCATTCGTTACTTTTATATTTAGATCAGAATTTTGCCCATTTCTGCGGCTCATTCTGCATACATATATGGTTGCGGAGAAGTAATATGTGCACGTATTGCGTTTGTAATTTATGTTCACACGGAGATAAGGGTACACGTCGTTTTCATACACGCATACGCGGACTTGAGCCTGGGCATGTTTAGATTATATTTACAATTTATGCGTATGTGTGGGTCGATGTATTGACAGAATGCTTTGAGGATGTACGTGTGAGCGCGCACGCGTACATATATGTGTGAGAGCGGGTTGCCGGCGTATTTTGTTATATTGATCGCGCGTGGTCGACCACCTCCCCTTCTCCCAGCCTCACTCTGCCCATCTCTCCCCACCCCATACCCTACCGCGCCCCTGCACCCCATCTTCACCCCACCTTCCCTCTTGCGCCTCGTCCGCCGTCTTCCACTCGACGTCACCCATCCGAAAACCTTCGACTCTTCAACAACCTCCAGTCACACGTATTTTGGTGTGTTGGTGCAGCTACGATGATATACGAGCTGTCACAAATATGTATCCAAGTTACATACTCTCTATGTGCACAGAGGACAACTTCGATGCCTTGCGCGACTTTTTCTCCCATGTACCGGCGATTATGTTCCCCATTTTTTTCGCCGGGTTGTGTCTCAAATGAAAATAAATTTCAAGATGGTTATTTTGTTATTCGTACATAACTTTGAAAATTAAAAAAAGTCACGAACAGCAATTACTTCTTGTTAGTAATTAAATGCAAATTCAAGAAGCTTGTTTATTTCAAGGTTTTGGCCAAAGTTTACCTGTTATAGAAAGGCTTCTTATATGTGACTATTCATTATTTTTGTTTAATTTTGAAAAAATAGTTTAAAGAAATTTCATATATGTACTATATAAAAAAAATTAAACAAAGTTTATTTCTTTCAATGACTTCGATTATATTAATAATGTACACCGTAAATATTTGTATTTATTTATACAAACATTGTGTTGTTTAATTAATTCCTTAAATTAAAGTAATACTAACATGTTACGTCGACAAACATTATGACGTATTCATTTCTGTGAATTTTTGTTTAATATTTTTATTTGAAAAGAATTCTATTATTCTTCACGAAGCTCAGTAACACATAGTTAAAGATTCAGGTAAAAAAATATTTTTGATTAAATTTTTACAAAAGCAAATATTTATTATTAGTATATTTACAATATAAATGGAGTAAATTCTTCTATTAGGGCTTTTTGAAATAGCTACGAGGTCTTGACGAATTGAAATTATTTTTTTTAAATGGTGTAAGAGCTTTTTAGGCACTATCAGCTTTAATATGAATTGGATGCATAGGGTCGAAAATTGCTCAGTTATTTGGAAAGTAGCTCCCTTGACGCGTTATGTTGTCGGACCGTGGCTAATTACATTGTGCGAACCCTATAGGCCAAGAGGAAAAGTTGAAATGTTAATAAAATTTTATTTTCATCTTTAACGTATTATTGGATTTCTTTTAATTTATTGGTCTGCTAAAGTCCTGGAACTTTATAATTAGAACAAAGATGTGTTGCGTGAAATATACGACCAAATTACTAGTTGCATAAAATGAAACAATAAATTTTGAATTTTTTTAAATAATTGCTGTACACTAGTAGTGTGAGGATTCTATCAGCATCTCTGAATCACACGAACATTTTCTTGCATTTCAGTACTATTATGGTTAAATAATTCTTGTTGGAAATTACGTGTCACTTTCAAATGTTAAACAGCAGTCTGTTACCTTTAACGTTATTTACATTTATTCATATTTCACAAATTATTATTGAATCGGATCCAAAGTAAGAATTGCAAAATTTAATATCGAATAAAGGTAAACAATTGCCTGTAATGCTAATTGTTTTATTCATGAAGACTGATAAAATAGTAATTTTTTATTCGAATTATGTGCGTCGAATATTTGAGTCTTGGAAGTGTTCGAATATAGAAATATTTGACAATAGTCGCTTAAACACTGGTTGTAAATCCCTCGAGCTCCCAGGTTTCTTCCAAACCATTTGTCACAAAACGGTTTGGGGATCGAAGACGTGTCGAGGTCTTGCCTGAGAACACCTGCGCGAAGGAGTTGAAACCGCCAAATTTCTTCATCCATCGACCCTGGGTGCGTGGTACGGTATCTGGCAAGTGGCCGGCATTGCGTTTCAGACCGAAACGACTACGGTTGCCTTCTCCTTCGTGTCTCGCAGCGTGTCTCTCGTTCTGCGACGTTGCCGTTTCTGCGCCGGTCGTTTACGTGTTGTTGGTACCGGCAACGTCGCATCTTTTGCCCTCTCGCACAGCAAAAGCCGACTGAGTTGGCAACTTGGTAAACGGAACACTCCGTATACTTGCTTCGATCATCGTTCTGCGAACTCGCACATTAGTTGGTCGTTCGTTCACCATCCCGAACATCTCGTACTAGACGTCTTTCTTTTAAAGTGTCAACAAAATTTACATGTTTTTAGAAAATTCTAGTCACACGTGAGAATGATATAACTTGTAACAGTTCGGTGTACCGTATTCGATGTCTTTATTATAGCACAGGTAGAAAATCGCGAGTGTACGATGAAAAATCGAATTTAAACAGTGACTCGTTACTTGACATCACAGAAACAAAAGCAAGCTTCCGATAACCAAATTTATGAAAATATGTTTAAATTTTACTTTGATCATTTATTTTCGGACACTCACGCGAAACACTCTTTCTCGATATATTTTTCTTAGTTATTCTATTAGTATTAAAAATATATTCGAAGAATAAATGACGAATAAGCACGGTTTATTCGAGTGAACGGTTACACGTACCGATCAATTTTCATTCCTTCAACATAAAATAGAACTTGGCGTTTCTTTTACACGTTATTCGGAATTTTGCAAAAATTCGTATACAATTATCAAAGATTTTCATGTGGATAAGAAATTTTCTCATCTCTGATTTTGTATAGGGATCACGTCTACTACGTCTCCGTTCTTAAAGTTTCTGGAGTTTGTAGTAGTTCCCAGTATGACACGAGACAGAACCATCCGGTACTCGCTATCGGTTCGAATAGTTTATAATGCGTCAAGTATGTGTAATACTTACACAACAATGCAGTGTATGCATGGCTCTGCATAATGCCAGGATGTACATGTACAAAGGTACGTGAGCATACGTGTACGGTACGTGCACACGTACAAGTCGTATGTTATCCAAGGGCTCTTCGCCACATAGAATACGCGACTGACTTTCACTGGCTAAGGCGCTGAGCTCGGGAAGGTGGCGTGTACGAGACGTCCCGAAAACATTGACTGCCCGAAGCCCATAACTTGACCTCAACATTTTCCTGTTTCTCTGTCGTATTTTTACGGCTTGTACGAACGTCTTTTATTCTATCAACGAACGGACCTCTCATCGAACCGATTTAATGAAGAATATTTTTTGAAATATAAACCATTCAATTCTGTTTATTTGTAAAACAAGAATGGCCAGTATTGTTGATGAAATAAAAACATTTGAAAAATTATTTATTTTTACACAATAATAAAAAGTGCCGAAAAGTAAATAATATTTCATTTACAAGTATTTCAGAGGTTTAAGAACACTAAAAGTAGTTTGTTTTCTTGTTTTATTTACTTAATTTACACAATTCTTCACACAGTATAGATAGAGTAATTGTAGCGATTCGTTTTGAATCAGGTTCGTACTCCCGTTATGATCTACGTTTTATGATAATATATTGAGAAGCATTTTCCAATTGAATATTTCATGTTAAAAATATTTTCAAATCGTTTAACCTGGTTCGAGCACCGTTCAGTAGTATCGAATCGAATGGAGCGAGTATACCGTTCAGTGACCTTGTTTAATAGTTGTTAAACGTGGGTGTCCTCGTTTTTCTTTGAAGTATGCAACATGCACAAATAACGGTACCGAATATTTTTCATACTCTTCTTTATTTTCCATGTAATTTTGTATTATAGTAAAGAAATTTGAAAAAGAGTGAAACGAACGCTATGAGGAACATTCACTTACAAAATTATGTTATCAAATACACCGAGTATAAATTTATCGCGTACATATACAATGGGTGTAGAAAGTATTCGTACACCGATCAATTTCCAAAAAAACCGTGTAAAATTGTAATTTATTAACTTATTTTTTATAAACAATAACATTTTACAGATTCTTGGAAATGTCTAGAATAGATGCAGTATAAAAAAAAATTAGTTATTTATATAAGTTGCAAAATTAACAAGAGAAAATGGATAGAAATATAGAAGCAATAAGTATTCGCACAAATGTTAAATTTTCAAAACTTCATTAAAAAAAAACACATGAAATTTATATTAATTTATAAATAATTAATACTTCGTGGGATTTCATTTTGATTTTATAATTGCTGCAACTCTTATACTATATTCTAACAACTATGAATATTTATTGTTTCCACATTTCTACCAATTTTTCGTATTTTCTTGTTAATTTCGCAAATTATATAAACTAATAACTGTTGTTTGGACTATATCTATTGTAGAGATTTCCGAGAATATGTAAAATATCATTGATTATAAATAAAGAAGCGAAGAAACTACAATTTCACACAAAAGTTTTTTAGGAAATTGATCGGTATCTGAATACATTCTACACCCACTGTATATAGAAATTGAAGTAAACGTCTTATATAACACGAACAGGAAAATGAAGTACAAGCATATTCGTATTGCTCTGGTTATATTTGGCATTGCATCTCCCCTCGTCCATTCTCTGCTTCGTTTTACCCTCTCGCTATTAGTGTTTATCTTCTACGACTCCCGTGGCCTTCCAGTAACCCCAAAAGTAACTGTGTGTCTTCAACACCCCACTTACTGAACTTTCCTGTTTTCTTTTAGAGCGTATAACGTTTAGTTGCATTGTTTGGTATTAATAGAATGCTTTATGAACTTCTGGGGGGGGCAAGAAATTCAAAACGAAACAAGACGTGTTTCTCCTCTCTAGATGAACACTCGAGGATTTTTCATTGCACTTTGTAACTTTCGGTGATGGATATAAATAGTTTTTGTAGTCAGGTAGCATGCCACGGAAACGTGCTCGAGTGACCCAGAGGGGCTCGCGAGAAATTGTAGATCTGGAATCGATAGTTTGCTTGCGACGTTGCCGGCAACGAGTAGCAGGTTAAAATTGGCAACGTCGCGTTTCATCTTGGGGCCCTGTCAGAACCTACGTTTTTGCAGGTTTCAAGGCCTCACCTTTAGGATTAAAAAATGATACCACTTACATGGATTCCCTTTTCCGACTTAATTGTATCGCATTACGCGTTAGTGGTCTATAAATTATTGTAATTTTCAAATATTGGTCTTTCTTTGTTTGGACAATGATCTTTAATACTCAAAAAATCGATATTAGAGGTATATTAATTTGGCGTTATTTTTCTTAAAGGATGATATTGTTTCAATTGCATATATTCCATTATTTATTTTACCTTTCGACTTTTTGATTAGTAATCTTTGGAGCTGTCACATGGTACAATTGAATTTATAATACTAAGCAAACGTGATTGTTAACCACTGATCAATAATCGTTTACTATCTTCTTTTCGTTAAAATTGTAATTGTTTTAAAGCTATATATATACAAAATAAATGAGATTATTCGTTACGATTTGAACAATTATCCTATTACGTATCTTTTTCACTAGCAAGAAATGAACTTTTGAGTTGTATTTATATATCCGTTACATTTTCTTGTAGTATTATGCTAATAAATTTATCATTGTGCTATTCATGCAACATTCGTAATTATGCACATTTTTTACCAGTTGACTATTTTCTATTTGTTTGCTATTAATACTGTCTGTTATGCAAAACAATTCCAAATATTGTTAGTTACATTTAGTTCAATGATTCTTTTCTTCTCTTTCCGAAACATTCATTATCTCTAATAGGAAAGTACAATTTCGTTACCTCTGTGTAGAAAATAAAGATCTGTATCGCAAACAGAATATAGTAACTGTAATATACTAGGGTATTTTATTCTATTTTAATATATTAAGATATCTTTTTTCATTATTTTGTAAATATGTAACGAATACGTGTGTTACTCAACTGAAATTATATATTTCCTATTACTATCTAAAATATTAGCTTTCAAAAATTTGAATTCAATATAGTTTACTTTTGAGATACAGATACTTCTTCAGACGCTTCTTACTAGCTCTAATATCGAAATTATCGTTTAGAAAATAATATGCTCGAAGAAAAAAAAAAAAAAGGAAATAGAGATATAATTGGAGTTGGATGTTTTCCTGTTAATATTTACGTCGTAGTTTAACGATATAATATCTTATCGGTTTACAGATTGTGCACCGTTATTATTTCTTATGATGCCGCGTATAATCGAAAATTAATGCGTAACGGAGCTACAAGGTTAATGCATATGAAGAAAGAACAAAAGAATCTTTCTCACCATATTCAGTTGATATTTTTCAAGCATGGAATAAGTAGAGCGAGGCTCCGTTTGAAACGCCTCGAGGGGCCTGGTTATCTGAGATCCGGAACCAGCCCGAGACATCCGGACCAGGGAAGGGCCCAAGTTCTCAGGGACAAAGGGAATTGCCATAATAGATCGGTCGAATAAAGACATCGCCCTTTTCGTGGGTAAAAATCGCATATCTCAGCGTCGACTTCTCCCAACCCATATATATAAATTTTTATTTTTTAGAATATTCCATTTATTATTTGTATCTATTTACAAATAATTATGGAATAAATAATAACACACAAGACAGCTGTAGTTTGAAATGAATCCGATGTCTAGTTTTATTTTTGCTCGAGGTATACTGGGAGCGCAAGGACAAAAACGATGTCGAATTTGCTTGGCTAGAATAGCTAATAATGATAGTGTTGAAAATATACGTTTTTTTTTACGTAATGTTAAACTGTGGGTACACGTATGAAGTAATATCGATTAATAATATTAAATAGTATAGAATATAAATAGAGTGTAATAAATATAGAAAATTTATGTAAAATATGTTTCATACATTTTCTATACTCTGAATAGGTTTAGCATATTTTTCATAGACGTGCACGCCATAAACGCATAAAATCAGGCATTCTGTTATAAATACTTGCAATTAACACCTGTTGTAGAAATTTAAATAGAAATTAAAAACAAATAACTGCTCGATAAACGTAATTTAACGATCATTTTAACAAATCATTTTATTAAAACATAATACTATAAATTGTCAGATAGCATAACTATTTCTCACTGGATGTGCGATTTTGTACGATGCGTATCTCTCCACAGCGAAAATTCCTATAATTTAACGTTAATTGCAAAGCACTCTTGGAAACCAGTAAATCTAGAATCGCAGCAATACTGAAACAAGTCTATAGGAAACGTCTATAGGAACGTTCTATAGGAAATACCTTTGACGTATGACTAGTATTAATAAGTTATATCAACTTGCGTCGGTGTAACTTTTTTCGCTGCTGAATTAATCAGTGCTAGTCAAACCTCTGAGCTGAATTAATTTGTGATAGTCAACCTCTGAACTGAATTAATTTAATAATTTATTTCTTAATGATTTTGCTTGGACATAGTATCCGAAGTAGAATGTTCACTTATTTATGCTTAAAGTAACAATTTACACCGTCAATGGATATGATAAATAACACTGATTACTTTATCCATAAATTTTCTGCATGTATAAATGTGCCACTAACACGGTAATTGGGGTAATATTCTACATATTGGTATAATAATATTATTATTTCATTTTCCTTGCAACATTGATCTAGTTGCGATTAAGTCCCCGAAAGAAATCTTAAGCTATGACTATCACTGTAAAGGCGAAGTTCTTTACACAGATTCGATGCATACGAAATAATTAATAACAAACGACAAACGTAAACACTCTATAACCATTTATTCCCAACACTGTTCATTGTATCGTACAGTTACACACGTTTTTAAACGTTCCACGTAAAACAAACCTTCATTCTATAAAGCAATTTCTAATTTTTAAACGATTTACGAATAACCACTCCTATATCTCCTATATCTTTTTGTTCGTTATTCCAAATTTGTATCTGGTTAAGAAATTATCTATCTCCGTGTACGTATATGTACGCCTCGTAAATAAGTTAAAGTAAAGAGTATCCTAGATAGTAGTTATTCCTCCTGTACTTTATTCCAGTCAATTTTACGAAGGTCTCGTCTAATTACAACAGAGACCATGTCCGAGGATCCTGAATACAGGTCTGGGCTGAGCTTAGCCAGACTTAGGTTAGGTAGGTAGGTAGGCAGCCAGGCAAGCCTTCGACATGGTACACCGGTTCGCGAGTTGGCAACGTTGCGTGTCCGTCCGTGGAAACTTGGCAACGCTGCGCAGCTATTATGTAACACCCGGCAACGTCGCTGGGATACACAGAGGGGCGTCGGGAGTGGGTATCGGAGTGGGGAGAATAGGGGCGATGGGGAGAATCAGAAGGTGGGCGGTCGGGGGAGACGGTTAGGGGAAGGGCGAAAGGTGGAGGGAGCATTATATACGGTAGGGAGAAGGAGCACATACGCGGCAGGGTCCCCACCCTTTGGGTTCGTGCTGCGTCACACGGCATTGCAACCCCTTGTCTATATAGCATATACACACGTTATATACATATATATATAATATATATATATATATATATACGTTCGAGAAAACCACCTTATAGTGAGGGAAGCCTCGAAAATGGGGCTTCCAGGAACGGCCGCTTGAGAAAATATATCGTACGTTGGACGCGAATGATAACGAAATTTTCTTTTTCACTTTATTGAACTCTGGGCTCGTTCAGGTTATCTCTCGTAGATTGTAACGATTCTCTTGCAACGACTGACGACCAGAAATGCTTCTGCAATGCTTCGATCCAGACGAGTTGTCCGGACGAAACTAAATAATCTAGCTTCATTAATAAACTGTGTTTTAAGTATTTCAATGATAAAAAATAAGCGAATTTTATTAGAATTTTCTCTATATCTGTTCTTTTCTCGATGATATCATTTCATACGTTAAACGATAACTTTTGTGTGGAAGTACTATCGATAAGCGCTTTTGAACTGTGTTTCTTAATTTAGGATTCATGATGGAAATTTTACGTATGCTGCATTTTTACTATTGATGCATTGAGTTTGGAGCATAATAGAGTGAAAGTATTCGACAGCCACCGATACATATTGAATTTTGTGTAGTTACTATTAGACTAGACCGAAGCTTTCTTCTACTTTACTTCTACTTTAATATTCGCAACTGATATTAACGACGTTAAATTTGCTTGAATTACCAACAAATGTTATGTTTTTTATTACAGAATTTAATGTAGATGAAAAAAGTAGTATACGCGTGAAGAAAGTCCAAATGTAAGTGAAAGAAAAAGAATGGTCGCATAGAAAGGTGTTTAATTTTCTACTTTTGCTCTGTGTGTTTGATTTTTTGTAAATCAGTTTCTCTCTTTATATCCATGGTGCCGTATTTTGACTAAAATAGGACGTGGTGCAAAAATAAAATCAAAAATCTTGTAGTTCATCCTTCTTTTATTTTCACTCGTTAATGTATCATTGCCATCTTTTTTCCAATTTGTTTCTCATCTTTCTTCTTTTTCATTTCTATCCCTTTTCTCATATATTTTCTGTAATATTTGCGATATGCTTTTGCAAATCATCAATTTTGTTTTTAACTAACTAATCCTAAAGTTTTTGCAAACAAATATTTTGCTTGGCAATTTTTCTGAAGCATTCTTTCGAATGAACTGTTATAATTGAAGCATACACAATTATAACAACAATATCTACTACTATTATAACATGTTAACAGTATGATATTTTTTTATTTAATATTTTAAATGACGGGTGCAAAACGTTATTGCATTACAAAAGAGAATCAGATAATACAGTAAAAGAAATGAAACTTGAGAATAAATTATTTCTTTATATTTTTATTAAGTAAATTCAGTTGTAATATTATTGGTTCCAATGATGAGTATAACGAAAGATTGAATATTAAATAAATAGTAGATTACACAGCTGATTTCAAAGGTGTACGATCCCGTGCTTATTATAATGTCCAATTAAAGTTGTTCGAATCGATGGTTTATTGGAATAAGTACGGTGCAAATGTTGATATTGCGATATTTTTCCAGCAGCGTGCATTTAGCACTTTGGAAAGTTCTTTGCATAGTCTGCCTGCGTAAATAATAGTTGGTGTAAAAGTAGTACAAACTGCTGTTCGGTGAAAGCGCGTAAATACGTAAGGCTAACGTTATTAACAAATTCTTAATATAAACATATATTTTAAAATAAGAATGATAAGAATTATACGAATTCTTGTCCTTTTTATATGTGCACTTAATTGTGGATAGAGTTACAGTCAATTTTCCGTTAAAAGTAATAAAATTCCGTATAATTAAAATATATTTGAACGATGCTGTAAGGAAGTGCTAATAATGGTAAGAAAACGATGCTAACGAATTATTGGTTTGTAGCATTGTCGCCAGGAATGTTTATATAAAACAATCGAATGCGAGAAGTAACATTTGTTATGCGATGTATCAAAAAATAAAATGCAAATGAAATCTAACATTCGTTATGTGATCACTAGACTGCGGATCTTTATGCATTTATAGGAAATTTGAACGTGCAAAAAACTACAAAATGCAAACAATATGCAAGAGTACAAAAAAGATTGAAAGTAAAGTTCATGTTACAATATTTGGCAGAATAAAATATATTCCTATTTAGGTTCAATTTTTGTAGGCACGTTTGCGAACATTTTATTTTGCATAAAGATCCGTAGTCTAGTGATCACCTAGTAAAATTCCATCGACTACAAATCTTTTTCAACGTGAAAAAGTTCACAGCTCTATGCACAATGGTTTTTTTTTTTTTCAATTACAAATAGCTTTTCTTCATCGATAGCATATTAGTTAAATTAATTTTCACAGTGTACGTGAAGTTTTCCCGGTCATTAGGTTTTTATATGACAAAGTCCAACGATGTGCACAGGTTTTATCCAAATAAAATGATCAAAAAAGGAATAAAAGATAAGAAACGATTTTATTCGTAAATCAGCGAACAAAAATATTTCATAATGAAAGAATAATATTTCTTTTATTTATCGCTTATATTACCTGTTCGAATAAGATTTGCCCATGTTTGACCCGTGTAAAGAATTTCTACGGCTTTGTTACGAGCAAAGAACGCGTTATCGTTTCTATTTGAAACGCAAGAAGCCCAGACGATCGCAAGTGCGTCACCCATCCGGTTAAAGGTTAAAAATATGCAACGAAAACAGAACTGTATGCAGGTGCATTTGAAATTATCACGGTTTAAAGTTAGATTTCGATGCATCGATTTTCCGTGGTCAATGCGGAGATACGTCACGTTATTCCTCATAATAATGGAGTGACGTCTAGTAGCATTGTCTTTCACCGTTGACTAGAAGCGTCCTCGTTTATACGTTTTCGTTGTTCCCGCTATAAAAGGCGAATGCAGTTGATAGACGTTGGCCTTGTGGCGCGATCGAGACCAGCACGTGTAAACCGTACTATACGATTAGTATTTAGCATCGAATGTAACGCTGAAAGACAATATTTCATTTCAAAAGGCTCAGAGATATTCCGTTTCAACGACCTCCGTTCCTTTCTGTCGAAAGGATCGATTTGCTTTCTCGGTTTCGTGCTACGTGTTGTTACACAATTTCGCCAAGGAATCTGGATTCATTGAGAAGTTTCGCGATTACATGCGCGTTAATTATTTGCTACGTCGCATATTTGGCACATGGAATTTGTTACTCTGTCGATAATAAGACAGTAACGACACAGATAGAAAAATAATACTCATGATATTTCCACGTGGGAACAATATTTCACATGTGATGTATTTTTATGTGTTTTTAATTAGAATATTAGTTTCATGTTTTCATATGACAATATTATTCTCTTGCTTGATATTAAGTAAAGTAAATCTGGCATAACATGATATATTAAGTATTATTTTCATGTTCCCTGTTGTTCTATTTCAATTTATTTTCCCTCGAAAGAGTTAATCGAAATAAGACAACCCACGCTTCTCGGAGACTATAACTGACTCCTACTGCGTACGAGAATTTTGGTACTTCTTGGTTGCCATTCATAAATAAGAATACTTTGAAACAAACGTGCATTAAAATGATCTCAAGCATCCACGAAACACAGCATTGCATTTCAAGCTGTCTTGACCTACAGCTGTTCGTGCCAATATTTCTTCAAATTTATCTCAGTCTGGTTTCATCTGTGTACCCTCAATCCAACGTTTGTGGAAGAGAGAAATCTGTGCAGCAAGAGATGATTTATAACATTCGTAACAATTTCCTTTATTAACGTTACAGATACACATAAAAATGCTTAATTTCTTCCTTCGTACTGTATCATATTCTTTTTTTAAATTAATTCTTTGTATTTAAAGAGTTCTGATCATTTTTCTTTAAATATTATTATTTTTAGAAAAAAAAGAATACATTTTTGTTCTCTTAAATTAATCTAAGCCTTGTTTATTCTTGTACAATTGCCTTTTTGGTTGTTATTGCATACAAGCGCCCATACTGAATTTGTTTAATATTGTCGCAGATAGGGTCGAAATATTAAAAAGTAAATAAATGAAAGGTTGGAACTTAAAAATGTCAACACTTGAAATTATTTTACCTTGTGATAATTGATTCATACCAAGCATTAGTAGAAACTTCTATTTTTAAATTTTCCTTCGTTTCGATTGAAGTTTAAAATGTGAACAAAATAATCTATATATTCAAGTTACAGCATTTGAATACAGTGTGTAAGCGAATGTTACCGGTACCCCAATTCTTGTTTCATTCTATTTTTAATATTCTCTCTCTGACCCCTTGCTTGAGTTATACAACCTCCAAATATATTCTCTAGACAAATATACCGAACCGAGTTTATTTATTTAGATGATCATATAATCGTTGGGTCACCCTGTTATTCTTAGTACAATAGTGAAAATATCTTTAATGATGTTATACAATGTCCTGTATCGAGACTAATTATTCCAATTATCGATTCATTTTGTAATAATCACTTCTTCGAATGGTATTAGAAAATTCTAAATATTATAGTTCTACATTTATAATGAAAGAGTAGAGTATATTATGGAGCACAAACAATACATTCTATTTATAAAGAATAATAACAATTTCTTTTCTATTCAAATTCTTAAGAAAGATGACAACACTGTTCGAATTTGTAATAAAAAACATAATAGCACTCTTTAAATAATCATTTATAATAAACAATAAACGTTTTCGATTTTTACGGTTCAGGTCTTCTTTTAAAATAATAATCCCTCTTTCGTTATACTAAAACGAGAAAACAGTTAATAACATGTTTCGTTTAACAAATTTATTATTAAATGATAAAGCCAGAAGGAATGTGCATTTACGCAAAACGAAATACTCATATTACATCATCAATTGTCGAACATATTCAACACACATTACGTATATTTTTTTTATACATTTTCCGTATTACTGTAAGTCATCAATGCATAAAAACCGCAGTCTAACGATAAGCCTTATTTAGTAACAATTATTATTTGACACTAATGAACATATTAATCTTTTAATTGAAATATTGTTCCTGAGAGAGTACGGTGTTCCTAAAAAAATCTACACTAAGTGTAAAAACGATTAAATGCGTTGGCAGTCGGTTACCGAAATAAATTGATAGCTTCGATGACTGGGTTAGAGAGGAAATTAGGTGCACTTACCTTAATGCAAGAACGTTGCGTTTGATGCGTAGAGTAGGCGAAGAAGGGTTCTCCATTTCCACCCCTCGTTATACTCGTATTAATTCCCGCGCGTTTACGACTCATTGACTTTGATACTCCTGTCGCTCTGTCCTTTCATCGGCCACCAGGAAGAAGGACAATTTAAACGTTGAAGAAGCAAGCTGCAATTACCAGGCATGGACCGAGACAAATCGAGAGGCCGCCTTTTCCTCCGAGGTTTTTAGGCCGCTAGTCTACGTCTGTTGTTTTGTAGTTCAACGACTCTTTCACCAGTGCCTCCGCACTGCCACCTCCGCACGTTGCCTCGTTCACCTCCTCCTTGTTGCAGGACCGTCTTAACAGCATGGGCCCCTTATTACATTCATCTCGTTTAAATATAGCTAAATAAAAGAAAAATAAGCATTTGTTTTTATAACTGTATGTATTTGTGTCATGTATGTGTTCACCATGGGCGACAGGACTTTTCACTAGAAATTTAAAAAAAGCGATTCTTAAGATGAGGTGTTGAAGAAAATACTTGTTCGTTTGAGACCTAATACTCAATTTCCATGCATAGCACTTTAAGGGGCTATCTTGAATTAGGAGGTCTAAAAAACTGGTTTTTCGTGAATTTTTTTAGGATGGAAAAGAATAATTAATTCTATCGAACTTTTTATCCTATTTTCATACATATTTGAGTATGTCTGTACAAATTTTTTCAACAAGAAATATTCAAATTGAGTCGACTGCGACGCACATTTGTAGAGCACCTCACAATTAAAATCTCCTATCGGCGAGAAAGATGCAGGTCGTAATTTTGGTTTGATACAAAAAAAACCAAAAGAAATTTTCATTTTCATACATTTTTCTTCTATGTGAACTAAGAAAATTCGTACGAAAAAAACTTTTCGGAGCAAACTGTTTGTTTACTCCGCAGGATATTCGTGCATGCACGTTCAACAAACTCAGAGTGGGTTTAGAGATATTTCAAATTTACGAAATATACAAAAATGCTCGAAGGTATTGGGAAGGGTCAGCTCTCGGCGACAACCGATCCTTTGGTGCTAGGCTCTCGTGCGATCCTCTCTTCTTTCTCTATCGTGTCGTACTCCGTGCTCGTAAAGGTTAAATGAGTCTGGCACATCGAGGGAGCGAGTTGGAGAACCAGTGCGAGAGAAAAGGAAGGAGACGGAGAGAGGCGATGCTCGTAATAACCTCCTCTACCTGCAACGGCGTTTCGCTATGTATTGCTATATAGAATAGTACTTTTTCTCTCCCTCTGCGTTCCCTATGTATGTCTACGTACACGTACAGAGGCAGCATTTTGCTGTACACTCACCTTTCGGTCGTGTATATCGGCACAGAAGCTTTCCTGGCTCGACTGAACGAGCGTCGTTCCTACTACCGGCTGGCCGTGACACACTTATTCCATCGGCAAGAGGGCAAAGTGGCAGCCATCGCAAAAATCTCACGGTTTTTCAATCGACCAGGTTCACCGTCATTGTACGGGACCGAATAGAATCTTCTTGAAATCGTAAATTTACATCGCGGCCCGTTTAAATTTTCGAGCGTTTTTTCGAATGACAACAAGACGTTTTGAGCTTGGACGCCCCGCGCTCTTGAAATAACTTTATAGAAAATACTATTTTAAAGTATTCGGTTTCGTATATTGAAATGCTGGTTAAAGTACAGAAGATTGATTCCTTGGAATGCCGTGCAAATCGAAATCGTGGCTTTCTGTATGAAAATCTGCGTAAAACGAAAAAGATGTAGTTATTTATTATTTATTCCAGAAAAAATTTGCACATAGATATACACATGTGTAATAATAGTCATAGAAAAAGTCTACCTGATTTTGATTACTTAAAGATAACTTAAAGCTAGACTTAAAATTGTATATTATCTGATAGTACTATTTAACGTAACATAGGTATATTATTTCACGATTATTTTATGTTTATAATACAACGCGTTATTTTATCTCATGAAATAATTTTGAAAATAATATAAAAGTCGAGACTTTTATTTCTTCTTACTCCTTCGTAGGACATTTTTGAAATACATTAAGTATTTACTTGCCCGCGGAATAAAATTTGTATATTTTACGCAATAATTTTTAACTGAAAACAAGAATTACGATTGAAAAATATTAATTTTACGTTTGAGAGAATGAAGTAATGAAATACCCTTGATAATAACCGACATATTTCGAAATATCGCAATCTGTGAAATTACAAATCCCTATGGTTGATTAAAATGCTGAAACGATAATGATTCAAAGACCGAAGAAATTAGTATATATCAAATATACCTCATTAAAATGTTTCATATCCGTCGTCCAACAACCGTATTTGTAATGTCAAACGTACGACATCAGTAACGATTATATAAATCGTAAATATACATATTCTATGAATATACATAAACGATATAATAGGTATGCTTCGGTGAAGTTTAATAATTTTGTATTTGCAAATAATACGATTAAATACGTATATAAGCGAATAAATATTTATTCGTTGTGTAAACGATAACACTTACAGCATTGAGGTCATTTAAAGTATATATGTTAATTAAAGTTGAAATTATAAGAATTTGTCTGTTTTTCTGAATTTTTAATGTGTTTTTTAAATTCTTATAAATTCATTTTTACCAGCTTATAACTTTATATCCGTTAAACTTCCGAGATTTTTTCAAGAGTCTTTTCTTGGAGAGCATTTAACAATTCCATCAAGAATAAAGTTCTGTTACCCCCCAGATGCCCTTGGCATCTCCATTTACAAACCAGCTGTCTGCCAAAAGGTGATCCGTTTTGAGCAGAATGTTTTTGTTTACTATTTTTTTTTTTACATTTAAGTATACATATAAATGATATGTTGCATTTCTTCTTAGATCTTTTTTTCACATAATACAACAGCATACTCTTTAATACACCTGAAGCTCTACGTGACGCTTTAATGGTAATTTACGTCTTGAACGGTGAAATGTACATAATACCACGACAATAAATATAAACTAATCGTTGTAATTGCATGTGAAATTAACACTTCTTTCTGCTAGTAAGAAAAAAATCACGTTTTTATCATTCAATTTTGTAATTGCCAAATAGTAGAAATATGATCTATTCTTACTTTTCAAAAAACTACTAACTTTATTTAAATTACCAATTATCATCTGTAATCAAATTAAATAATAAAAATATATTTTTACTGCAAACAAAAAAATTCCTACTTTAATATTCTAATAAAATGGTTTCAGTGAAACGTTTTATCATAATGCACGGAGTCGGGCTAAGGATATACATATTAAAAAGAAAAGAAAATTACTGTAATTTGAAGACTCTGTGGCGAATGTTTTCAAGAGTATTTCCCCTTTACTTTAAAGGCTTATTGCAGAGACACGCTTTGAAGCTATGCTCTCCAAGAATCGATCAACCGACCGTTGAAGCTAGCAAAACTGCGCGTTACGTTCTTGCTAATAATAGCGTTGCATTTTACGCAAATAACATGCAGTACACGATAAGCTGGCTTAGCAGATTTCTAATACGATTGTATATAGCTTTTGCAGACACTGTAATCCCTATGCGCCGTTTTATGTTCATATATAAATGTACAAATGTGTGCTTGTGTTGTCCAACAAAACAATTTTAGTCGAAATTTCAATGATACACGACAATCACACTTTATGGAGAGAGAGAGAGGGGGGGGGGGAGGCTCAAGTAAATCACTGACAATAAGACTCCACCAGTGAATTTATTATGAATAAACGGTTCAATAAAATTATTTGAAATTTTTTAAACGTTTGTATAAGTAATTGAAATTACCGTAAGATCGTTTCCTATCTTTTGGGCAAATTCATGATTCCGCGTTTGTAGAAGAGCTCGTCGAATTAGCAACCATCAGAACTGCGGACAAACAACCATCACCACAAACCTAACAAACTTTTTAGCTAACCTAATATATAAGTGTAAAACCATTATTAACATCAAATTTCAAACTGGAACTTCTACAGCTACGTTTTTAAAAAATATCGTTTTTTTTTCTTCTTTTTTTTTTTTAATTTTTTAATTTTTTAATTTTACTCGAATCTCTCCCCTTAATAGCCGCTTATATCTTTAACACGGAGCAATAGCGTTGGCGAAAAACGTGACAGGACTGGGAGATCGCTGTACACGGATTCGACAGCGCTTTTAACGCAAGGTCAACAGCATCTGTGCTGCTGCGCATTATTACACGCACGTGCACACACACCCGGCCGTCTTGATCATCGACCGCGAGCTATGGAAAGAGAAAGAGCGAGCGAGAGACATAACACACACACACACACACACACTCTCTCTCTCTCTCTCTCTCTCTCTCTCTCTATTTCTATTTCCCCTTACCACTGAGCGTAGCGCGAGTGCGTGTGCTACGAATAGTTCAGACAAACATCATCAAGAGCTAACAGACTCGCGATAGCGCCTTGACGGCGATTGCATCGGCTGATTTTTATTTTCGATTCCAAAGTTCGCCATCGAAGCGTTACGGTACATTCAAAATTAGCGCATCGGCCGCCTTCGGTTGCGCGGTCCGTTCGAAGCGCCTAGACGCATCCGGTTGACTCTGATTCAATTCAATTCATTTCTTTATCGAGTGCTTTGTTTACGTGTGTGTATTATTACACTTTGTACAAATGATTATTATTCAATTATTATATAATAATTGTCTACAGAATGAATACTAAAAGACGTGATGTTTGATTTTTGGAGCACAGAAATATTGTATCATCCCATACGAACAATCAATAATAATTATTAGACTGTGGAGATTTATGCATATTCATATTTTTATAGATTTAGATGATAAATTGAAATTTAAAAAAAAATATGTATTGTCTAAATTGCAATATGTACTTTATTATTGATTTTGTTGTTGTGTCAAGTACCCTCATGTAGTTTTCCTTTGGTTTGCACTTTGTAGGATATATTTAACACCTTCTTTAACAGTTTTTATTTTTTTTTATTTTATTTTTTTTATTTTTTATGGACAAAATATTTCTCGACTTAAATGTGCTGACTGCTTTGCTTTTCGTCAATGTGGCGTATTATCAGCAGACATTCTTTCACGACTCTGATTGCGAGGTACACAAACAACTTGTAAAATTTATTCTGCCACGTCCAGTCAAAACATTGAAAACGACATTCTTTCTGAAGATAATTGGCTATCCACGTGTCTAGCACGTCATTCTCAATTCTGCATAAATATATTTTTATTGTGAAATCAATCGAGTGAATATTATCTTTACTATACATAACTGGATTAACGATTTCCGTTATAATAAAATCAGACAATTTTTTATTAGTCGATATTTTGGATATATCTGTTACCTTTTTTTTTTTTAAACAATAACACCCTCTAAACTTCACATATTTTTTTTGCGAGTGAATAAAATATTTCTTACATATTTCATGTTGTTTGAGTTTCAACGAATATGATTGCATTAAAAAAAATTAAATGCATACGTATATTTTAATAATTACACTAATATTTATTGACTTATTTCTCGGTTAAACAGTTCACGTAAATATAGACAAATACATTTCAGATTATGAATTAAAATGTCTAAAAAATATAATAATATCTTTCTTTTTTTTTAACATTTAAAAAATATTTAATCTCAATTTATTCTTTATCCCAACGGTGCCATTATATAATTTTCTTCAGAAACCGAATATAATTAAAATGATCGAGATTTAAGGAAATTGTGAATGCTTCTTCCGGTGTATCCTTTAACTCGCCTCATCGTCAATCACGGATGCATCTTCTTTTACTTGTATGCATTCGAGCTTAACCAAGAAAACCAACGTCGTTATCGTGCACGTATTCGTGTAACAAGTCCTCGGACTTAATCGTCCAGCGTAAGCACATACAAGGCCGTACTCGTTATCGCTTACATATCCGTGTATCGACTACATTTCTGTGATACGTAAGGCTATCCTCTGGCTGTATAAAGCGAAATCTAGATACGCACGGCTATTATAGCAAACAAGACATTTTATAGACGCTTCTGTACTGTAATCTTAGGCGATTAACTTGTTTTCTGTCCGGTGTGTCACAAAAAGTTCAGTGGTTCGAAACTGCGGTTAAGATTCGTTGCAGATTTTTAAGTGTCAGGCTGAAATATTAAAAGTGCATATGAAAATAAAATATATATAAGAATAAGAAATAAGAAATCAATCGTTATAGTAATTAATAACGTTAACTTGCTGGCGATAGTTTACTTGCTTAATATTTGGCGAAACCATGTTTGCCCAAAAATAAAATAAATTTTATCAAAACTATCTAGGCTAAATTATTTAGACAAAAATGTGACGAACGTTAAATAACGAATCGAATAAAGACACTTTATCTGCATTCGATGATTGTCGGATAAAAATGTTTATTCGATGGGTAAAGATAACTTAAGTTACAACGAATAAATTTATTTCGCAGGAATATTTTTATCTGTTATTCGACGAACAAGATAACTTGAATTATTTAGCTAGAATAAATAATATTTATTCATCGAATAAATTTACTTAGAATAAATAAATGTTTCTGTCGGACAGTCATCGAAAAGAGAGAAACAGAGGCATCTTTATTCGACAAATAATAGATAAACATTTTTTCAGACACAAATTTTTTGCTATTCTTGACTTTACTCTTGTCCGGTTTTGAAGCCTTGTAGCACACAATGTTATTTGAATCAGGGAATAATTTTTCATCCGTAAGTGATAAGTAATTGGGACACAATTTCGTCCAAGTAAAAGTTCCTTCGAACAACGTAGACGAGCGAATCGTTATGCAAAACACCTGTCTTGCGCTTGCGCGCACGTGTACTCGTGACGTATGTATGTTCGTTGCGTACATGATATTTTCGTGGTACGTGTATGCGTGTACAATGTGGTACGTGAAATAAATTTTGATTCGATTACGCTTTTTTCAAGTGTACGAAAGTATTTATATGATGCATGAACAATTGCGTTGCGCTTCTTTCTGTTACGCTTTCCCTTTTTATCATGTGCAATACACCGCATAACTCATGCCACACTCCATATAACACGATGTACGCCATAATAGATACTACGAAATTATGCTCGCGTTTACGTAAAAGATAGCGTTATCGTTTGCATAACGAGTAAACGTTGATATCCTAGCAAATTTTGGGGAAATCATTTTTTTTTTCATAGTTATTTAGACGATCGTTCTCTTCGGAAGAGTAATTATCCACGTAATCATTCCTAGATAAAAGAACAACTTTTATAACCTTCAATTATAAGTAAATTTTAATTAGTCAGTCGTTACTCACCCAACTACAATAGCGTCATTAATCCTTGACGAGCAAATTGAGGAAATGATAACTTCCTTTATTGTTTCAGAACGCAAACGTAAACCAGTGAATTCTACGTCTCGGCTAACGTTTGTTATTTTATTTGAAAAAGAATTCATCCTCGTGAATTCTTTAATTTGGAGGGAGGTAATACATATAATTTGATTGCTTAGACAGAAAAAAAGAAATGTACTGTTGTTAGGTGTACTGAATTTCATGAAATTTGTCTAAATTTGTACAGGTCGTCATAGTTTGTAATCAAGCAAATTGACTTTACATCGGTATCTGGTGTACCTGGTAACTACTCAGACCTTGTGATTAGATCGTCTATTAAAAACCAAACTATTTTTACTTACTGTTTTTATTATTATTTATTTTATAAATATATATTATATTATATTTACATTTTGGAGGTTTTCATCGCTTGACCATGATTATCACATGCTTATCTTAAAAAATGAAAGCAATATAGACACAGTAATTAAAAGAAATTTTTAAAAATAATTTTAGGCGAAATATGAAACATTTAATAGTCATTTCGAGGCAATATTTAAAGAGAAATTGAGCGTCATTAGTGTCGAGTTCTATAAAAATTGGAGATTGTTAACTAATTAGAATCTTCGAAAGTGTAAGTTGGCTAGAGATAACGATCTAAAGAAATTTTTAAAAATGATGTTAGACGAAACAAGAAATATTTCATAATTATTTCAAGAGTATATTTGAAGAAAAACGTAAATCGAGCACAATTGATGTCCGTGGATTTCCAACCGCGTTTAGAAATCCATATGGGATCGCAGGATATAAATCTACAGCTCGTTTCTCGTTACGTATAGTCTATGGGAGAAAATTCGGCATAACAGCGTACTCGCGCAGTTAATTGGATAGCAGTGCGTTTCCTTTGTTTTTGGTGGAAGGTACAGTTTCGAATCCGCGACTCAACTATCAGAGACCGAAACCAGGTAATTCGATACCACTATAATCCCTTCTATCGGTCCGTTACGCCTCAGAATACATAAAAGGAAGTCTTCTCTCCCGGCTGATTTCCCAGGCATCCTTATTTCCTCACGGAGAGAGCGTGTCCGTTGAAACACGAGTACTTTGAAATATCGTTTCGTTGCGAATATCGTTATTCCAATTCTTCGAAGACTGATAACGTTCTGAGTATATATACGAGAATGATAATGCATAGGTATAAAATAATACATCACTATTCGAAATCACTATCCGAAATCACTATCCGAATAGTAATATTTGAATAGCACTGGTCGTGTGTAATTATTCCCGTATTATTATTTGCATACGACTACTCGAATATCATTACTCCAGTATTCCTATTTGAATATTATTATTTCAATATAATTAGTCGAGTATTATTACCCGAGCTCTACCACTTGAATATTATTTACGTATATGTGTCGCAGGGAAATGATAAAAATAGAGATTTGATCAAATCCCTAAGGTAGATGATCAATTCACGGGAGATGTTAAAATAACAACTCCGTATGGTCATTTTCCTAAAGAAAGTAAGTGATTCGATCAAATCCCTTAACTGTTTTAGTGAAAAGATGAAATAATATTGTTTAGATATTAAAAGTATTAATTTAGTTAATCATGCGTTATTAAGTGTAGAGTAGGTAATACAACAATAGTCGTAGAAACATCAATTATTTATTAATTTCATTCCCTAAAAATATTCTTATTGTTTTTTGAAATATCAGCTTAACTACCTATTTCTTTTGCTAATTACATAGTTTGGAATAAATAATTTATGTTTCTACGACTATTGTTGTATTACCTATTCTACTTTTAATAACGCACGATTTACTAAATAAATACTTTCAATATCTAAACAATATTATTTCATCTTTACACTAAAACAGTTAAGGGATTTGATCAAA
>NW_026534349.1:14773288-14842745 GCF_026225885.1 Hylaeus anthracinus
CGTTATTAAAAGTAGAATAGGTAATACAACAATAGTCGTAGAAACATCAATTATTTATTCGAAACTATGTAATTAGCAAAAGAAATAGGTAGTTAAGTTGATATTTTAAAAAACAATAAGAATATTTTTAGGGAATGAAATTAATAAATAATTGATGTTCCTACGACTATTGTGTTACCTACTCTACATTTAATAACGCATGATTTACTAAATTAATACTTTTAATATCTAAACAATATTATTTCATCTTTTCACTAAAACAATCAAGGGATTTGATCAAATCATATTATTTCATCTTTTGACTAAAACAGTCAAGGGATTTCATCAAATCACTTACTTTCTTTAGGGAAATCACCTCACAGATCAAATCTCTATTTTTATCATTTCCCTGCGACATATCCATACAATATACGAAGTTCAGTAGCTGAAACATTTGTATTAATGTTGTCCTTTTGACACAGTACAAGTGTACGTAATACATATTTGATGCAGAAATTAATTATTCTTTGTCTTTATACATTCAATTACACCATTTTATTACATGAAAGTGTCATTCTTCTTAGTAGTGAAACGTACAGATTACTTCGATATTTAGTTTTACACCTATTTTCTCCTAGCTCTCTTGAAATGTATGACCAAGGGAAATGAAAAGTTGTATGTATTTTTTTTTATTTTTTTTTTATTTTTTAAAATAATTAAATTGTAAGTTTCTCTCAGAAAACCACAGAGTTAATTTCTACACATAATAGAATCTAATTATGTTTCACATTGAACGAATGAACTTTTGTTGGAGTAACTACTAAACTGAATAAATGTTGCGAATAGATCTTTATTCGAATAAAATTCTGACCATATTTTAATAGTAGTCACTTTTTTGGAATCTATATATATTTGGGACACCCAGAGACTCGAAGTTTTTAATATTTTGGGTTGCACTAGTAATATATACTAGCTATTATCATTAAACGATATTAAAAAATAATCAAGTTACTGCCATTGGCTCTAACAAAGGTGTTTTCGTAGTTACATGATTTTACTTAACCTCCTATCATATGAATTTTATTTTATCTTTTCAAAAAGAGATTCTTTTTGCAGTACTCGTACATCCATTAATTTAATTGATATAGAAAGAGGTAAGAGTATCACCTGCCTATCTTGTTTTTGGATCTAAAAAGTTACAGAATAGTGGCAGATAAGAATATAAGAAAAGACTACGGGGGAATTCGTACTAAAAATACTGCATAATTAATTAATTATAAATCTTGCTGGACTTATGAAACATTTAACATTCAGATTTCGCTAAACAAATATTACTTAACTAAAACATAAACTTCGAAAAATCTACCATATAAATAATAAACATAAAATAAAAAAATTGAGATAGGTTTAAGTAATCTGATATTCTTTTATTATGACATCTCAAACAACATACTCGTACCCTTGAAAACGAGTATTGGTAATCCCACTCGTAAGTACAGAAATGCAAAAGCGCGAGAACGTGCTATTGTGATTAAGGTTAAGAACCACTGGAACAGAGGGTTAACGGAGAAAGTACACGCTTCGTGTTTACTGGAAAACTAAATTCGAAATAGGGCAGTTGCTTCTCTCGGTACACGCTTACGAACGATGCACGTCGACTTCCCACCCAGAATGCCCGTATAGGTTGTCCGAGTCATCGAATATTTTATGCATGTGACGCTGGAATTTCCAGACGATGGCCGGTTCGCGTTTTAACTGTGCTTTCGCCTCGCTTCCTTCGCTCGATAGGTCGCCAAGCGTTATTATTCCTCGTACGTACGCGGACGCGATATCATCGTGACCAGGCAGTTGCTTGATACGCAGGGACGTTTAAAAATACAAAAATCTTTTTCCCGTGATTTATTTCGGCGAACAAATATTCCTGGCCACCACGCCGGAAAAATATTCTGCTTACCATAGACCAAAATACGCGCGACGTTGTGAAAATATTTTTATCAAACTAATCTTTTTGCATATCACTGCTTTTGTTCAATTTTTAAGTATCCCACGATTAGAATTGTGAGAATAATGTTTCACAGACCACGGCTAATGCGAAAGATCAGATTTTTGTGGGTATTGAAGAAACTATTGAGCTTGCTACGAAATAATTATTACTAAAAATAATAATAAGGAAGTTTTTCCATTGATGCCAGTTTTATGCGAGATAATGCATTTTTCGCGATTTATAAATTCGATGTTATTTAGCTGGTCACCTCTTAAATATTTACTAGTCAGGCGATTGAAAGTTGTGCTATTGTGAAGGGAAAGTCCATGAGATTCAATTTCACTTCCTTCGGTCAATAAGTGTCATTGTAAACATTCCAGAGAACTTTATATTCTGTTCTTCGAAAATGACGACGGCAATGTCTGGGTTAACGATGTTATTATAGAAATTTGCTAGGCGGATAAGCCTATTTAATTAAATTCATTTATTTCAATATAAAGTAAAGTAAAATACAAATAAAAAACAGAGTCTACCCGTCTATTTATGAAATAACAAATATATGTATAAAACTACATTTTACAATTTTAGTTTTGGTTTCTATATTTATCTTTTTTTCCTCCCTTGCTTTATTTTTAATGTAATGCTTAATAGAAGTAGAAAAATGCTACATAAAATTATAGTTATTAATCAGTTTTTTCGGGAATCAAAATTATTTTCTCGTGAAACGAGAATCGAAGTGCGATGGAAAATCGTGAGACTTCTTGTGGTTAGATTCTTGACCACAATTGCCTAGTGGCACGGGACGTTTCGCGTACGTATTGCGCCCGATCGTGCAGCGATCTCATCGATCGCGTTCTGAGAAAGAAACCTTCGCTTCGAACGAGGAAACAATTTGTCGAGAATGGACACGGACGACGCCACGGAATTAGAAAAGTTCCTGATTCCTCGAGTCGTTTGTTGAAATTCCCTGATAAAATTAACCCTGGAAATAATCATTCGATAGAAACTACCAACACTCGTTATCTAACTGAAGTGACGCGTGAATAAAGAATAGTCGCAAAAATGAAATACGCGAAAATATAAAATATAATTTAGAACAAAATAAATGTTGTTACATGACAAAACGTACTTCAAATTCATCGAACAACGTTAATCAAACAGTTTTAATCTGTGATTTTCGAAGAATCGATGAGTGTACTACACTGTTTAATTTGAAAATTGTTGAAGAACCCTTATTAGAGAGTTTCTTGTACGTTCAATAATATAAATTGAGACATCAATTTTGCTCCTATTAATTATCACGTGTAGAAATGAATTCTGTCCCACCTTATTGTGGGATAATCGATAGAAATGTTGAAGCAATAAGTATTCGCACAACTGTTTAATTTTTAAAGTTTCATTAAAAAAAAGGAAATTTACATTAATGCAAAAGTACATAATACTTCCTTCGTGAGATTTCCTTTAGATTTTGTAATTATTAATAATTATTGTAACTCTTTTAAGCGTTAAATTAACTAAATCATTAGTTATTCGAAGTTGGATCTTCTTCAATTCCTCTATGAGAGCCATTGTTAAAAGTATCAGGTTGTCCCAAAAGTTTCTTTCGCGAGTTGCACTCAATTATTTTCTGTAGCAGTGTTTATATAAATAGACAATCTAATTTCTTAGACATTGATGCTGTGACAGTAACGAACCTAACTTTACTGGAAATTTGATGTTTTCTATATCGTACGGAACAATAGACTAATGCGTTTACGTTAAAAACTCTACTGTAAATGGTTCGTCATAAGAATCGTACAAATACTTATTGCTTCTATACTTTTACCCACTTTTCGCATTTTTTTGTTAATTTCACAAATTATATTAACCAAACAACAAATTAATTATATTAAGTAAATGTTGTTTAGACTATATCTATCTTAGAGACTTCCGAGAATATGTAAAATATAATTGATTATAAAAAAAGAAGTTAAGAAACCATAATTTCACACAAAAGTTTTTTGGGAAATTGATCGGTGTACGAATCCATTCTACATCCACTGTATGTAAAAAAAGTTTCAATACCAAAAATTAATTATATCTGGAAATGATATGCATTAGAAAAATACATTAGCTGGACCAGACTCCCCCCTTAACCGTGAGTCGTCCCCCAGGAACGTGGAGGTATGTTTGGCGTGGAAACGGTAACGAAAGAGTTAAATTTCGTGGGTATCGAGTCCGTGCCCCAGTCTTGTTCCCTACAGCGACAAGACGGATCGATATATGGCGACGTTGCCGAGCGTGAACCCTGGAGCGCTCGCACGCGCGTCGTTGGCGAGCCGAGGAACTTTTGTCCAAGAATCAGCGTGCCCGTAAGGTGGCTGGTCGCGCAGCGACGCAGTCAATACTTGTCCGGCGCCAATTATGCACAGCAGTTTCCAAGCCCTTTATATCCCAGAAACGTTTGCCGGTCGACCTTGTATTTATTTACGTATCGAAATATATCGCGGGCAGCCTCTCCTCTGCTTCGCTCTGCCTCCCCGACGAGCCGGGATTCCGGTTTTGTATGTGTGCTGTTTGAGAAACGCTCGAAGTCGAGTACCGGTACTCGAGATTGCGTGAATTTTCCGCCGCCAGGTTGATGGAACAAAAATAGACGGCGAAACGTTTGATTTTTCCAGCAATGTAGGCTCGCTCGACGCTTATATAAGGTTATCCCGCTGCGTCGAAATCTATTTTCTTCGTGCCGTTTCAATTGCATTATTCTCGCAATCGCCTCGATCGATTTCGTTCGATGCGATAGATGGCAGTTCAATATTCGAGTAACTTCGGGCATCGTTCATAGGGGGCCAGTGCGAAGTGTTGCTGCCACGGTCCGTAGTGTCACGCATCAACTTTAATGGATGTTTCTGGTTGGAGAAACAAGTAATATTCAACTTGTGCACGATCAGGTCTCGTAATAATAATGGGTGCTTGCGGGGTATGAATTCAAATGAAGAAATGGTGAAGTTTGATACAAGGGTATGTGTTCTTCTCATGTTTGTCTCGATCGCTTTCGTTCGATCTCATAAATAGAAAATGAGGGCTCGATAGTTGAGTAATTTCGGGTTACGCGTCTATGTGTTTTAACATTCTTGAATATTTAGTAACAAGATTGGTAGGATACAAATCTAAATCGAAGAATAGGGCAGTCTGGCACAAGCATGTACCTAATTATGTATTATACTCAAGATCGTTTCGATTTTCTTCGTCCAGCGAAATAACTTTGACCATCGCACACGGGAAGGAGGTAGTGTTTTTTTCTTTTTCTTTTCGTTTCAACAGTTTATTTAATGTGCATGGTATCTTTACCGGTTTATATTGCTTTTCTTTACATATTGTATTACAATGTTTTCCTTAAAATATAATTCTTTTTCGTACATCTTTCTTTTAACATTTTTCTTATACCTAGGCTTTACATCTAATTTTAACGGGTGATATAAAATTTGCAGTAAAAATATTACATCACTGTATAGCAACCTATCCTAATATTATTGCATCGCATATTATTCCATTGCACAGTGCTTAGAGCTTACTCGCATACTTGAGTTGTACTTTTCCTATCATCTTTGTCTTGAATTATTCTTAACTTTAAGGAACCAAACGAAAAAAGAAAAACTAAAAAATAAAGTCTTATTCTTTTAGCCCAATCACTGGCTAATGCCATATTTTACTTTCCCGAGGTAGTGTTTTTAATGGCGGTTCGTGAGTAGTTGGAGAAATGACTAATATTTTACTCGTGTATGATCGTTTGAAAATTTAGTAAATTAACTATAAATGTTTCAAGGATATACATTCAAATTAAGAGGATAACGTATTTTAACATAAGCGTCAGTTTAAATAGTGTAGATTTGGAACATTTCAACTACGTATTGCTTATCCTCGTTATAACAAGAAAATGGCGGGAAAGGTGTGTAATTGCGTAGTCGAGATAGAAGAATGGAAAATAATATTTTATGAAAAATAAATGCATAACAGAAAAGTTATTAGGCAAAATTACTAAAATTTACTTATTATATTCAAGTTAGACATTTATAATTTTGCCAAAATCAACGTTGCGATCTTTCCCCAGCCTTGATTTAACTCGATACAAAAATAATTGTTCTTTTTAATTAAATCGATTTGTTTCTTTCTGTTTCAGGTAAGTCACGCAAATTTAACATAAACGTATACACAACCAATTTCCAATGAAGATTATCCAACATTTCGAAGATTTTCTGTCACAGGTATTTCTTATAATTGATCATTGTTCATCGAGGAGTATTATTTTATATATTTTTAAACCGCGGTTTCTTTCTCCACTTAATTGACGGTGCCTCGGCGACAATTCATAGAATACCGTGTAACGCACGTTATTCAGAAAATTTAAAAAGGACCCTATTCGAAAGATACAAGTATTTAATACGAAGCTTGTAATTAACACGGAAATATATCAAACCCATACTCGTCAATGTTCATGAAATTTTTGTGGTAGATAATTTCATAAAAAAAATATTTTACGTATACTTTTCTTTTTTTTGGTAATCGTCCATGTTGAAAGGAAAAAAATAGCCCTCAATCCAGAGGATTAGAAATGCATGTTTTGGAATATCTCGAAATGAGAGAGTGTTGCAAAATAATTTTTTTTTTTTAAATGAGAAATTTATTTTCACCCTATTTTAAATGTAATTTTCACCTCTTCAATATGTACGATTGCCCATAAAAAAAGTACACGTAAAATATTCTGTTTGTAATCTACCACATAAAGGGTATAGCAAGATAAGTAAGTAAAATGTGCCCCTAATTCAAATTCGTCTTGCAATGGGCCATTCTCCTCTGTTATTAGATGAAAACTTTTGACAAAAATCTGAGACATGTAAGACATGGAGACACATTTTTCAACATTTTTTCATTGGACATTATATACTTACAGTATTAGGTAAATATTATCGTTACTATCATCTCCTAATGTTTTTTCAGATCTTTAGCATTTTTTGCATTCTTAAAAGCCTCTAAAACTGACCATAGTTCATAGTCCACACCGATAGCTTTCCCTTATAGCTTCTCCATATATAAGTTCATAGTAATCAAAGGGTATATAAAAATAAAAAAATTGTGAGAATGGAAGAGGTTAACGATAGTTTGTGAAACATACGAACTGGCGCAATAATGTAAAGTTTAACATGTCCGGAATTAGTCTTCATCAAAGATCAAAGAGGTACCTTTTGATAGTTTAGTCCATTTAAAGTTGGGTAACGTTTTACATAAAAAATTACGACAAATTGTTATTATTTTATTCAAATCATTAGGTTGTCCCGAAAGTTTCTTTCGCGAGTCGCACTCAATTATTTGATGTGGTCGTGTTTATATAAATAGACAATCTAATTTCATAGATATTCATGTTGTGACAATAATGGAGCAAAATGAATCGTGCACAATTCAGTAATGTAACATAAAACATAAACTATCGTGCATGTATTACTTATTAATAAAGCGAAAGAAACTTTTCGGACAACCTAATATAAACTTTAATACAATAATAACAATTGCCCTCAAAACATGGCCTTTCGCGTACAACTTGATGTTGTCAAAAATTGTTTATCACCAAATATCCAATAAAAGACTCCGAAAGTTTCATAAAGACCCGCTTAATGCATCTTTGAAAAATTCGAAAAAATAATTGCCTCATTTTCAACGTCCCGAGCGAGGTTCCTCGCAAGCGGCGCATACCGTGTGGCACAGAAAATGGTCTCGGCGGCTTACATTTTTATTTATTGGTCGGAACCCGCAGGTGCCCCTCCGCGTTTGCCCGTGAAGTTCGCAAGGGCAGATACAACTGCGATAAATAGATACCTGGGAATATCGCGAGCGTAGCCGGTTAGGCGTGTATACTTGAACGTACCGCGTCCGTATGCACGACCCAGTTTCTACCGAGGAAACTATGTGGAAAACATTTTCAAACAGGCACCACCAACGTTTTGCCGCAGGACTGTACACTCGGCGTGGGCGCATTATGGCCGTACATATTACGGGAGTATGTATGCGCAGAAACTATAGAAAGCGGCGTCGTTCGATTCTATTATAGTTCGATCCCTCTAACTGTCGTAATACGACGATACACGCGTTTCTCTGCGATCACTCGTCTATGTATATCCAGCACGCGCCTCTTATATAGATATACCATCTTTCAATACCGTCTGCTCGTATGGAAATAATAGGGCAAAGAAGAGGATATAGCACTCTTGGCGGTACATTCAGCTGGAAAATTTGTCCATTCCTATATGAATTTCCCGATATTATCTACGTCGATAGTGATCAGCTGCGCAGGTTCGTTCGATCGAAGCCATTTCGTTAGCCATTACAATGCAGGGTAATTATCTCATTGTCAGACCTGGGGCACTCTTGGAATTATATTATTTGTAATATTATTCAAGTAATATATTGTTAAGTGTAGACATTAATTCTGTGTCTTTATATTCACACATTTATCATTCTAGTTTTTCTAAGTCCTTAACTTGATCTTCGTGAATCCGTGTCTACTATGAATCTATACGGGTAGATAACCCAGGTCTCAATCTGATGGCAATTGGAATATATCCATATGTTAGAAGTTCATTAGCCAAGAAATTTTGTTTGTGTTGTATTTTTAACAAGTCATAAGTGTACTTGATAATTAAAGTAATTGTAGAAGATTAACAGTAAATAAAATTTGATTGCCACTGAAGTTTGTATAGGTGCGCTGCAATCGCCATCAGGTTGAGTACTTGGAAGGTTAGTACCTTTATGTACCAAATGATAAATATACGTGTTTAAACTAGAGTTATACATAATTTAATACAAAAGCACAGAAGTATTTTCTACAACTAACATTAATTATTGACTAATATATAATATATTAAGGGGTTAGTCGCAGTCAGGAAAATGGAAACGAACAGTTTCTTGTGTGTTTTTTTTTAAGGTATTAAATAATAATTTTTATTAATGAAATGTAAATATATTACAAAGTATGTCTTAAAGAATTATAAAAGAATTTTTGTTTTAAAGAAAGGTTAATTCATTTCGTCATAACAGGCGATGGCGTGGGTGACCGCTCGGTTTGCGGTGAGCAAGATTTCTTCAAACTGGTGCACCTGAAAACAAAACTAAAGGTAGATTTAGAAAATCTATTAGACTAACGGGTCCCTGATCGAAGGATTTTTTATTTTCTTGTATACTTTCTTTTTTATCCTGTATTGAATCGCTCAATTTTAGTGAAAAAATTGAAAATCAACTTCAAATGTACGCCATCTTACTTTAAATTAATTTTTTCCAAAATCCTTCGTTCAGGGAGCCGCTAGACTAATCTATTTTCGAAATCTACCTTTGTTTTTGTTTTCAGGTTAATCAGTGTAGAGAAATCTTGCTCGCCGCAAACCTATGCTTTTAAATCATCGTCTACGTCATCGGCTGTTATGACGATATAAATTAAACGTTTCTTAAAAGAAAAAATGTTTTTTAGTTCTTTAAAACATGCTTTATAATATACTTAATTGTTACTTATGCAAATTATTATTTAATAACTAAACAAAAATCACAAAGAAATGTCGTTTTTCCTCTTCCTGAACGCGACTAACCCCTTAAGTATATTGTTACCCAATAATATATTACTTCAAATAACACGTTATTTCAGTTTATAATTATTTTAAAAATATTTTAATAATTTCAATTTTAATATTTTTTAATTTCATAATTAATTATAAATAACGGATTAAACGTGCCATTACTACTACTTTCAGGGCTCCAATTATTAATTTGAACAGAAATTTAATATTTACCGGATCGTTAGTCTTAATTTCAACGTTGCCTTCATTTCCCATGCTTGTATGATTTATTGCAACAGGTAATTTAGTTTAAGTCGAGTAATGACTTTATTAGCACGTTTCGTGCCACGTGGGTAATTAATGACGCATGATGTTTGTCTGAAACATTTTTCATTCTATGAACAAGCACATTCCTATGCTCTATAACAAAGTAAAAAGAGGAAAACAAGGTGGAGCTCCTTGTAAACAAAATTTAATATAAATAAATATTTCTTCTTAGTAGCTATATGCAATTTCGGTAGGAATAGTTTATTTATTTAATATCAATAGTATTAACCTCATCTAGTAATTAGAATTAGTCTTTTACTGTTAGTTTATTGCTAATAATAGTATACATTGTTTTTACTGGATTTATACTCAAACGTAAGGAATATTTATTTATTTATTTATTTACTCTTGTCTTCTCTTTCGAAAATTTCACGCATAGTAACACTTAGGTATAAACTTTATTTGTTTAAGGCGAAGTACAATTTCATTTCGCGTGTATAATTTTTTTATACTGTCATTTTTATTGAACAAATAACGAATCACAAGTTGTTTTTTTTTCTTCATCCAGTTAAGATGTCAAAGGTTTTGAATCGAAGGTTTTTCAAAAGAATGTTGATACGGTCCAAACGACACCCTTAGTTTTCCATTTGCAGAAAGCGTTGCTGAATGTAGAAAACATCGTCGATGCATACGCTATCCGGTGTTCCACGATTTCTATGACGCGTTATGGAATCGGATAGCATTGTGTCGCGGCGGACAAATAGTTCTTTGATGAAAAAAAATATACATATACTATCGATGGGAAAGGATTCACGCACCGCATGGTAACTATTGGTTACTACGCTTCGCGTCGAGGGGAAAAAATGTATTCAGAATACCCAACTGCATGCAGTCTATTCGTTCGTTAGGTGCAGATTGCTTTTTGTTTCAATTGCTTGGACTAAATCAGTGTTTCTCAGAGTTCACTTCCCCATGGACCCTTCCCGTAAAGGAAAATGTTTAGTAGGCACCTCGAAATAGTAAAACATGTTTTTTTAGATACTTTTTCACCGTGTAATACTACATTGAAATGAATAAAACTTTCAATTAAACTCGTCTTGCAACTTAAAGTTTATATATTTTTCATATCTTAATGCGAGTGTTGTTAATAGATTGATAAAGTCTTCTCATTGAAAATAAGTCCAAAGACGATCATATTCTGACTATTTCTAAATATAGGTAGGTGGGTATCTTTTGTTTATTTTATAATTAAAAATAGGTTGAATACGGTCATGTTTGGACTCATTTCCATCGAGAGAAACTTTACAAATTCAATGACAATAGTCACGTAAAGATATATTGAAAAATATATGAAATATATTGAAAAATATATGAAAAATATATGAAATATATGAAAATGAAAATTTGTTTTACTGGTTGTTTGATCGATTTTTATTTATTCAACAACTAGTTAAGTAAATCAATACGATAATTAAAGGTAAACAGTGGTGTACTAGGTTTCAAAAAATTACTTACGTTCCTAATGGGGGATGTTAGAGAATGAAAACAATGTAAAGCAATGGTAAATTAATATAAAGAAAGAAATTAACGGATATTGTACACCATTTTAATGCAAGACTAGTACAGAAGGTGTTATAGTCGCGTAGATGACTCTGCACCCTTATAAATAAATGGAAGTAAAGTAGAGTAAAATTATTATATTCCGTACATGTAGCATGTTTTTTATATTTGCCATAAACACATAAAATTCAGTCTTCGGCTAATAACGAATATTATTGCTATCATACAGACCAAATTTATGTAGAATAGATGGATTTCTTTCACTTCATAAACATCGCTCGTTATCTTTTTTTTTTTATACATTCTCGCAAAAGCGTCCTGTTCATTTACGTAAACGTTAAAGTCGTGATTTACGCCATAGGCTGAAACGAATCTAAGGATAGCGTTCATAATACGGAATGGTAACACGTCGATCGGCTCGGCCTCGAATGAATCACACGTTACTGTATCTGAATGCTCTAGATCCTGTGTAAAATGATACGTAATAAAGTGCACAAGGGTAATTATCATACGTTATTTGTGGAAAACAGAACATTTTGCGATAGCGTGTCATGGAATCGCGTGATATACAAAATGAATATGAAATATGTTAAACGAATGAAAATCGAGTGAAAATATGCGCAGATGGGTAAGGGGGAAGAAACAGTCGATCGAATTGCTGGATGAGGATTCAAAACTGGATCGGACCGGATGCTTAGATAGAGCTTTCCTTCTAACGCTAAAGAAAATCAAAATACACAAAATAATTAACACTAGGTTTAAGGCGACGCCACTGTTTTCATAAAAAAAAAAAACTGTAGGATTTCAAATTTACCTTAAGGATATATCTTTCTTCTATATGAACCTAATTTCACCTTTGAAAAATTGCAAATTGCATTTTCAGAGGTGTAAACAAATCAGCATAATTTCTTGCCATTTTTTCGTAATTTCTTTTGCAATAAGAAATCCTTTAAACCAAAGGTTCCCAAACTTCTTAGACTAACTCCGGTATTTATCCATAGATTTTCTTCAACATAAGTTTGTTTTCTTCGTAAAAGTGCGATCTATACGTAGACAATAAGAAACTGGACATAATTTGACAATTTCTATTTTTCCATGGCGATGGAAGAAATATTCGTGTTCTATTTTAGCCGAAAAAATCAAAGTTTTTCATATATATTGGCTCGTAACTAATGAACCGATTGGAAAATAATGACAAAATCAATTGTTGGAAATTCGATTACCTTTAAAACGGCGTCGTGCGCGACTCAATCGGACGTTTCTAACTCGAGATATGGCCTAAAATCTGAAGGTATGTCAGAAAGAAATCGAAAAAAAATTCAAAAATTCATATAAAAAAAACCTATCCATAGAAAATTTTTTTCTTGCGATTTTCGAGTTTAGTAGACCAAAATGCACAAGAACAAAATTGTGGCATTGAATGTAAATTCTTTTTTCTTTTTTTTTCTTTTGAAAATTAGTGTTATCTGATCTTCAATAGTCGCGAAGGAAGATTTTAACTTTGTAGAAATTTCCACGAGTTTTAGTCTGGCAGCCATGTCAAAACGGCACTGGATAAGTGCCCACATATTAATGGTCGGGGATGTATATAAATCGTTAGGAAGACCTCGCAACGGCGGGTAAACAAAGTTTGGAAAATGGTGCCCTAAAACATTCGCAGTGGACAACGAGACGAATCGTGGAAGTCGATGTCTCGTGTCTCGTCGTATGGGCGCGTGCGCGCGCGCACGTGATTTGTACCTTTCCAGAGGCGAGACTCGTAGGTGGTGACCGAGGACGCGGAGATGACAGGGGTCTCGGTTACGTAACATCGAAGATGCCAAGCAAACCGAGGAGGAAAGAGAACGGGGCTTCCTGCTCCGAGCTCGAATGGTCGTTGGCATCCGAGGTGCTAGGAACGTTCTTTGAACGAAATGGCTGCTTCCCCTTAACCCTCTATGGGCTATTATTTAGTTGTATTAAAAATATTAGGTGCAGAAATTAATTCTGTGCCTTTACATTAAATTGTTTGTGTGTATTGAAATTAATGGCCGGCAGTGTATCTCTAGTTATATAGAAATATTTACTCGACATTTTGTTATGTTAGATACCAGACTTCATAGTAATGAAACACACAGAGTTTGCTCGACTTCGGTATTACAAGTGTATGTACTTTCTTGGAATTCATGATTAAAGGAAGATTCAAAGCTCTATATTTTTTTCTTTTTAAATAAATTTACCTTAGAGGATAAGGTAAGTTTACCTTAGAAAAGCACAGAATTAATTTCTACGCCTTACAGAAAAAAATATAAGAGAAATGTAAATTAGATAGAAAAAATACAACACCGTGGAAAACGAGCTTGGTAAATACGAAGTAATTGAAAGTGAAGAAAAAGGGAAATAACAAGGAAAGGGTATTGATATTGAATATAGAATGATTGAAAGTTTTATATGTTAATGTTTTTTCTTTTTGTCAAGTTTTCCTTTTTTAGAGAAGATAGAGAAAAAGTTTGTTTAACTCTTTTATTTATCGCTATTCATTTATCGTTCGTCGTTGAAGTCTGTAAAGGTCTAACCTGTTCCATGACGCGATGTAGAATTAAATCCGGTATTCGGAGCCTAATTTGGCGAAAATAATGCGAGGTACGTGGTCATTTGGCGACCACGCATCGGCTTTGATCGATCGAAATCATTGTCATGCAAGCCACGCCATCATTTTATTGCCACACAGTAAACAATACTAAACGAATAAAATAATTCTTTGAGTCGCAATCGAACAATCCCATTCATTTTATTTTAAATGTGTTTAATTATGTTGAGATGTTCTCGATTCTTTTGTGGATATTTGTCGGCGTGTACTCGATGTTATGACTAATTACGAATGATTAAAATGAAATAATAGTACGTTTATAAACGCAAACAAAATGGAGTATTTTTGGTCCTCAAAATTATAATTCTAAAAGTCTAAAAATATTTAAAGACGGCCTCGTGTTGATTAATTGATACATTACAATTTTTGTAACGAACATGACATCGATCACCTTATTTAGTTGCGAGAGTGACTTAGGAAAATATACAATTATAACTATAATTTTAGGAAAGAGAAGATAGGAAATGATTAGTTCTATAACAATTAATTGGTTCCTTAGAATTAGTAAAAACGAATATATAAATTACGGTAAACAAACTATGTTCCTGTAACAAATATTGATTATTTGGTTACACATGTTTGATTTATTTGAAAAATTATTTTTTCTTTTCCACAAGTAGAGATCAAGTTTCAAGAATATTAAAACATTCTTTCTCTCTCATTGGTTACTTTAGGAAGTATTTAATAAGCCAGTAATTCAAGTTTCGAGGGGCTGGAGGGTGGTTAGATTGATTGTATTTCGTAAAACAATCTAAATTTCCAAATAAGATTTGTTATTTAGAGTGCGTAACTCGAATAGATGTATAAACCATTGCAATTAAATCTTATTCGAGGCTGGCCGTCCCGTCTACTATCACAATAAGCGTATATAACTCGTAACCAGACACGAAATCCAAGATGAAACTCGATTCGCGACGTCTTACTCTGTAACCAGGTGGTATTTCGTTACTCTGATCTTCATATACGAGAAACAAACAAAGTGCATCTGATTGGTCCGTGTATATGATATCGCACATTATTATCTAATACTATGATTTGTCTGGGTTTATGTTCATACAACTTCCATTCGCTAATGCAACAATTTGTGGTAATAAAAGTTAACGTAACTTATTGTCAGTCTTTTGAAAGACAAACTATTTGAGAAATACAACAATTTTAATCGATATTTACGTATTAGCAATCGACGCATTTGCCAAAAAATTTTGCACCCGCAAACACTGAAAAGATCCCTCGAAGAAGCTCTATGTTATTTATTAAAAACAAAGTAGGAAGACAAACTACTTGGGTATTGTAAACAATTGCTTGCTACATTATATTTACGCATTATACGTTGCTTTGAAACATATTGTTTCATAGAACAACGTTAATATACAGAATTATAATATTATGTATATAAATATAATGTTGTGTAAACTTTATATGTATAATATATAAAGATAGCATCTGTCTGCCATGTATGTAATATAAATATTCTTATATATTGATATAGTTATTCCAGAAAAGAAATATTACATAGATGTATATAGATATATATGTAATAACCGTAAAAAAGTCTAGCTGCTTCTGCACGATTCTGGTTACTTAGATAACTTAAACATAACTTAAACCTAAACTTACAATTAATTTAACAAAGTTGTCTATACTAATATTATAAAGAGGTAAAGTTTGTTTGTTTGTATGTACGGTGTAATCTCCGGAACTACCGAACCCATTAAACAAATTTGTTCAGTAATAGAAAGCTACTAAGTAACATAGGCTATGTTTTATTTTGATAAAATTACGTTTTAAATTTGAAATCTGAAAATTTGTAAATCAAGTCGGAAGAAACAGTTGCTCGGCTACTTTATCGGCGTGCGCTGAACAAATGATTGGATATACGTAAAAATAATGTGATACAAAAATATTGATTATTAATAGATCCAAAAAAAAGTCAGCGACACGATATACCTAGCTTTTATATTTAAACCACATTAACGCTTCTTATGTTAAAAATGGATTGAGAATTATAAGGTGAACTTTAAGGGTACTTAATAGGTATAATATATTAATCTTTATAAAAAAGAATCATTTTATCATCTGGAAAATCTCATAAAGATGAAACTTGCCCCGTACAGCATGTTATTTGGTCGCATTATTTAAGAAATAATGAAAATTGAAAATATTCACAAAGAAATGAATTATAGTTAATTCATCACACGGCCGAATTCGTCGTTAACATTTAGATTTAAAAATCTAACTCTACCCTACACTCAGTTGAATGCGTTCAGCGGTTACAAAGTACCTAACTACATACTTGCATAAACACTACAATAATTATTGTACCTACGCGAGTGAACAATGCAATCACGAACGTGATTTAGAAGAAGAATAGTATTCCACCTGAGCGAAACAGAGTGAAATTGAGCGGGCGCAATTAGTAATTAATATACAGTGGATGTAGAAAGTATTCGTACACCGATCAATTTTCAAAAAAACTGTATAAAATTGTAATTTATTAACTTATTTTTTGTAAACAACGATATTCTACATATTCTCGGAAATCTCTAGAATAGACAGATTACAAAAGAAATACTATTTATGTAAGTTGCGAAATTAACAAGAAATAAACAATTAATCGATAGAAATGTTGAAGCAATAAGTATTCGCACAACTGTTTAGTTTTTAAAAAGAAATTTACATTAATTTACAAGTATATAATACTTCCTTCGTGGGATTTCCTTTTGATTTTATAATTGTTGTAACTCTCTTAAGCGTTAAATTAACTAAATTATTAGTTATTCGAAGTGGGATCTTCAATTCCTCTATTACAGCCATTTTTTTAAAGTACTTTACTGGAAATTTGATGTTTTCCTAATTCGTACGGAGCAATAAACTAATGTGTTTACGTTACAAACTCTACTCTAAATGGTTCGTCGTAAGAATCGTACACATACTTATTGCTTCTATACTCTTACCCACTTTTCGAATTTTTTTGTTAATTTCGCAAATTATATAAACTAATAATTGTTGTTTGGGCTATATCTATTTTAGAGACTTCCGAGAATATGTAAAATATCATTGATTATAAAGAAAAGGTAGTTAAGAAACTACAATTTCACACAAAAGCTTTTTGGGAAATTGATCGGTGTACGAATACATTCTACACCCACTGTATTTGGAAATGAATGATCAGTCCATGGAATATAAATAGAATTCATCAATGAAAATATAAATAAAATGACTCCGACTATGAATGCATTATCATATTGAATCGTGACTGTACTTAATTAATTCAGTTACACATTATGCGATCAAGTTAAATATAAACTGTGTGATCATAGCATCCCTAATAATAATCCAAGTTTTTGAAGGTTATTCCTAAAATTCTGTAGAATTACATTGACTAAATCTGAAGATCTTATTACAAGTTCCTAGCCATTAATTCGATATTACTCGCGACGAAGGGTCGTTTGAACAATCTTTCATCGCGAGTAATACCGATTACCAGGTCTCACCACGTGGTAAATCTCCCTTCACAGTATTCGCTTAATACTAATAAGTACGAAGAGAAGAAAATAAAAGGAAACAAAGTTACATATTCTGTGACAATCAACAGTAATGCATTTCTAGCAACATAAATTCGATGATATTTCTAGTGCTAGTCTACACAACATATTTTATTTTACATTATATATATACATAGTCAGTCTCATAAGTATTCGTACCCTCTATAACTACTAAAAGAATTTGTTTAAATTAAATTATAGGTTTGTTTGATGTTTCCAAACAAATTTTTTATTATAGATATATAAATGAATAAACTTTACACACACACACACAAACAGACATATTTATAATGAAAAATTTGTAGATATATTTATGTGTAGAGTTTATTCATGCACGTACTTATAATAAAACATTAATTTTGCGAACAAATCCTTTGGAATTGCTGTATACTGTTTGCTCACGCGCATCGACATAAACATTGCCAGCACGAGAGATTGTGGAAAAAAAAATGCCTTGAGAAATTTTCGTCAGTAACAGATATTGACCGTGAACGTGGAAATTTTACGATTCGCCATCGGGACGTCTCAATGTTTTCATTCCGTGGTGCCCGCCAAAAGTTTCCGAGTTTTATCGTCAGAGTTAGTCCCGAACAACACCTCGTTTCCAAGAAAGACATTCACCCGTGGCGTGTATTATTTATCCGTGGAAACGAACCGTTCGTTGAATATCGGTGGTGTGTCCTGTTGTTGAAATTTTACGAGTTCGGTGGTAAACATGCCGATCTAATTCCAGTGGCGTCGCGCGGTGCGTTACACTTTGTTTGATATACAACACCAGCATGACCGTCTTAAAGAGGAAACCATATTAGCAGGTCAAATATTAAGTATTCTTCGTGATTTCTTTTTATAGCGGAGAACGTTTTCAATATTTGTTTAAACTTTGGGAATCTTCTAGGTACGCTTTAAAGTACATTTTATCATTTTTTCAACTCATTTCATGTAGAAATCATACAGCAATCAATTTTTCTACTAATAGTTTCTGTCGAGTAAGTCGTTCAAACATTATAGAGCCTACCTTTTAGTATTTTCAGTTAAAGGTTAACACGCTTCTGCGATTAAAAATCCAATTCAAAATTTGTACACCTTCGTACGTATTTTACTCCTGCAACGCGACGGTTTGAATAAAAACCGTTTAATTAACTTAGTTAAAAATACATCATTTCAAGTTCCTTATACAAACTTTGCGACGTTCAATTAATTTTGTTTCTAGCCACACAAACGTGCGCAGTCTAGTTTGATAAAATGAAAATGAAGCGTTTGAAAAGTTAAGATCAATGTTTATCACTTTATCATGCTAAATGAATACTTTTTAAAATTACCTATAGATTGATATCATAGTATTTTGTCTTAGATTCATTGTAGACCCCGGACTGATTGATTTTTGTACATACATATAGTTTCTGTTAATTTCTATACATTTATTTAATCACGTCGAACCTGTCATTTAATTTATACAAATTTGTTAAATATTCATCGAGGGTACGAATACTTATAGGACTGTCTGTATGTGTCAATAATACAATTATTATTATTGCGGCAAACTAAAATTGTAACTGTACAGGAACCTTTTGTTCGGGAATAACGGGAGGCTGGATATGTAAAATGGCACAGTGCGCGGTCGTTGAAAGAACGAACGAACACGGGAGAGAAAAAGGGGAACAGAAAACAAATGAAACGACTGCGAAGGGAAACGCCCGTTGGAAACGGATCGTAAACCGACTTAGCTTTCGTTTCGAGCCGCCGTGGGTGGCGAGTTTGCCCGGATGGGAAACCTGTACGGTCTTCTGTTTAATGATGATCTATTTTGGTCGATGGCATTCGAACTCTCGCTTCGTGCTTTGTCAGTCAACAGGAAGCAATAGAATTTAATTTTCTACGGAGCACGTTTCCTCTTTCCGGGGCATAGCAGTCGATTCGATTAAAAATAAGGCACCCGTGAGCGGAAAATTGAACAAACGAATTCCGCGTTTTCTCGGTAGCTGGTTTGGGAAACAACTCCCTTTGCCGTTACGCTACACTTGATGGTTCAGCCAGCAAAATCTTAAAAGCATTTTATTTCTCAGTCATCTTAAAGACAGCTTAACAAGGATGGTTTTAATTATTCTATTTAAAATGTTGAGTGCCACGTCATTCAACATGCCGTGTCGTATGGGTGCTAGGAATTTTCATCGAGAAACAGAAGCATTTAATTCTTAAGGTGGTATACGCAGTTGTTATAGGCACAATTCAAGAAATTTGTTTCACAATTTAAACACATAATTTTTTTTGTTGGGATTTCAATAAAGCGATTTGGATGTCTAAGTGCACTTATCATTTTATTATTGAACACAAATTAAAATACGTATATACGAATAACATATTATTAATACATAAAGATAAGAACTGTAAAGAAAACTTTGTTGTTATCATAAGACAAAAGAAACACGTGCGTCGTAGATAATAGAAATCGGTTGGCGCTGCTGTCGGCAATCGCGAGCCAATTTTGAGCCAAGTGAGAATTACAACCGCTATTGACCGATTTCAACATTTTTTTTTTGTTTTTTGTTTTTATAGTTACATCCACCTCGTAGGGTTATTAGCAACTACATGAATTTTTGGTACGTCGAAATTTGGGTGAATAGTTTTGTTTGTTTAAGAATCATGATTAAGTTATTACAATTTTCAGTTGTATCGGTGGCGTTTTCGATTTTTTCATGGATTTTGAATTTTCTTCTTTCTCGTTGGTACTTGACGCAGGAGGTGATGATGTGTTCTGTAATAAAAAAACAAAGCGTAATTTTACAGTATCAGCATTGAACTCGATATACACACCTTTTGTCAAAGTATATTTAAAAATGACGAAGATACAGCAAATTTTTGTGAGCGTTTTTCTTTCTGTGTACACGATATCTCAAAAACTATTTCACCGATAGACTTCAAATTTTTAGGGCTTATTGTACACTTGGAAGACTGCTGAATGAACGAAGGATTTTTCGAAATTTCGATTTTTACCAAAATGGCAAATGGTTTTACTGAAATGAAAACACCCTTTTCCTGCATTCGATACTGTGATTAGTAGATTAGTGATTAGTAGACTGTGGATCTTTATGCAAAAATCTTTGAAAACTTACCTCCAAAAATTGAACCTAAATAGGGATTTGTTTTACTCTGTAAATATTATAATTGCATTTTGTAGTTTCTCGCACATTCAGTTGTCCTATAAATGCCATAAAAATCCGCAGTGTAGCGATTAGGTTCCCATGAATCTTATTTCTGCAAAAATGTCAATTTTTCGACGTGTGTATCAATTGTTAAATTTCCCTTGTTAGTAATGTACACGAGCTCGTCGTTGATGTCAGGCCTGTTCACGGGTGGAGCCCATCCCTCGATCGTTTCCCCCACCACGCAGCTTTTCCCCCGTTTCTTGGTCAGTTGCGGAAACAGAGAGAGGCGTCAGTGTAAAGTGGAGCAGAGAGTAGAGCAGATCGCGTAATTTGCGCCGTCGTGGTACGCGCATCCTAACGGGACCAGAGTGGGGGAAGCTGTATCGGGTACATGTGCCGGCTCGTGGACAGGTCTGTTTTATGTGAAATTGAAACTAATATAAGGGTGAGTATTAACGGATAGCGATTAATGGAACTTCCATATACGAAGGAAAATTGAGCGTGGTTAAATAACACTAGTTTACAAAATAAAAAAAAATATTGTACATTCAATGCCACAATTTTGTTCTTGTGCATTTTGGCCTACTAAACTCGAAAATCGCAAAAAAAAATTTTTTTGTGGATAGGTTTTTTTTATATGAATTTTTGAATTTTGTTTCGATTTCTTTCCGACATACCTTCACATTTTAGACCATATCTCGAGTTAGAAACGTCCGATTGAGTCGCGCAGGACGCCGTTTTAAAGGTAATCGAATTTCCAACGATTGATTTTCTCATTATTTTCCAATCGGTTCATTAGTTACGAGCCAATATATATGACAAACTTTGATTTTTTCCGCTAAAATAGAACACGAATATTTCTTTCATCGCCACGGAAAAATAGAAATTGTCAAATTATGTCCAGTTTCTTATTGTCTACGTATAGATCGCACTTTTACGAAGAAAACAAACTTTTGTTGAAGAAAATCTATGGATAAATACCGGAATTAGGAACAATTGAGTAAAGGTACAAAAATCCCAATTTTACTCTGTTTTTGTATTTTTTCCCTATTTATATAGGAAACATTTATTTAATTAATTTCGTTTAGAAATAATTTCGACCTTTACTTTGTCTTCTGTTATTTGTTGGATTCGTTTCTCTGATGAGGAAAACCAAATGTAGTCTCCCAACATTCTTTCATCCGAATATCCTTGATAGCGCTGCTCAATAGTTTTGATATCTTGGTGAAACCTTTCCCCGTGTTCGTCACTTACATCGCCAAAATTCTCCGGGAAAAAATCCAAGTGAGAATATACAAAATGAATTTTGAGCGACATATTGACGCCTGTTGAAATTAAAATTGAAATTAAATGTACAAATTTTTCCATTTTGTCCAATGTAATGGAATAACAGTATATATTTCATACCCATTTTTGCATAATTTATTAGGAAATCTTCAACAACTTCCTTATAATTCATACTCTGCCCAGCCAGTAGCCCGAAATTGAGCGGCGTTATCAAGGATATTGGGATGAAAGAATGTTGGGAGACTACATTTGGTTTTCCTCATCAGAGGAACGAATCCAACAAATAACAGAAGACAAAGTGAAGGTCGAAATTATTTCTAAACGAAATTAATTAAATAAATGTTTCCTATATAAATAGGGGAAAAAATACAAAAACAGAGTAAAATTGGGATTTTTGTACCTTTACTCAATTGTTCCTAATTCCGGTATTTATCCATAGATTTTCTTCAACAGAAGTTTGTTTTCTTCGTAAAAGTGCGATCTATACGTAGACAATAAGAAACTGAACATAATTTGACAATTTCTATTTTTCCATGGCGATGGAAGAAATATTCGTGTTCTATTTTAGCGGAAAAAATCAAAGTTTGTCATATATATTGGCTCGTAACTAATGAACCGATTGGAAAATAATGAGAAAATCAATTGTTGGACATTCGATTACCTTTAAAATGGCGTCCTGCGCGACTCAATCGGACGTTTCTAACTCGAGATATGGCCTAAAATGTGAAGGTATGTCAGAAAGAAATCGAAAAAAAACTCAAAAATTCATATAAAAGAAACCTATCCATAGGACAATTTTTTCTTGCGATTTTCGAGTTTAGTAGGCCAAAATACACAAGAAAAAAATTGTGGCATTGAATGTACATTTTGGCTGTAAACTTGTGTAATCTGACGTATCAAGAATCTTCAATCAAAATTATATATTAGTCGAAATTATATTCAGTCAAACGATACTGGACGTGATTAGTGTCCGTTAATACGTCTCTTTTACAAAGTGAAATATTGTAATAAACTAAAGTAAGTGAAGTAAAGGAAAGTATTGATTTGACTTTTAGGACAAGATTTGCGTGTAACTCCCCGGTTTTAGCCTTCCACTTCAATTGTGCAGGCTGTTCCGAAATACGTTATCAAATTTGAGATAGGCGGTGATTCCTCTTGAGAATGTTCATTGATAATGTAGAATCAAATTTTTTCTTTGTGCGATTGTTCGTTTTTGAGCATATTATGTGCATATTCAAGTAAAACACAATTCGGTAGATTTCATTATCAACGTATTTAGTAAATTTGTATACAGTATACAATTTTGCTTATTATTTGTATATTATTTATGTACAGTATACGAATTTATTATTACGTTTCGTTAAAATTTATAGTATTAGACGCAATTGAATTTTATTTAAATTACATCCTATATGTTATAATTATTTAACAATTAAATTTACTGGTCCTTCGATAAACGTGATTTTCATAAATTACAAATTTAGGAGACGAATGGATGTCTGCATAGATAGAAAAGTCAAATAATTTAATTTAGAAATTGGAACGATTAGGGGGAAAGGTTAAAGAGACAATTGCGAACAAAAAATCAATAGCCATTTCGAGTGAAGTGAATATATTTATCTTCAACGTTTTCAGTGATCCGGTTTGTCAGTATCTTCGGAAAGTAGGTTAACACTAAAATTACTGCAGGCCCCTTTATCCGTCGTTACAATGAACAATCCACCGATAGATTGCGTTTTAATATATCAAAGTATGGCAGTTTCGGTTAAATTTTAATTTTGTTCGAGTAACATTTTAATGTTATTTTTTAACTTTAATATTGCTCGGGTAACATCACAATTCTATTTTTAATTTTAATAATTGTAGGTTCAAAAATTGTTCAAGTGTACATAGTGTACATGTATCATAGTTCAGTTAACATTACTTATAACTACACTGCGGATCTTTATGCAAAATAAAATCTTCGCGAACGTGTTTACAAAAATTGAACTTAAATAGAAATTTATTTTATTCTGCAAATATTGTAACATGAACTTTACTTTCAATCTTTTTTATATTCTTACATATTGTTTGCATTTTGTAGGTTGTTGTACATTTAAATTTCCTATAAATGCATAAAGATCCGCAGTCTACTTATAACATTCATAATAAATAACGTTTCTTTTGAGACTAATAAACGCTGATGCATATTATTTTACATTTGTAAATCTTTCTATCGATATTTTCAATTGAGCGATCCGCATTAAAGAGGGAAACTATATTAGGAAGTCAAATATTAGCTGTTTTTCATTATTACTTTTTTACAGAGAAAAATTTACTTAATTTTCTTTTAAGTTTGAGAATACTTTACGTATGTTCTAAAGTAAATTTGTCCATTTTTTCAATGCATTTCACACTGTAATCTTTGAGATACGCGTTTCTTTCGAAACATTTTATATCAAAAATATTCTCAAAGTTAAAAAAGCTTTACACAGATTCTTCTTTGTAAAAACAAATATACCGAGAAACATTTTATGCTTGGCCTCCTAGGGTGTTTGCTCTCCATAGCTTGCTACGTTAAACCTAAACCCATGAAACGATTAGACGAGGAAATTCTACGATTTTCTGTTAGTATAACGAATCCACCTTGACCTTAAAATTGTCACGTAGAATCTAGAATCATTCTTTGATCCTGAGGACGATCGATTGGTTAAGCAAGTTAGCTATGTAAAATATAAGCTCTTTGTACGCAACAATGAATCATTACACCCAACAATGAAATCACTGCACCGCAATGAAGATCGCGATAAATCAATTTAAGGATCGAGTCTACGTGCAGTTGATAATACTGGTTATACTGTTGGCCACGGTGTAAATTTAATTGCTGATAGAATGCCTATCTAATAAAGTTTTATTAAGACGGATCGATAACATTCAACGCCGTAAGAATCATTCGGATTATTCATTGACTTATGTAGCGAAACAAAATTGCTTCCTGTAATATTAAATTCTAATTACAAACACCCAATGACAAATTTTTCGTTAGTAGTCAAATCATGAACAAAGAAACACCCTTGACTTAATTTCTGAGAATCATTGTATAATTTATTTGCACAGTTTTATTAACATTACACTACGTTTACACGATAATCGTTGCTTTTCATCCTGCTTCAGTTAAAAATAATAATTGGATGATAAACATTGTTGAACATTTTGCTTATAATAAGATTAATATGTCTGAAAGCAAGTGTAATAATAACTAGTAATTTATTCTTAATGTATGGAAACTCCATGTGAAGCAACTAATTTATCTTCTCATTTACATTTCTCGTCTGTTTTAGTAAAAATTATAAACAGTATTAAAATATATAGTAAAAAGTTTTGGCTCGTGATACAATTCAAATATTTACCGCGTACAAAGACGGATATAATTTACATTAATAATTTAAAACATTCTGATTTTCACAATGCAAATGGTATTTTTTATATATTGTACCAAAATAATTTCACTAATTGTCCACCTTTGTACGAATAATAATTTGTTCTACCAGCATGTAGAATATGCAAGAAATATTTATTTCGAAACGCTTTTATTGCAATTAAGCATATCGTAAGAAGAATGCTTCAAGTTTGCATTGGAACATTTCCAAAAGTTTTGTTTATTATTTTACTATGCTGGAAAATTAATATTAATTGATATTCCCTTTATATTGATAATAAGGTTCAAAAGTATTCGTTTGATCGAATAATTTCGTAATTTATCACCAGTAACACAATTTCGTTGAAAAAGTCAATTTGACGAAAATGATAAAAATGACGGAAGTTTTCATAGAAATTAATGTAAATACTAAAAAATTAATCGATACATATTTATTCACTTTTGATTCATTCAAATTAAAAGTCGTTCTAGTTTTATATTTTCTAAGTTATTTCTTTCGTAAGTTAAATTATTGTTCTTTGTCACTAACTCGATGTTTCTGTTTTGTTTCAGGTAAGCGACGAAAATCAAACCTAGACGAGTCTACTGTTAATTTCCAAAGAGATTTCTTACCACAGGTATTTAACGTAATGCTCGATGTTAGCATAGAAGGAAGAAACGGAATTGCTTTCAATAAAAAAATATTTTGCCACGGTTTTCTTTTGTGTCACTGTAACTCAGGAATGGTTTATCAACTCATCATAAAATTGATATAGCGTCTTCTACGTATGAGCCATCGATGTTAATAAATAAATACTTCGAATTTACTTGCTCGACAAATGTATAATGTAATTTTATAAATTTAATTGCGTCGAAATTTAGTGCAAATAAACCATCCTGAGTTTATTTTTATTCGGTTACTTACGGTCTAATTTTGACATTCATTAATTCATAACTAGACTGCGGATATTTATGTAAATTCATATTTGTATGTATATTTATGTTCGAAACGTGTTTTTTATTTTCTATCACTTATATATATGTATATTTATGCAATTGTTCGTGTCCTTCTATAGTTTTGTATATTTACACGTGTCATAAATGCATAAATACCTGCAGTCTAATCATGAGTATATACAGGGTGTTCACAAAGATACTAGCCAGAGTTTTGCTCGTAGATACTAAGTATTAGAAAAATAAACGATGAAGGAAAAAGTTTTCTAGTTTTCTACGTCTAACATAATGGCATATATCAATATGCTATAAAATTATAGTGGCGATATTTTTGAAGAAACAATGGTGACATTCAATTTTTTATACGGAACCATATATATTTTTATCCATAATGTAATAGTTTAGGCAAATTTAACGACCTATAATACATGGTCATTTATTATAATATAAATGCTTAAATTGGTGTTCGAAATTCAAATCGAATCAGTAGATTTAATCTAAACTTTGTTTTCTAGCATCTTTTTTCTAATACTTATTATTTACGAGGAAAATACTGGCTAGTATTTTCGTGAACACCTTATACATAAACAAGAAATTCACGCAATGAATTGCGAATTATAAAATTCGTGGTAGCAGGAATTTCGTAGCTGTTTAGACAGATTGATAAATATCTTACGGGGAACAAGCGATTTCTTGAATAGAAAGCGAAACCCTACTTCCCATCGCTCTAATTGAATTTCGTTGCACACGATGAATTTACGAAGTGCAACCGTGGTAGCAATTTTTAATTCGCGGAATTCGACTCCGTTGACGTGAAAGTTCAACGTGGGCCCGGCACGTTCGTGGTTCGTCGACCTCGATCAAAGGAAACCGGCTGCGTGGGCTTGTCCCTTGTCATTGTGTTTGTACGCGCTTACTTAACGAGCCTGGAGAATTCTGGCTAGACCGAAACGAAATAAACATTTTGACAGAAAATACGGCTGATAAAAATAAAATATACTCGTGTTGGTTAACCTATGAGGATTCGTTAAAAATAGAAATATTTTAGATCTAACGTGTCAATCTCCTTCGGCACAATTTTATATAAATTAAAAAGAAGATCCGTTTTAAAAAAAACGTTATAAATTGACCAAAAATAAAATATACTCGTGTTGGTTAACTATGAGGATTCTATGAGGATTCGTTAAAAATAGAAATATTTTAAATCTAACGTGTCAATCTCCTTCGGCACAATTTTATATAAATTAAAAAAAAATCCGTTTAAAAAAAAGGCCGTTATAAATAGAGGTAGAAATTATAATAATCGATATAAAAATTGTGAGTTCAATTTATAGTTGAAATGTATATAAAAATGTAGTAATATTAACGTAATGAAAACATTTATTGGGGCTGCGACTACTCGTTAAATTCGTCTGTGATCGTATATTCTAATATTTTTACAAAGCTACGTGGAAATAATTCTAACAATAACTTACATTCGTACTATAAATTCAATAATTTTGTGGCGCGGGGGTTCGTTAATGAAATGTAAATATTCTAGTACGAATTTATAAATTTGTTTAAATCATAGAACGAAACATATCACACCTCGAGCGACTAGAACTTCTCCACCCACGCATTCCTTAAAAGTATTTTCTAGGACATGACGTTTACACATACTTCTTCTCTCTCTTTATTTCTTCAAGGACTTTCGTTACAAGAAAGTATTCAGTCTAATGTAGACGGTAACGATTTTATATCCAACAAAATTGTAGACCTCTTCTATGTAGTTACACTTACATTTTCGTTAATATAAAAGGATATTACATTATATTCCTTTATATTAAAGAAAATGTGTATTTATATTATAAATATTTATTGTACTATACAAAATTTAAAGTATTTACACCAGCTTGAAAATTGATGAAGTACATGAAATGTGTTGTGTGTATTGTATTGTATGTAAGTGCAGTTCCACTAAGTCCAGTTTTTCATATTTTAAATTTAAAAACCTGTGTTTGTTAACGTCTACATTGAGACCAATCCAAAACTAACGATCAAAACGTCAACAACGTTATGTTAATAATATTTTTAAGTATATCCTTATTACTTCTTGTCGCAAAACCAAACTTTAATTCTCAATTTAAAATACTGTCTCTGTTAACGTCTACATTGAGACCAATCCAAAACTAACAGTCAAAACGTCAACAACGTTATGACAATAATATTTTCATTTAAATCTACAGTTTGAAGTATAATTAATTACAAAATTACGATTCCTGTTATTTCTTTTCGTAAAACCAAACTTCCTACTCGAGTGTCGCCAACAATAAAAATTTACTACGCGTAAATCTATTCCCGAACAAACTGAACGAAGTACATTTTCAATTAGCAGTTTCATAAATTCCTATTTAATTATTAATAGCGGGAATTCTCAACTGCGCTTTAGTTTTTTCTTCCTCTGTATCGTTACTTGCCACGGATTTTTCGCGCTACTCCGCGAACCCATGAAAACCGAGTCGGTCTGGTTTTGGAAAGTTTCACCTACCCTTCCCCCATTGTGCACCTGCTAGGGAGCACTCGTGCTCTCGGAGAACCTATAGCTGGATGAGTGTGGTGAAATCGTCGGAAGGACGGAGAAGGGAGCCCTAGAAAAAGGCGCTGTCTCGGTGTGAACAGCGCCGAGAGGGGCTGCTGCTGCTGCACACGATGCACACTCAGCCAATGGCAATAACATCCTCTCGTCAACTATCCAAAAAGTAAATCGTAAATCTTTTTTCCTAACGTCTACAGCACCCACGAAAGCATTCCCTCGCTCCGTACGCGTGTAATATTCTACGTGTTTAATCGAGTTTAGAGTTGAAATTAATTATTGAACGTAGGAATTAATTAGATAGCTTTATATTCAATTACTTATTAGAGTAGACTGTGAATCTTTATGCAAACTATAATGCTTGCAAACGTAGCTTCCAGGAATTGAACAGAAATAAGAATTTATTTTACTCTGCAAGTATTATAATATAAATTCTACTTTCCAATTTTTTTATATTATTGCATACTGTATTGCATTTTGTAGTTTCTTGCAGATTCGAATTTCCTATAAACGCATTAAAATCCGCAGTCTGTCCGCAAGTAATTTTTTCTTAAGTAGTGATGCACGTCACCAAAATAAAAGTAGGATTCCTACAAGAATTATTTTCTTTTTTATTTATAATAAATATCGTTCAGTCTAAAGAAGGTAGAGTTTATACGTATAAAAATATTTCCAACTTTAACAAACACGATTCAACACCTGTAGAATAATTGAATGTCGTATTTTCTGTAATATTGTAAATTTATGGAGTGTATGCAGACTTTCGCGACTGGCTGTATATACAATTTCCCTTGAATGAAATTTGCTTAAAGCAACACTGGCTTTCGAAACGGTCTGGTAAAGTCGCTTGGTAAAACATCTTGGTTCGCGGACGCGAATATTCAAAACGAAAGAGACATCCGTATTGACGTCACGCGGTTGGCGGTGAATTCCAATCCGGTTGGCTGAATGACTTGAAATCACGTTCCACGTTGTTGTTGGCCGGTCCCATACAGGTGTCGAGACTTAAAGGGGGAAATAGGTTTAGGACTACATTTCTTTTAGTGATCCGTATGAATTTTTTTTAGCACGAAAGGAATGTATATAATTTATCGAAACTTTGAGAACATTTTATACATATATTCAAATATATATTGTAATTTTTTTTTGAAATATTTCCTTAGAAAATATGGAAGATATCAGACGTAGCTATTTGTGTACATTTTGGAAGCAAGAGTTTTCATCTAAAATCAGTAGGATTTCAAAATTATCTTAAGGATATATCTTTCTTCTATATGAACCTAATTTCCCCTTTAAAAAATTGCAATTTTAGAGGTGTAAACAAAGCAGCATAATTTCTTGCCATTTTTTCATAACTTCTTTTGCAATAAGAAATACTTTAAACGATGATATTACTCCAAATTTAGGTTCATATAGAGTGTAATTATATAAAGAGACTAATTATAAATTTTGAGAATGATTGGTTAAAAACTTGTTGAGCTAGAGTGTGCACAAATTCAAAAGAAGTCGTTTCGAGAAAGACGCGTTTGAAAAAAAAGAGAATACCGAAAATTCAGTTTCGGCACCATAAGAAATCTTTTTTCTTCTTTATATCTTTCGTTTTGTGCTTGCAACTCTTCTTTTCGGATTCTTCGAGCCTAAGCCTAATTTCTCCCTTAACTTTGGTTACGTACGCCGGAGTGATTCCAGCTGTTACACATTTAGGTTTTAATTGCCGCTCTCCACGGTTTCCCCGTGTGTTTAGAGTAGCGAGTAGTTTTCGTGATGTTTCGAAATAAAGTTTGCGCCTTGTAACGCTGCGAAAAAAATTTCCCTTGACTGTGTAATTAAATTCTGCGTTTGAAACGTTTCGCTGTTACGCCAGTCTCATTGTAATTATGCTACGATACTATCGTCGAGTGAGAGATTCTGTTTTATCTTCGCTACGACGTCTTTTCGAAACTTCGACGGGAACGATGTACAGTAGAGCCTCCCGTATCCGCATTAATTGGAAGACAAAAATGATAAGGGAATTTTTGGATAATGGAACAAACATTTTTTCTATATTAACAGGGTGTTCTGGTTTCTGTTAAAACAAAAACCAATTTAAAAAAAATTTTTTTTTTTTTTAGAATCTGGAATATTTAAAAATATAAAAGAATTTTAGACAAGCAATACGTTTATTCATTGACAAACGAATGCAAACGTTTTCAACCTCAAGATAATGGAAAGAGAAACAAGATATAATGTAAAGAAACAAAAATGAAATAGAGAGAAAAAGATAGAATATTCCGTAATTCAAAATTTCATTTTTAGTAAATCAGCAGACTGTTCATATCATGCGTTCATAACTTACAGTCAGTGTAAGAAGTATTCGTTCAGCAACCAATTTAAAATAAATGGTTCATGTACGATTACTTATTACTAGACATGCGGATCTTTATGCAAAATAAAATCTTCGCGAACGTGCCTACAAAAATTGAACCTAAATAGGAATTTATTTTATTCTGCATCTTTTATTATGACATGAACATTACTTTCAATCTTTTTTTTTTTTTGCATATTGTTTGCATTTTGTAGTTTCTTGCACGTTCAAATTTCCTATAAATGCACAAAGACCCGCAGTCTAATAATAACTATACGTTCCAACAGTGAACAAGAGTTAAAAACATACAAAAAAAAAATTATACATGTCGAATTGAGTAACCTCCTCCTTTTCGAAGTCAGTTAAAAAGAAGATTGCTAGTTGAACTAAACAAATTCAACAACTGTAGCCTCTGGATGTCCCAAATGTTATATACCCTCTAAAAAGTATCCGCTTGTTATTTCTCTAAAACTTTCTATTTTTCAATTGCTGAACTTCCTTTGTCTACTTCCGCAGTCTACTTATTACACTAACTGTATGCCAACATAGAAAACCTTCAGAACATATGAAAAATATACACGTATCCAAAATAATTTTATATACTTTCTAATATCAATCTGCATATTTTGCACATGTTTCTCATTCTGCATCGTAAACGTACAAAATACCTAGTTTATTAATCAGTAACGGATAAAAGAAAAGACTGTTCATCTCTTAGTCCTAATTTCAAATTTTTATCTAAATAAGAATTTCGTCTATCTCTGCCTCTTCGGTTATCATTGTTCTCCAACGAAACCTGTGCACCATTGACGCACAAAAGAGGGTAGAGTGTAGAACGTGCAAATCGAACAATAGTTGTGGCGCAAAGAGTTAATGTTTCATACAATGTATAAAGAACGTAGGGAAAAGGGGGAGTTTCTTCACGCGTATTTTGAAACAGCTACACACCTGCAATCTTTCCACGTGGAAGTTACGCCAGTGAGTTTTCGTTGTTCCTCCCACCTCCGACGCATGCATACAGTACTGTGCAAAAGTCTTAGGCCACTTGTGGTACGTTGAATCTTTTACCTTCTTACCGCCAAAGAAAGAGTACAATTTTCGATTTAGCTTATATGTTTTATTTTGTCGACATTATTGTACAGTGTACTCTCCGAAATTAGATAAAAAATAGTTTAAATCCAAAGGAGAATTTAATATTTAATACTCTTGCTTTCGTGACTGTAGCTTTTTTTACTACCAAAGAAAGAGTACAATTTTTGATTTAGCTTATATGTTTTATTTTGCCGACATTATTGTACAGTGTACTCTCCGAAATTAGATAAAAAATAGTTTAAATTCAAAGGAGAATTTAATATTTAATACTCTTATTTTCGTGACAGTAGCGACTTTTCTCGAACAATTTTTATATGATTTTACAATTATTTCACCCGGAATGTTTTGCCATTTGCTTTCAAAATACCTCATACAGTTTATTTACATTTTTTGACTCTCTTTTTCCTCGAGCTAGGTTAAATTAATCCCGGACATGTTCAGTAATTTTTAAATCCGGACTTTCAGCTAGTGAACTCGTAACTTTTAATGTTTCGCTCTCCTCTAAACCTTTTAAATAATTTGTTACGTAATTAAAAAATGAATCGAAGTGTAATGCAACCTTCGCACGATGACCTAAGACTTTTGCACACTGCTGTACCTCTCTGCTCCACTCTCTCGTTCGGCTCAGTCTTTCTTTTTTCTTCCTTCGCATCTTTCTCCCCCAGTCTCCGAGGTAGAAAGAGAGAACATTGTCATTTCTCGCTCCCCCTTTCCTTTCGGTCCCTCTTGTTCGTCCCTTCTACCTCTTGGCCCGTCTACGCTCGAGAAGGAACCCTTCTTCAGCGCCAGCAAGAACTCTCGAAGCTCAAAAGGCTCATGCCGCGGTGTGCGCAATATATTTTTGCACATACGGTTTCCTCTCGACACTCGTGTTCTCCCACGCGTCTGCGGTCCCATCCCTTCGAAGTTCACATGCACAGACTTGCAATTTTCTGTTTTATTACTCACGCGTTTTCGTCTCGTTCTTCGTTCGCGTGCGATTCGTTCAAATTGTTTTGATTTCTTGTTACGGAATTGCTAGGCATTTAATTAACGATTATCCTCGGTGCAAAGTAAAGATATACTGGATATAGAGAAACGGAATAGTTGCGTGACGGGACCATACAGATATTATAGATAGAACAGAGGAGAGAGTATATAAGATGTTATATAGTTTCTTTTTCTTCTTCGTTTTTTTTTTTTTTTTTTTTTTTTTTATATCTATTATAGTTGTTAAAACGAATAGGTTTTCTAACGCTTAAAGACATTTATATATAAAATGTGATAATAAAACTACAAATACAAGTATGCGAGTAGATATAAGTACTGTTGTAATAGTCAAAAGATAGTACGGTATACGCATAGTACCATACATAATTTTTATATCAGTTTATATAATGTTTGTTAAAATTAACATATAGATACATAGATAAAATAAGATACCAAAAAGGATAGACATATATTTAAGATACATATTGTAAAAATTGTAAAGGAAGACTGGAAAACTGTACCCATGCACTTAAGATAAACTATTGAAACGAAGAACAGAGGAGACATCTGTATCTAAGTGAAAATGTCCCACCGTTAGAAAGAGAAAGGAAACCGCGGCATTCTATCTATCTCTGTTCCCCTCAGGGACTCTAGCATAATGTTTGATCGTAGCTACAGTACGGGTTTAGCGATCCCTAGGTACCCGAGCTATAGGAGGTTGGTAATGTTTGTAAAGTTTAATATTTTTTAAAATTTCAATAGATATACCCTTAAAGGGCTTGGAACATCAAAAAATGAAAAAAAATCACTATTTTTTTTTTATTTTATTGTATTAAAATTTAAGCGATTCTGAACAATTTTACGCAAAGAAAATTGAAGTTGGAAAACTAGAGGTGGTAAAAATTAAAAAAAAAAAAAAGAAAAAATAATTTTATTTTAAAAAATTTTTGTCTTTTTTTTTTTTACAAAATAAGTTCGACGACACGAACTTGGTAAAAAGAACGCGATAAAACTGTAAAAAATATAAGGAAATACAACTGACAACTCTCTCGAAGAGAAAACAACGACAGTGAAAATTGCGGAAGACCGGAGGCGCGGTTCCCTTGGTCACAGCCATAGGGTATTGTTTTCTAGGGTAAAGAAGACAGTAAATTTCCGAAAAAGCAGTGTTTTAAACGATTTTGATAAAATTAAATACGATTTGATAACATTTATATCGATAATCGAACGGGAAATAGAAATTTTTAGTTTTTTGTGTCTCCTGAAAACCTATGTTTTTGATTCAAAGGTACACTTTTCTCAGAAACGGTTAGTCCGATATGATCCAAATTTTTTACATGTGTTTCTTGATAGTTCGGCCTAATTTACATCGAGGATTTTTTCAATATTTTAATTCCAAAAAAAGTTTTTGCCGCCCAAACCTATATATTTTGTTTTCCAACTTTACATATTTTTTAAAAATTAACCATTTAGAATTTCAAAAAAAAACCTCGGTGTAAATTAGGCCCAACTATCAGAAAACACGTGGAAAAAATTTGGTTCATATCGGTCTAACCGTTTCTGAGAAAAGTGTACCTTTGTATCAAAAACATAGGTTTTCAGATCTCGCTCGATTATCGATATAAATATTATCTAATCGTATTTCTTTTTATCAAAATCGTATAAAACACTGCTTTTTCGGAAATTTATTGTCTTCTTTACCCTAGACAACAATACCCTATGGCTGTGACCAAGGTTAACCGCGCCTCCGGTCTTCCGCAATTTTCACTGTCGTTGTTTTCGCTTTTCTCAGTTGTATTTCCTTATATTTTTTATAGTTTTATCGCGTTCTTTTTACCAAGTCCGTGTCGTCGAATTTTTGTTGTGAGAAAAAAAGAAATTTTGTAAAAAAAAAGAATTCCATTCTCTTCTTTCAAAAAATTTTTTTTACCATTTCTAGTGCTCCAAATTCAATTTGCGTTGCGTAGAATTGTTCAGAATCGCTTATATTTTAATAAAAATATATAAAAATAAAACCAAGTGATTTTTTTTTTTTCATATCTTGATGTTCCAAGCCCCTTAAGTTACCTTATTTTTAGGTCATTTCTTTTGCTTACAATTAGTCGATATTTTAAAGTAAAATAAAGTATGCATATTTGCGCTTCAAGTGTAACGTACACTTGGATTTGGCTCCAGGGTTTCATATAGTGATAGCAAGGGAGATACACTCGACACGTTGCGAACAGTACCAGGAAGTAGAGAGGCATAACTTTGCAACAAGTTGTTACGTAAAAATCGCGACAACTAAGGAAATACTGTACACATGGTTCCGCATAAAATGGCCAGTCGCGTACGCGAAAACAAGGCACGCCTCGGTCTCGAAGCATTTAGCTACCAAATTGCGATAAACACAGTCTTTCTCTCTGTTCTCGTTTGGCTCTTTTTCTCGCGTGGTTAACGTGCATCGGGCACGATTCAACGACACGACTTGGCTTTCTCCACAACGCAAGGGAAGCACGAACAACAAACGTCGCAGCAGGAACATAGGCGCGGTGGAGTTGTAATACAGACTACCGTTATTTCTTATTCTTCTCGCTCCTTTCTCTCCTCTCCTTCGCCTTCCGCCTAACGATCTCCTTTATGACCTGCTCGACGCCTTCGGTGTCGAACGTTTCTGCGACGTTCGACCGTTCCCTTGTCTCCCGTCGTCTTTCTCTTCCTTGTAGCTGTTGCGTTGGAAAGAGCAGGACCGACTGTAGGAATTCTCCGCTCACCTTTTTTTTTTCTCCTTTTTCTCATTGCCAGGTACATGCTTTTCTGAAACTTTCGATTGCCGGCGAAAATCCAAGTATAGCTGGACCATTCCACGCGAAATCTGACACTTTTTGGAATGGTATCTCAAATTTTGTGCGAATTTGAGTGTGTGCAGTCTTATATACAGTGATGGGCAAAATCGTAATAGCAAATACGAATACGATTGTAATCGCATCTTTCCGATTTGCGATTACGAATACGATTACGATCGTATTTTTAAAGGTTTACAGCCATAGAAATTTTTTACCTGAAAACCGACATCAGATTCGTGTTTCTCGCATTAAAAAACTTAAAAAACCATACTTTCGTCAAAATAAAAATTTGTAGAAAAGTTACCCCTATCTAGGCTCTGCTCTATGGGCACGAATTATTAATTGAAAATTTTTCATTTTTTACTTGGACGAATGCATGGTTTTCTAAGTTTTTGGGGGTGAGGAACATGAATCTGAAGTCAAGGTTTTGAGGTAAAGAATTTCTATGGCTGTAAACCTTTAAAAATACGGTCGTAATCGTATTCGTAATCACGACTCGAAAACATTCGATTACAATCGTGTTCGTATTTGCAATTATGATTTTGCCCATCACTGGTCTTATACCATTCTTACTGTATATTTTTCTTACCACCCTAATTTCACGCGTTCTACAGACGCGGAATCGTGAACGTGCCCAAACGATAGGAAAGGATCATAAAACAAATTGAACAATGTATTCCGGAGTAAATATATTTCTTTGTCTAACAAGGGAACATATCCAACTGTCCGTCTCCGATTTTGATGAAACTTGGTGGGTCGTTAAGCAGGTGAAAATAAGAGATACGTATTTTTTTATAGCTGCCCAATTGCAAGTTTAGGGGTTGAAATCATCCCATGAAGTTTCAGCAGAAAAATGCTACCTCGAGAACTATAATAGATATAAGAAATCTTCTTAGAGAAAAGTTTTATGAGGTAAAACACAAAGTGGTCACCGATTTTGTCAAATGTAATTTGTTTATAACAAAAAAAATTTTTTGTTACATTACTTTAAGAGATACAAAAATTTATATAACGACAAAAATGAACGAAAATTGCTTTCCGAATCCATTGATACATAATACGATACATTTGCCTCCTACTTTTTCAACCACTAAACTTGCGATTGGGCAGCTATAAAAAAATACGTATCCCTTATTTTCACCTGCTTAACGTACCCACCAAGTTTCATCAAAATCGGAGACGGACAGTTGGATACGTTCCCTTGTAAGAAAATTAGCTATTTATTATTTGCGTGTTAAAATTCGAACGAACTTTTTGGTCAACCTAATATGATATCTATTGGGTTGTTCGTAAGGTTCATGCCTATTTTTAAGAAAAATTCAAAGGTATATTTGAATTTTGATGTATATTTATTGAATTATATGTGTACCATTTTGTTCCACAACCTTTCCACCTGTTAAGGAATGTACACATTTTATTTGTTTTCATCCATTCTGATATATACAGACTTGTACCGCCTACTAGAAATCGGCATGAACTTTCCAGACAGCCCAATACATCAAAGATCAAAGATCGAAATCGGATGGGACGGAAGTTGTCAGCGCGTTAGCCAATTGGTTGGGTCGCTGTCGCGCACTGTACGCCGCAAATGTCTCCTTCAACCTTTCATTCTCGTCCGGGCTTGCGTATCTGCATTAAAATAACGGCACCTCGGCTACGACACAGACGGCAGTCGCCTAACGTGACTCTACGGCTTCGACCTCGAACCCACGCGGCCTCGTAGTCGATGGCCTGCCCTCTCTCGCGCTTCTATTAGAATAGGAGAGCGGATAACGCGTGAATTATTGCATGCGATTGCATTCGTATCGATCCTCGTGCGTCTCGTCCTCTCCGTCCACCTTCTCGCCAATCGAACCGAGAGATATTCGATTCTTGCAAAAAATCGATTGCTTAATCAATTTTTTGGAGGGAAACCACATTGAGGGTTCAAGTATTAAGTGTTTCTTGGAATATGTTTTGTTACAGAGAATAGTTTATGTTCCGTTTTCATGTTATTTAAATTTTAAAAGTTCATTTGGCGATTCTTTCCATTCGCTTCGCACAGGAATGTTTGAAATACGGCTCCTTCTTTAAATTAAGAGAATTTGTCTCTATCCAAAAAGAATCACCAGGAACACTTCATATTTGGCCTTCTAATGAGATTTCCTCCTGTTAACACGTTGATCGCCACGTCACCCATATATGGGTGACAGTGCTTTTCAGCTGAAAAACGAAAACTATTAATTCTGAAAGTCAAGTGTCATAGAAAATAAATTTAAATGAAATACTTGAATTTCGATGAAGTTACAGAACTAAATACCAAAATAAATATTTCATTACGCAGTTTCCGAAAGTCTGTAAACAAAATTAAATCGCAGTAGAAATTTTCAAGAATATTAGTCTGGCAGTGAACGTGTTAAATCTCTGCACATGATATTTTCGCGAGGGTACAGTGGGAACTCCAAAGATTTATTGTAAATATTTGACGAACTTGCATTTAACATCAAATAAATTTATATGCAGATGAATGTTAGGCGTAGAAATTAATTCTCTGCCTTTATCTTTAATTGTTCATAACTCTAATTTATATAGAAATATTTACTAGTCATTTTGTTATGTTAGAGTACCGATCTCCATAGTAATAAAACATACAGATTTGACATTTGGTTTACATCAAATCTCTCTCTTGAAAAGTATGATTAAAGGAAGACTAAAAGTTGCATAGTTTTTCTCTTTAAGTAAATGGTAAGTTTACCTTAGAAAAGCACAGAATGAATTTCCTATGCCTAATAATAGAATACTAATGTTATGAAAATAAAAAATACTATCAAACTTATTTATACATCTAATCGTTGCCGATCGGTAATATGTTAATATAGAAAAAAAAAAGAAATTTTAAATTTGTTTCAAAGTTTGCGATGGGAAAGGATATCGTTCGTTCGTTTTCTCGCCTCTTTCTGTACTCCTCGCGTGCTTAGTGTGCCAAGGAACTTTCTACGACGTCGAAGACATTCTGCGAACGATAATAATAGCACACCGTGTGCATTGTAATAACCGATGTTGATAACCTTCGCTATGGAACGAAGCGTAAATAACGGAACGTACTATCGTCGTCGCTGACATTGCCAGCGAGGTTTTGAACCTGAGAGTTCGTTTGTACCGGGTGACACTCGTGTATCGTGACTTCTCTAATGAAATTTAAGATTAGAAAAAGCGATTGTCGACTTTCTGCTTCGTTCGATAATTCTAATCCAAATTATTGTAGTCTGAGCAAGCTTCATCAAAACATTTTCGATCCTCGTATCTAATTCAAAGTTATACAGAGTGTTAAAAAAAAAAGCATTCAATATTTATATGGTGCATAGGGCACACTGTACCGAGTAAAAAAGCTTTAGTAAACATAGGTCCAAAGGTCAACCGTTTTTGAAATATAAACATTTTTGTTTGCTAATATCATGATTGACTTACTTGCTTCCATCCCATGCGATGTTTATGTCAGCGTTTATAAATTGCGTTCTGAATGTTCCTATTCGAGTGCCGACAATTTTGTCAATTTCATTTTTTCAGTTTCGTGTACAAAAATGAGCGGTGGACACATGAAAAATCTTCCATAAATATCGAAAGCCCAGTAGTAAGTGAATCATGATACTAGCAAACAAAAATGTTTATATCTCAGAAATGGTTGACCATTGGGCCCATGTTTACTAAAGCTTTTTTACTCAGTACAGTGTGCCATATACACCATATAAATATTGAATGTTTTTTTTTTTTTTTTTTTTGAACACCCTGTATATAAATACCACAAATTATTATTTTGTGAATCCGCGTTTAGTTATATTGAAATAGAATAAAATTAGACTATCGATAGCCTGTGAATTTTATGTTATATATTTAAGCAAAACTATAAATTAATGTTGATTGCCATATTTAGAAAAACTGATGGATATTTCTGTAGAATAGAGTAATTGTTGTGTGTACATACTTATTACTGCGGATTTTATGCATTCAAAGCGTATAATGTATGTTGAATATTTTGTAAGAATAATTGTATAATTGTAGAATACTACAATTAATATAATAATATTGTTATTTCATTTTCCATAAGTCCTTTTGGTTATGCTTAGCATGTATTTGTTACATCGGTTTATATCATAAATGCATAAAATCTGCAGTCTACTTATTATACATGACTCCTATTTTTTCTATCAAAAAACATCATTATAGAAAGTTCTTTTCAATAATAAGATAAGAGAATTTACTAACAAGAAAAGCTTTTTAGGTGTCCGCCTCCGATTGTTTTGATTTTGGATATGTTTTAAAGGACCGAAAAATGAGATATACGTATTTTTGTAAATTGTCTCCCGTTTGTTTATTTAGGGGATGAAACGACTCTCTAAAGTTTCAGCTGCAAAAAACTATCTCCGAAACTATCATAAATAGAAGAAATCTTTTTAAGAAAAATTTTCATGGTTTTCTATTTGCATATAAAATCTGGCTCTAAATGTTGTAAAAAATAATTTGGGGAAACGGGATCGTTTCACCCCCTAAATATGAAAACGGGCCAATATAAAGAAATACGTATATCTTATTTTTCGGTAATTTAGGACATATCCAAAAATCAAAACAATCGGAGACGGACACCTAAAAAGCTTTCCTTGTAAGTGGAACGCTACATCATACAATGTATCAAAATTTATTTGAGATTTTTGATTATTCAAACTATAAAGATTGTTTTTCCTTTGACTATCAATTATCACAAATATATGATTATTAGAAACTTACAGTTTTGTTTACGTATACAACGTGGTCTATCGTTAGTCTACACTCTGAAGTTTTATTACAGCGTATCTTTTTTAATGCAAGTTCACAAAAACATATTTTGTACTCATGTATAATTCTCTTTTATACATATTTTTCCTTTCTTGACATTATACTGAAGAGGTCCCGAAACCTGAGATCGAAAACGTTTTAACGAAGTTTATTCCGGCTAGAATGATTATAAATTATGATTCTGTAATAATGTAAATATATCATGACACAAAGAATATTCCCCGAGTGAAAAAGCTTAAGAAACGCTAGCGCGAATGAAATCTTTCTATCCGAACCTACTATTACAAAATGGCTGCTGCTTAATGGATCAGCGGATTTGACAGATACGAGCCTTTTCAATCTCGCATAAGAAAAAAAGACTGAAATACGTGGAAGATCTCATTTCTAAAAAGAGTCGAAGAGGAGGAAGTAGGTGACTGAACCAGCGGTCTAAAGTTCAATATTTCGTTTGTTAATCGATTGATATAGCCAGTTGAACCATCCAAACCTAATATTGGAAAATGGCTGCCGCGTCATACTCCGCACAGCTCGGGAGCAATTATTCAACCGTGTTTTCGTTACATTAATGCCGGAAGTAAGCATTCGTAGCGTCGTAGCAGAAAGGTTTAATTTATTATCGTCGTGGAAGCACATTTCACGAACAAAGTCATGTGCACGTTATACGTTTTAAGCCCGTTGTTGATTTACCTTGTAACCTGGTAGTTGCGCCATTTCTTATCTTAAACGGACGTGTTCATTGAGTAATGGTAGTGCGGGCGCGTTTTATTGCTGAGAACATTATTTTGGGATAATATCTTTCTCGAAACGGAACGTATTAGGTATAGAAATCAATTCTGTGCCTTTATATTCAATCGTTTAGTATTTATTTATTATTTATGTTTTTTTAGAAACATTTACCCATCATTTGTTGTATTAAAGTGTCAACAATGTAATGAATCCCACAGATTGCTTTGAAAGTTGATTTACAACTATACGTGCTCTCTTGGAATGGGTGAGGAAAGAATGAAAAGCTTTATGGTGTTTCTTGATAAATACATGGTAGGTTTACCTTAGAAAGACACAGAATTAATTTCTGCAGTTAATATATTTTATATCAAATAGACATTTTGTTTACACGATCGAGGCCAGCTTATGAAAGCGTCTCGTGAGTACCAGATAGTTAAACAATTCAGTTTTTTACAATTCCATAGCTAGAATCCATTATTACAATAATTTTGTGCATATGATTATAAGTTATGTCTAAGACATAGAAAAGCATTGAAGTAATCTTTTTATACGAAGCTTGAAGCTCCTTAAAATTAATATTTCGTAAAACAACAAAGAACAGTATCAAATAAGATAATAAATTACAAGTAGTGCCTTACAACTTATCATTAAGTATCGTTACTTCAATGTTTATTATTCTTTACGCAAAACTCCCATCAAATTGAAATCTCATTTTACTTTCGTCCCTTCCCAAAATTAGACGCGTAGAAAGTACTAAATTATTTTATTTTACTTTACTCAACCCAGTAATAAGAAAGTGTACGTGTCATTATATTAGAACAGTCTGTTGTTATCGCCAAACGTCGTACAGTAGTCCAAACAGCGATTCTAGCTAATAGAAATTAATATTAGGTTGTCCCAAAATGTTTCTTTCGTTTTATTAATAATTAATATGAACACAATATTATATGTTTTATGTTCCATTACTGAATTGTGTACGATTCATTTCGCTTCGTTACTGTTACAGCATAAATGTCTAAGAAATTAGATTGTCTATTTATATAAACACTGCTACAGAAAATAATTGAATGCAACTCACGAAAGAAACTTTTGGGACAACCTAATACTTATCTCCGGCAGCTTTCTATGCCCAATAATTCGAAAAGAATTCTTTCTGTTGTAACTGCACAATTTAAATAGGAAAATGCTTGCTTTGCTTTTGCTAGTTTTCGAAGAAAAGGAAAAATTTGTTTGGTCTTCCGAGGATAACAAACAAAAATCACTTTATTAGAATCGACAAACTACGCACAATTTTCGTTCGAAATCTTCTCTCGTTCGCTATCCATTCGATTCTATTCTCTACGTTCCCTCTGTTTCGTCTATTCGTGGGCTTCTCTCCGTCCTCCTTTTTTTTTTTCCTACACCTGGATCACGTTGCATTGTTCGTTGGGACAGCGGATATACAGAAGCGAAATGGCAGGAGGAGAGAACCCCAAAAGAGAGAAGATCCAGAAGAAAAGGAGCAAGGAGGAGGAAGCCGTTGGACGGTGAAAAAGGAAGGGTGGGGGTCGAGTAGGTTAGAGAGGGGAGAGTAAGGACAAAGACAGACAGGAAAGAGAGAAAAAGCAGAAATGGCAAGGGTGGTGGGGCTAGAGAGGTAGGTGTTTTTCTTCCAAAGGGGACTTTGCACGCTCGTCTTGGCAGTGGCACGTAGCGATGGGAATGATACCGAATCAATACCCTCGGTATTAGCCTGCGAATCATAATCTCATGTCGAATAGTATCAAATTGAATTTGTATCATCTAGTTGTTAACTCTGCGGCACAGGAATTCAGGTCATAAAATAGATCCATGTTGCACAGGAATTTTATTGCGTTTTAACTACGTTACTTATTGTTATATTTCCAATGACGAAAAAATATTGATAATTGTACACATTAATTGTATTAGGTTGTCCGAAAAGTTTCTTTCGCTTTATTAATAAGTAATACATGCACGATATTTTATGTTTTATATTACATTACTGAACATATGAACATTACAACATGAATATCTATGAAATTAGTTTGTCTATTTATATAAACACGATCACATGAAATAATTGAGCGCAACTCGCGAAAGAAACTTTCGGGACACCCTAATATACATTAATCGTGTACATAACTGACTTAAATAAGGGTATAAATAAGGTCCATGAAAAATGACCGACATCAGTCTTGATCGACACATGTCGATCGCAAATGACAGTATTTAATATCGCAATGTAGGAAATGATGTTGGTGAAGTCTGCGTCGGTAATTTTCAATGAGATCCGTATAAATTCGTAGTAAGACACTCCGCTGTTTCAAAAAGCTCTTTACATTCGTATCGAAGTTCATTTATTTGAAACTTGTAAGCTTGGTTTCAAAATGTATTCCCTGGTATTAACGCTCTCCCCAGTACTTTGACGTCGAGATGCTCGATTATCGTGGATACCTAATCGTGTCGTTCCCATCGCTAGTAGCATGACGCCGTGCCGTGTAGGGGAATCGGGCCGCGCACGCTTCCAGAGAGGGGGACAAACGAGTTGTCGGTACCCCGAGAGAGTTGGGGTCGTGGGTAGAGGGAAAAAGCGTGGAGCGGTAAGCCGTTAGGGGGAGTGGAACGAGGGGAGGGTAGACGTGGCCAACGGGGCTGAGGGGGAGGGGGAATCTCTCGGACACGACACGAGGAAGGATAGAATCGAGTCGTACCGCGGCGGAGTTCCCTGGCAGGAGGGGAAGGGCGTCAGCTGCGTAGTGGGTTGCCAAGCGGGGGATAGGGGGGGAGGGGGTAAGGGGAAGCGGTTGGAACGAGGAGAGCTGAGTCATAGCGCTGTTGCCACGTCCTCCCGGCCTCGTTGAGGCGTCCCGACGTTGCTGCTTGCGACGTTTGCGGCTTGTGTCAGTGTCGTCTGCCCGGAATGGTACTGTTCGGTGAGAGACTTTTCGTGCCTTTTACACGGTATCCCGGACAGACGTGGCACTCCTCGATTTCGAAGAATTTACAGTGCTGGACAAAAGTATTGGCACACAGTGGCGCATTACACTATAGACGGAAAATACATCTGCCTAGGGCCTCCAAAATCAATGTTTCAAACATTCGTTGGGTGCCATTCGTTTCTATCGGGTGTAGAAATTAATTCTGTGCCATTGTATGCGATCATTTATAACTTTGGCTTAAGTAAGACGTATTCGATCGTCATTCTGTCAATATACGTTCAATTACTTCCTAGATTTTCAATCTGGTTTCCATTACTATGTGATTTATATTAGGTTGTCCCGAAAGTTTCTTTCGCGAGTTGCACTCAATTATTTTATGTGGTCGTGTTTATATAAATAGACAATCTAATTTCATAGATATTCATGTTGTAACAGTAATGCAGCAAAATGAATCGTGCACAATTTAGTAATGTTACAATTATTAATAAAGCGAAAGAAACTTTTGGGACAACGTAATACATACGCTCAAGTCCCATGTGTGTTCGTATCCTTTATGTCTGTTGAAGAAATTTGTCTAAATTAAGCGACAGGTATGATATTATCGAATAAAATTTTCATTATACATATGTACACGAATAAACTGTACACATGTATACATTTATAATGAAAAATTTAGTTGGAAACATCACACCTATCAAATTTAGACAAATTTCTTTAATAGTCATAGAGAGTACAAATATTTAGGAGTCTGACCGTATATTATATAACCTAAGTCCTAATCTGATGGCCATATATGTATATATAATTTTTGCTTATTATTATTACTCTAACAGATTAAAAGTGTGCTTGATAATTATAGTAACTGTAGAATAATATAAGCAAAATTTGACGGCTACTAAAGTTTGTACAGTTGCATTTCAGTGACCATCAGCTTGTTGTATTACTTTCGAATTATCATTTTCGATCAAGTATTTTTCTCACGTTCCCTTATTTGTTTCTTGGTTGCCTGAACAGTGTGGGGCCGAATTTAAAAGAGGTCCTTTTTTTTAAATAATTAGCATCTCAAGCCTCGTGAAGGTGGAATACGCCACTTGTTTGCTCAGTCTTATTTTTAGCCGTAGATTAAGATAGCAAAGTTTGTATGGGAACCCATTGAACTGTTGAAATATTTCTTATATTAATTTCTTTTTCTTTCTTTTTTAGTTTCATTCGTTTCATAATTTTGGGTGACGTAAAGATCGCGAGTCTAACCGTCAACAAGTGTGTGGGAACGTAACGTTTTTAAAACGCATCGGTTATCGCCAAGAGAATTTATTTCGTTATTTCAAATACAGCAGTAACTATTTGGAAAGTTATTTCACGAAACAAGATTATCAAAGTTATTAGAAGTTTACCTCGAAGTTTAGAGCAAAGGAGTAGTTAAATATTCGGAAGAAGTTCGTATTTGTCGCTCGTCAAACGAACCACTGTTAATTCCTAACCTCCCAGAGAGATTTCCGGGGTTGCTAACGTCCACATAGCACGATATAGCTTTTTTTTTTATCTGATTTCGTGAGAGCCACGGTGGAATCGCGAGGGGGGCAAATAGGGAACGGGAAAAAGTCGAGGAACAAAAGCCTTCTTTCTTTGTTGTTATCCCGTAGTGCTCGTTCTGCATTGTATTCCTTTTTATTCGTGCCGTTCTTCGCGGAATCGTAGAACCTCCGTGTATTGTTAAGGTTAAATCGACACACTCACGGAGCTTGGAATTCCGAGATCTGAAGAAATAAAGAATCCTATCCGTAAACCTCGTTTTCTATCACACCACTTAAACTTTTAATGCTGGACTGCTAGTATATTTACGAAATCAATTCTATGAATAAATACAATTAGCATGAAAAGTAGCGAAAATAACAAAAGATGTGGGTTATGGAAATTAATAGTAAATATTATTTACCATAAAAATGAATGGTAACTAAATACGAATGGAAGCATTGTTTAAATTTAGTTTATTTAAACGTATGCAATATACAATGTTCTTGATTCTGTGTAAAATACACAAAGTACCAAACAGGACCCACAAAAGTCTTCGTACATCTGGTAGTAGAATCTATTAGTTTCGTAATTACAATATTAATATTTTGTAGGGTAATTTTGCTTACATTACAGCTCACAATCATCTATGGATGGATTTAACTAAATTAAAAGTTAATTTTGATTCATACCATGTAAAGAAATATTCGTTGTTTATTTGAAAAACAAAATTTCCTATTTGCGAATATGTGAATTCTACTTTAATAGTAGGTATAATACAAATAAAATTAAATTTACAAAAATTTTATTCTCCCCGCGAAGACTTTTGTGGAGCACTACTGTATGTGTCAATATCCCTTGCGGAAGTTGAATTCCATTCTCTCTTGGCGCCAAATATTGTGAATAGTCGTGGAATTGATGCACATTACGCGTGACACGTTAATTGATTTCTGGAAGTAGAGAATTTCTCCGTCTCTCTTTCGCGCTTTCATTCTCACGCATTCGCACAGCCTAGGAACTCTTAACCGTGGGACGCGATGTATTGATTTCCTGTACGTCTCCCATTTCAAACGTGCAAAGACAAACGATTGTCCAAGTGGATGCCACCGCGGTGGGTCATGAGACTCGCAAGGAGAAGTTAGGCAACCCGGAAATTCAGAAAGTATTTGAAACATTGCGTACAAATTACTCAACCGTCCTGCAGAGCCATTTTTTATCGGCGTCATAGCATGATTCAAAGAGATAAAATTAACCCTCTACGAAAATGCAGATTATTTTCTAAGTAAAAATTCAAACGAAACTTGCATCTTTCTTCGTATTAACAAAATTGCATAAGTAAAGATGAATACTAATAAAATAAGTAGAGCAAATTGGTTAATTGGAAAATAAGCTTCAAATTGGTTACCAAAGTTTTCTTTATTAAACAAATGTTAAACTGAATTGATTATATAAATATCCATTACACAGAAATATTTTCGAATGAAAATAGAAATCGTAGAACCTGGACTTGTAGAGAGATAATGTAAAGAACATGAGTTTTGCAATTATTATTTTTATGTAGTTACGTAGAGGTAAAGAAAACAGATACATTTGTGCTTGAATTTCTTTTTGTATCTTTCACCATACTACAATTATTCTATGAGTAAGAAAAATTCATGTTCTGCTTTTCAAGGGTTAATTTGGTACTATAGTACTGGTACGCAATGTTTCAAAATTTTCTAAATTTCCAAATTACCCGACTTTCCTCGTCAGTTTCTCAAAGGAACTTGTTACGTGCCACAGGCACACGTTAAGACACCGAAAATATCTACAATTTCCATTCCACTCGATAACAGAAGAGAGTTCAACGCCGAAAAGTTCACTATTCCTTTACATGAATCGTGAAAGCTCTACGATATTCCTATTACGCGTAACAGCATAACGATATTCTGAAAGCGAATCACTTAGAGATCGAAACGTGAAAAAAAACGTTGAACATCACACACTCTGAGTACTCTAAAGAAGTACCACTGTATTTCTCCCAGCACAACAAACGAGCATCCAGTTCGTAGACCTGCTCGAATATTTTCCAAGCGAGATCGGATACGGGTAGATTATGTGTCGTATTTGCAGCATTTACATACTCACGTGATGACGATTACGCTCTCCGTGTCGTCTGAAGAGCTTTTTTGCAACGAAAATCCAACTCTGACCTAGAGACTTGAAATTTATGGAAAGTCATGCTAATGTTTTCACATAAAGCAAAACTCGCTACGTGGAGAGAAACGAAGGAATTGAGCCTGGGAGCGAGTCTGCCGAAGTAAAATTCCTCGACAAGCGGCAAGCAGGGTTCATGGAGGGGAATGGGTACGGTTTGTGGCTCGCTCGCCAGCCAAGCCAGCCACCGTGGCACTTGGGCTTCCCCTCTCCCTCCCCTCCCTCTCCTATGGCCTTCTATCTTATTTCTTCTCCTCTCGTCGCTCCCCTCTCACCCGCTTTCACTCATGTGTGCCACACAGGGCCGAACTTAGAGCCACCAGCGCCCACGATGTAATTTTCAATTTAGGTGTCCGTAACGCAAATTAAAAGGGTATCCAGTCTTATTTTTTCAAGCTCAAAGTAATACGTATTAAACAATAAATAACATTGTTACACAACGTATAATTAAAACTTTTTTTAAAATACACAATTATCGAAGGTATTAACAAGATAGGAGCAAACGTTTTCAAACGTTTTCTGTTTCCGGAAACAAACATTGTTACAAGTACAGATTACAATTTTAAATAAACGAAGAAACGGAAGAACGTAATCCGCGAAAATATTTTATTTGTTCGAAATTGTACTGTATGTTTATAATATTATTTTTCTTGATGTCTTTGTAACAAGTTTAAATAAGAAATTGGGCATGTTAAGACCTTCAGAAATGGCGTATTTTATGTCGTATACAAGCACATTTATTCCTAAACTATTTCTCTATTATTTATGTACCTTTATATTCGATCCCATACAACTGTAGTTTAAATGGAAATATTTAATCATCATTTTGTTATTATATGTTAAATTGATCTATGTCAATCTAAACATGTATTATACAACCATATGTATAACCAAGTCCTAATGTGATGACCATTACGACGTTGTATGTATATTCGATGATTGGTATCCGTAAATTTTGCCTTATTATTGTTATTCTAACAGATTACAAGTATTACAAGTAGTTGTAAAAATTGTAGAAGAATAATAACAAGCAAAATATTACACTGCATGTAATGTCCATCACACTGAGGATTTAGAAGGTTCGTATTTTAATGTACCAAAATGACGAGTAAATATATTTGTTTAAACTAGAGTTATAGATAATTAAATGTAGAAGCACAGAATTAATTTCTACGCCTAATATATCTTCTGTATGATTTATAATGATCGTTCTAGGACGTTTTCTATTTAATGTACTTCTTGAGCTTGAAAAATTAATATTTTAGGCATAATATAGCTGAATAATAGAAATATGAATTGTCTTCGCTACCAAGATAACTATGAATTTCGTTTATATTATGTTTCTATTTTACGTCGTTTGCTCCCGTGAAATTCCGGCCCTGATGCCACAGAAAAGGACGTTCGCCGTGGTGTGCGAGACTTTTCAGGGCTTCGGTGTGTGTGCGCGCGCACATTTCGTACGAGAATGTGTGCGTAGGAGAAGAAAACAAGAGGGAGGCCGAGCAAACGGGGCTGGGATGGAAACATTTGCGGCCACAACGCACAGAGCGTGATTCTCTTTCGCGAAATGTCACGTAGAATGAACGTCCGATACCGATTAACCATCGGGAATTAATACAAATCCTCTCCGTATTCACTGCGTTTCTCTTTTCACTTTTATTTAATATCATCGTCACGCGTAAACAACGATTTCATCGTCTGGTATATAGAAAACAAAATTTCGAAATAGCACTCCACACATCACAGATAGTAATATAATACCCGTGAAAAAATATCTACTATCTGGTCGGTATCGTATTTACGAACAATAAATGTGGAATATGGAAATGATTACGGAAGTCGCGGGTAAACGGCACATCGCTGCTGCGGCAGCCATTTCGTGGGAACAATCTTCCAGAGGATGTGTATGTTGCAATATTAAAACTTATTCTCTTCCATCTCTCCATTCGGTAGCGAAACCGAGATAACTCCGGAAATTGGTTCTCGTCGACGATCATTCTAAAATAATTCTTGAGATACGGGTAAACGTCTCTCGTTAACAGACGATCCAACCTGTTCCGACACGCCGAATAAATGTTGGAAATGTTCGAGCGAAACGAAGTGCAACAAGAAAGACGAAAACCCGTTATACAAAGCTTTCCGCGCGCCCCTTTCTCGCCATCGAATCACACGGCATATGGAAGAAGGGCCACGCCCCATTCGAAACGATCCGACGTTTCACGATGCAAAAAAATGCTCGAGAGAGAATCGTGATAAGTTAGCGTCCTCTCGTGTTTTTCGTTATAAATCCACCGTTCCTTGATTTTCTAACGGTCTAGTTAAGTACTTTGCGCAGTTAATCCAAGCGAACTATAGTCCAAGGTGTGCCGCCCATATTGTCGCGCATTCTCTGGCTGGCGTTATACTGACGCCTGTGAGCGTGTAGAACAAACAACGGATTAATTGTTAAGTGCATTTTTCGTTGATGTGTTGAAAGCTGCGTGTATATGATGATCCGGGAGAGAAAAAAAACAAAGGATTTCTTCGGAAGAACGCACAAGGAAATACGTGCGACTCACGCGAGATTAGACGAACAACTCCCCGAGATACTCCGAAACCGTTGGAGTCTTTGCGCTTGCGCGTAATATTCTTCTCCTCTGTCGACCTATCCCGACGCTCGGATCCCCACTCTCTTCAGGATTTACCCTACCCTCGCCTAGTAAGCCCCGTTTCTACTACTGGCGAGCTTTCTGTACACAGGGTGTGCCAGAAACAACTCTGGCTCTTTGTTTTCTTTAATTTCGTCGAAATTCAATATCTCAGTTTTCTATAGGGTGAAAACAAGACGCGCACTTTCTTTAAGCGTACCGATTCCAAGTTGCCTCCGAGGAAAACACGACACGTAACACAGTTCCGTTTTTTAAAATAAGCCTGTCCGCGTGCCAGGGATGAGGCAAATTTTATTTAAGGAGGGAGTCTGGTCCAGCTAATGTATTTTTCTAATGCATATAATTTTCAGCTATAATTAATTTTTGTTATTGTAACTTTTTTTTTTACATATAAAAGAACGTTCAAAGAAGAAAATTTGACAGTGTAGATTTAATTTGAATATATACATTGTATATAGATATAGTAGTCGCAAGGAAAGGATTCGGTCAAAATGATGGGACGCATAGCTCATCGAATTTTTATTCGATTCACTTGATTCAACGCTTAAATTGAAGGTACCTAAGTTTATATGGTAACGAACCTCGGCTCTTAATGAATTATTATTATAACATAAAGTTATTGCAAAAGAACGGTCAATTTTGCAATTAACAATTTTTTTTTGCAAATTGACGTTCATACGCATTGTACGTACGTACTAAAGAAAACAATTTTCTGATTTTATCTATCAGATGTTTACCAGTGGAACCAGGGCTCCACGTATCCCACTGTTTTGACCGAATCCTTTCCTTGCGACTACTATATCTATCGTATGTACACATTCAAATTAAATCTACACTGTCAAGTTTTCTTCTTCGAACGTCCCTTTATATGTAAAAAAAGTGTCAATAACAAAAATTAATTATATCTGGGAATTATATGCATTAAAAAAATACATTAGCTGGACCAAACTCCCCCATTAAGTAATCAACTGCGAATGAAGCTTACGTCGAACAATTCATTCGTAGTCGATTATTCGATTAAAGAATTCAATTTTTATTTGTTCATTGTAACATGTTTCATTCTGTAATTGAAACTGTAATATCCATTTTATGAGAAACGAATATGTTCCTGATACTTTTCTTCGAATGAATATTTTCATAAATATACTAATTAAGGTACTTGTTATCTAATGTTTAAGCACGAACGGAGTTCGAATATAAAGTATGACAAATTAGGACTGAGATAACATCTTTCATAATTAGGTATTATCCACGTTTCCATTATTATTTATGTTTACGTTATTTTGATAGTAATGATCATTTTTTTATTTCGATCCATCTCTGAAGCAGTTTTTTTTTATGATTGCTAGTACTTTATATAGTATTTCTTCAGTTCGCTCTTCCTATCTTTCATCGCCTTTCTTTGAGATTTAATTTCCTGTGCCGGTGTCAGGTACCGTGAGAGCTTTCTAGAGACAGAGGATTACGTCTCTGTGCTCGCATCTTTCCTTCTAAGAAATCTTAAACGACTCTAGCGGGAATCCGCTTTGCGCTGCTGTCACAACTACTGTGTAGTGTTGTATTGTAGAAATTACTGCTTATGTACGGGAAAGCATTCGTTATTGAACTCAACGTGATGTTTGTATGATACAAAGCAAATTATTAGGTTAACAAATAATTTTCTTTTATGACACTTGAATTGCAAATTGTATAAAAATGATGTACAAGAAGTTTCGTTTAAATCGGAATGGTTAAATATCTCATGATGAGATGAAGCTATCAAAAAAATGTTTCTACAAAAGTTATTCGATTCGAATGAACAAATGGTAACTAACTTCGTTGTAAGTAAAATAACAGGGCAGATTTGAAAAACAAATTAATTTTTTTAAATTGAATCTTATATATTATATATTTATTGGAATATAAAGGAGGGTGTTAAGAAATGCTCATTTTTGGAATGGTCTGGAAATGAAAAATTCACGGAGGATCTTTTAGAGTGTCTTCCAAGGAACAAAAAATGTCGGTATCACTTTCCCGAGAAACGATGGGAAAGTTGTCAAAAATACGTTCAAAGTATGAATGTGATGATAACGGAACTTGCGTATATTTTACATTTCGTCGTCGTCTTCTTCGGATATCGAACCGTCTTCGAAATAAGTAATAAGGAACTCAGCAGGTAGATGAATTGAAGCTTGAAATCGAGTAAATCCAAAGTACAAGTATAATCATGGCTACATGGGAACAGCAACCAACAACGCGTACTCCGACTTTGCACCCACATGAGTGTGCAGGTATGACTTCCAGTGCGGTTTTACTTTTATCAATTAGTACATATACAAAGTATTTTAAACTATTTGAATGTCGTGAATGCAGTTTCGTTTGAAATAAAATGGCGTTAATTGGTTCCACATCAATCTGTTATTTTTTTAAATCAATATTGTACGATAGTACTGCGACTTGAAATCCAAAATCTCCGCTGTCATTTATATGGCCGGCGTAATAACCAGATGCTTGCTTCGTTTGGTATGTTCCACATGCGTATGAGCATAGATCACTGTAAGTTAATCTGGGGAAAAACTCCAATTCTGTAACTTCCATACGTTGGAATTGTGCTCGCTTTATATTCATATTTTCCGCTTGAATTACTTGTGATAAATGATTAACTTTGTTCGAATATTGGAAAATTGTATTTGTAATTAAATTATCAAGGGCAGATGTAGATGGTGATGTACATGTTGCATTTAAAATGGCACAAGCTATTTTGAAGTCGTGGAATAAAGTAGGTAACGTTGTGTTTTGGATGGTTCCATAAAAATACTTAAAACGATTTTTCATGCATCCATTAATTACTTCTACGGTGAACGATTTTTCGTAATGAGTGACTGATTCGCTTGTTCAACTGTTAGTGGTTTCCGCGGTGCATCTGTCGAAGTAATCGCAAGACGTATAAAAAGTCGTTAAATATTTCGAGGACAGTTCGATATCCGAAGAAGAAGACGACGAAATGTAAAATATACGTAAGGTCCGTTATCATCGCATTCATACTTTGAACGTATTTTTGACAACTTTTCCATCGTTTTTTAGGAAAGTGATTCGGACATTTTTTGTTCCTTGGGAGATACTCTAAAAGATCCTGCATGACTTTTTCATTTCCAAGCGATGCCAAAAATGAGCAGTTCTTAACACCCTCCTTAATAACTCGTAAATCAAGGTTCAGTGCCTACAATATAACGCCCAGCCCTTTAAATTGAACTCTCTGCGGTTCTATGTCGAGCGAGACTCAACGAGAATGTTTCGAAAATAGAAAATTTGAATAGGAGAGGCTTAATAACGTTACCAGAATCGCGTGGATTGATTTTTTTGTTTGTTTAACGATTTATAGTAGTCTTGCGATAAACCGAAAATTTTGAATGTTTTAGGTATGGACGCGTGCAGAGCGTCAAGCTGCTGCCGCGGGGCGAAGAGTGCCCCGTGGATGGAGGTTCCGGTGGTTCCCTCGGAGAAGGCAACGAGGGTGGTTCCGGTTCCAGTTCTGGGAACGGTAGCAGTGGCGGGGGTAGCAGTTCCTCGAACAGCACCGGGGGTGCCTCCGCGACGGTGGCGTTCATGGATATCAAGTCCGCAGCGAAGGCCCACGCGACTGAGCATACCTTGGACGAACGAGCCCTTACCACACAATACTACGAGCCACAACATCTTCAACACAGGTTTCCCTCGCACGGGTAAGTTCATTTGTATCAGACAGTGACGGGTTAACCCTAGACTTCGAATAAATCTGAAGTCTCATTTCCTCTTTTGAACATTTTCCAAAGAAGGAAACGAGACAAACATGTCAGCAAACTTTAGATTTAGTCGAAGCCTAGGGTTTTGGCCGTCACTGGTATCAGATTGCACCAGAATTCCTAAAGCCTTCGTGGGTCAGGATCTTAGATTGGGCCAGTGGTTTTTAATACTATGTCGACGGAGATTTCTCATTAGATTTCTATTAGCGAAGTAATGCTTCAATGAATGAAGTTGATTTACTAAAATTAATTAGTAGGCTCAAATGAAAATGAAGTTGGATATATGCTTGTCTTTATATTAGGTGAACCGAAAAGTAATGTCCTTTCTGTGAATCTCAATACTTCTTTATCATTCATCGACTCATTGATTTTTAACCATTTAGTATTGAATATTTGCACACTAGTTTAGAATATTTGCACACTAAATGGCAAAAGGTTGTTGATAACGAGGATAATTACATAATCGATTAAAAATAGAAATGTATTATGAATGTATTTGTCTGAATTTAATGTAAAAGAAATGACATTACTTTTCGGTACACCTAAATATGTGGATATGTCAGCATATGTGGTCGGCGAAAAATATAAACTGGTTCTGGAAAACCTTGTGAAAATAGGAATGGGTCAAAATGACTGTGCTTCGTAAACCTAATGTTAACCTTCTTATATTCGTGGCATAGTTCAAAAAAAGATTTTTAGCGTTTTCGGACTTGCTGCAGAATATATGAGGAAAAAGCTTGGTAGAGGTCTTCATTCGAATTTTAAATAATTACAAGTAGATTGCGGACGTTTATGTATTTATGGGAAACGAATATATGGGGAATTCCATGACAATCTGCACAAATGCAAAAATATGTAAAATATCAATAATGATATAAATGTATACCGTTTCCAACGAAAAACATACTTTAATGTGTGTTTCAATTCATTTTCTGTATCTGTGAAAATATGAATTATACTTGCACAAACGTCTGCAGTCTAATTACAAGGTAATCGTTCTGATTATTCGAGTATTTTTTTTGTCGATTGTGACTCGCAATGGTAATAGAACATTCTGAGTAGTATCTGTTGAATAATAGTTCATTTTATATTTAAATTTATATTTTATATTTAAATTTATAAAGAACAAGCTACCAATATTCAATTACTATTGGTGTCCCAGTCGCTGTCATATAAATGCAATGAAAAACATGATCCCAGCTTCGTAATATTCATTCATAAAATTTAAATAAAATCATTTATAGCTTTTCGAGAACTCAGTAGAGTCGCTATGTGGTTTTATCACACTGACATACCTAAAATAATTAGTAGACTACTTCTAATACTAATAGATTCAGAGTACAGTTGACTGAAATTAAAAAAATAGAATGCAATTCATCGAACTGTTACTAATCATATTCATGAAACAAAGTGTAACTCTCATGACTAGGCTACCGTCGAAATTAAATAAACTTACCTTGATAAAAGCAGAATTCTTATACATACAGTGGGTGTAGAATGTATTCGTACACCGATCAATTTCCCAAAAAACTTTTCTGCGAAATTGTAGTTTATTAACTTCTTCTATTATAATCAATGATATTTTACATATTCTCGGAAGTTTCTAAAATAGATATAGGTCTAAACAACATTTACTAGTTAATATAATTTGTGAAATTGACACAAAAAATGCGAAAAGTGGGTAAAAGTATAGAAGCAATAAGTATTTGTACGATTCTTATGACGAACCATTTATAGTACAGTTTGTAACGTGAACACATTAGTTTATTGCTCCGTGCGAATTAGTAAACATCAAATTTCGAGGAAAGTACTTTTAAGCAGTTGTGCGTATACTTATTGCTTCAACATTTTTATCAATTAATTGTTTTTTTCTTGTTGATTTCGCAACTTACATAAATACCTTTTTTTTTTGTAATCTATCTATTCTAGAAATATCCGGGAATATGTAGAATGTCATTGTTTATCAAAAATAAGTTAATAAATAACAAATTCACACAGTTTTCTTGGAAATTGATCGGTGTACGAATACTTTCTACACCCACTGTATTTCTCACTGCAGATGAGAATGTGGCCGAGAATGGACTAATTTGAAAATATACACGAATAGTATTAATCCCTTGACCTACACCGATTGCTCGGACCATAGTGAACAGGAAGGTAGGAAATCCGAACGAAGCACCACGAGTCAGACTCGTGTTTATGGTTTATGGACCAAATTCCTTACCACGAGTCGCACTCGTGATTGTAGGCCAAAGGGTTAACATTCTGTATCCTCGAATGATTGATACGAGGATCAAACTTTTTACTCAAGGTCGCGGAGGGATTATTCCCACTGTTACTATGATCGATAGCTTACATCCCCGTCATTAGCCAGTGGCTGTCGTCATATTTGGCGCAGGAGTAAAAGCGTGTATGAACAACAGAGTGAAAAGGTTATGAGGTCAAAATCAATTGGTCGTTCAAGGTCACTGATTCCCCCCCCCATACCAGTTGGCTACCCCAGTGCTCTATCTCTCGTCTCTTCGTGCAAACATCCAGGCACACGCTCTCTGTCTTTCAGAGACAGAGCAGCTGGGATAAAAGTGAGAGCACTTTCTGAAATTATTCTAAGGAATCTAGTAAATTTAAAAAAAAAAAATATATACATGTCGAATTGAGTAACTTCCTTCTTTTCGAAGTCGGTTAATTAAATTATACTTGAAAATTATACGCTACTAACGGGCTGTATCGCGAATTCTCAGAGGAAGGATAGATAGGGAAATAGGATCATGTTTCTCAAAGTCATTTTTATAAAAAAAAAAAAATGCTTGGAGAAATATTTGTTATTATCGATTGCAAGACAAAAATAACGTTGTATCATTCAACACGCTACAAACGAGGTTCATCGAGGTTTCACATAGTTTTGTCAACATATTTTTGTACTTATAGTATATCCATCACTTTTAACACACTGTTATTGTTAACAATGACGAAATCCAATATATGATACATACTTTTATACGAAATAGGTGTAAGTAGATCATTTATTAAACATTTAGATCCATTTTTTGGGGGTTCTCTTCAGTATACAATATCTATTTATCTGTAATTATACGTATAGATTAGAGATCACGGTTTTGAACGAATATTAAAATACACGGGTACACGGAACACGTGTACCGTGTATTAAGGGATTACGAAGACGGATATTTTTTATACACAGGTACCAGGGTATAGAAATACGTTGACACCCGGATATCTATGTAAACACACGGGTACCCGGGTATCAAAATACACGGATATCCAGGTACGTACACGTGCATTGAAATATACGGATACGCATACATCGAATTATTCGGGTACAGTATCCAATTATTCTTATATACAAACTTTTATGTAACAAAAGCTTTTATTCTAAAATAATGATCCTTATTAATTTTGAACAAATTGATAAGCAGTAAAACAAATAAATAAAATAAAAAATATAAACATAAGAAGAATAAATATAACAGAATAAATTTTTCAGTGTAATTTGTAATACTTTATTTATTAGTTAAAATAACTGTTCAAGTCAATGTGCGTACGTACCCGTGTATTAAAAATACACGGATTAAAACACGGATCCATTAATTACGCGTGTACCCGGGTATTTCGATACACGTGAAGTAGGGATCTCTAGCTATAGATTAACTGAATTCTTTTGTAGCGAAAAGGATCCGAACACTTGCATTAAATTGATTTCTGTTTAAAGATTCCAATTTTTGTAATTTTTTATTTCGTTCGTAGCGAGATAATATCTCCTGAAAGTCTGCTAATTTTCGCAGTGTTATCTTTGTTACAAACGTTAACGTGGTTCAAAGTCAAGGCAATAGGATATTTTAGTCACGGAAACGATGCGCATGTGAAGGACAATTTTCACGACGAGTCACGTCGTGAGAATTAATTAAATTACTCGTCACAGGAAGCAGGTAAAACGACATCGATGTAATGTTGTTATCGATGACCGGCCTTATTATTTCTTTCCATACAAGATTCCCTATTTATTATCTCTTTCCCTAAATATAATTCACGTACGATCCGCATCTTCCAATCATCTTCTGGTACGCGTTTAGCGTTGGATTTATGCACTGTTGCGTCATGGATTTATCAATACGAGCAATCGCCTTTTATATAATTACAACACTGTTTTACGTCATGCAGCAAAATGTAAGGCTTACGAGAATAATCTCTGTTATATCACAAGGAGTAGGGGCGGAGGAATTTGTAATCTATAGGACGCTATAGGACTTTTACGATAAACGATAGTTTTCTAGTAGACTAGATAGAAATTAGATATACAATTATGATGTCAGTTTTTGTTGAGTATTTTTGTAATCTTTATTATGCCAAAAAATAAATAGTTCAATTCTTATATGAAAGTGCAGTTGCACTTTGCGGATGCATTGCTTCGATGAAAGACCAGAAGTGTTATTGGAAGGAAAACCTTGTAGTAGCATTAAACTATTTCATCAACTTTTTTCCATAACTAATTTTTATTATCTACAATGAATCAAGAAGTACAACGCTTCTTCGCATAAATACCAATTTAATTCTGTTTGAATAAACGGAATGACGAAATTGATATGCGTTTGTTTTTTACTCGTTATCTGTTATTCGAATGAAAGTTTGCTCATCTGTGGTTGTCACGAGCCACGTAGTCTTGACACGGAATCGTATTCGTAGAAATACATATGCAGACAGATAATCGATTAAACGATGACTCGTTATCGTAACGTTGTTCAGACACAGTATAAAGGTCCATTTTCACGTGACAAAAATCCGCGACTTTGGCGATGACAACACGGTCGATAAACAGATAGTTGTGCTATGCCGTTTGTTAGCAATTAGGTATGACGTAAATTTGTGAGATTTTAGCGGTTCCGAATGTTTTGAAAGAAATTATTTATGTAGAAAATAGTACAATAAAATAAATTTGCGACATTGGAAGCAAAAAGAGACTCTAACACGTTGCCCGCTGGTTTCACGTTATTACAGTGGGTGTAGAAAGTTATTCGTACACCGATCAATTTCCAAAAAACCTATGTAAAATTGTAATTTATTAACTTATTTTTTATAAACAATGATATAATCAATACTATACAATAATCAATAAATTTTATAAACAATGATGTAAGTTGCGAAATTAACAAAACAAAAAAACAATTAATCGATAGAAATATTGAAGCAATAAGTATTCGCACGACTGTTTAATTTTTAAAACTTTGTTAAAAAAAAAAAAGAAATTTACATTAATTTATAAGTATATAATACTTTCTTCGTGGGATTTCCTTTTGATTTTATAATTATTGTAACTCTTCTAAGCATTAAATTAACTAAATCATTAGTTATTCGAAGTGGGATCTTCTTCCATTTCTCTATTAGAGCCATTGTTAAAATTATTAGGTTGTCCCAAAAGTTTCTTTCGTGAGTTGCATTCAATTATTTTCTGTGGAAGTGTTTATATAAATAGACAATCTAATTCCTTAGACATTGATGCTGTAACAGTAACGAAGCGAAATGAATCGTACACAATTCAGTAATAGAACATGAAACATAAAATATTGTGTATATATTAATTATTAATAAAACGAAAGAAACATTTTGGGACAACCTAATATTTTCCTGGAAATTTGATGTTTTCTAATTCGTACAGAGCAATAAACTAATGTGTTTACGTTACAAACTCTACTGTAAATGGTTCGTCATAAGAATCGTACAAATACTTATTGCTTCTATACTTTTACCCACTTTTCACAAAAATTTTTGTTGATTTCACAAGTCACATTAACTAGTAAATGTTGTTTGGACTATATCTATTTTAGAAACTTCCGAGAATATGTAAAATATCATTGATTATAAAAAAGAACAGAATTTAAGAAACCACAATTTCACACAAAATATTTTTGGGAAATTGGTCGGTGTACGAATACATTCTACACCCACTGTATGAGATTTTTAATCTATAATATATGCACGCTTTTCTATCAAACAAAATACGTTTTAAACTTTGATGTAGGTGCTTGAAAAAGTTCCACACATGGTCAACTATTTGAAATGTTACTGTTATTTGGTGAGAATCGTAATGTGTTAGGTGTAGAAATTAATTCTGCGCCTTTACATGTAATTATGATTCCAGGTTAATAAAGGTATTTACTGACCATCTTATTACGTTAAAGTACCGTTTACAGCCTTCGTCGTAATGAAACATACGTATTGGTTTTGATATTTTGTTTTTACAACTGCGTGTTAGTTGTATGTTGTATGGTTTCCCTTTATAAATAAGTGGCAAGTTTATTAAGGCACAGAAATTATTTCTACCCCTTATACATATAAGGAATGTAGTATTATACAATCATATAAGTAATGAAAAAAATTAAAAAATAAAAATTGCATTTTCTGCTTTATCGATAAATTAAGTATTTTCTTGCGAATATTATACAATAATATAAGTAATGAAAAAAATTAAAAAATAAAAATTGCATTTTCTGCTTTATCGATAAATTAAATATTTTCTTGCGAATATTATACAATAATATAAGTAATGAAAAAAATTAAAAAATAAAAATTGCATTTTCTGCTTTATCGATAAATTAAATATTTTCTTGCGAATAGACCCGTTTACAGTGTTTTTAATTCTAAAAGATATCGTGATTGTAAGTAATGGTAATTTTAATATAAAAGCAAACGTGCGCATGTGTGTCAATGTCCCTTAGGAGGTTAACGTTGAGAACATCCGTATCCTCTGCCGTGTGCCACTGTTCGAACGTCGAAAACGTTTCTGCCACGCATTCATTTTGCCAGGTCACGTGATACATGCTACACGTATGTCGGCTGTTCACTGCCCTGGCTATTCCCGTCTCCGTACGCGTTGGTCCGAATCACCTTACCGTGCAGTTAAGATGTTCGAATCTTTCAAAAAGAGGAATCTAAGTAAAGTTGAATCCCAGTGACCATAATCGATTTCCAAACAAGATCGAGTCCTATCGAATCCCATGAAATTTATTTCTGAAAAAACGATCCAAAGAATCGTTTTCTTAATTATAAATTATGTACGTCCCACGCAAGCTTTGGAATCTTTAGGTTAATATTAATATTACCTGTTTTTCAAAATAATTCTGTTACTTGATCGAACGTTCCTTGCAATAGGTAAATGTTTGATAATTACCGGACTGTGAATTTTACATGCTTGCGGCATTTTTGACTACATAAAACCGTGTATGTATGTATCTTTACAAAATGATAGATTAATATTATTACATGGCTTTATAAAATATGTTTGTACGCATTTTGTTTGCCTTCCATATTAGCGTGTTCTATAAGTGCATACAATTCGTAGTCTAGTCATGATATTAAGGAGAGATAAATAATCCTATGTATTTTCCAATACTTTGAAGATGTTCAGTTAAGAAAACGTGGAAAATAACGAAAACAACAAAATTCACGTAAACTTTGAAGACAATGATAGATAACGAAATTATTTTTATTACTATTGGGCGTTTTTGTTGCTTACATTTAAAGACTCATACAGTGGGTGTAGAAAGTTATTCGTACACCGATCAATTTCCAAAAACACTATGTAAAATTGTAATTTATTAACTTATTTTTTATAAACAATGTCATTCTACATATTCTCGGAAATCTCTAGAATAGATAGAGTACAAAAAAAATAGTTATTTATGTAAGTTGCGAAATTAACAAGAAAAAAACAATTAATCGATAGAAATATTGAAGCAATAAGTATTCGCACGACTGTTTAATTTTTAAAACTTTGTTAAAAAAAAAAAGAAATTTATATTGATTTATAAGTATATAATATTTCTTTTTGATTTTATAATTTATAAGTACATAATATTCACATCGTGCATTAATATAAATAAGGACATTCATTTATAAGTATATAATAGTTCCTTTTGATTTTATAATTATTGCAACTCTTCTAAGCATTAAATTAACTAAATTATTACTCTATTACATAAACTCTATTACAGCCTTTTTTAAAAGTACTTTACTGGAAATTTGATGTTTTCTAATTCGTACGGAGTAATAAACTAATGTGTTTACGTCATAAACTCTACAGTAATTGGTTCGTCATAAATAGACTGCGGATCTTTATGCATTTATAGGAAATTTGAACGTGCAAGAACCTACAAAATGCAAACAATATGCTAAAATATAAAAAAGATTGAAAGTAAAGTTCATGTTATAATATTTGCAGAATAAAATATATTCTTATTTAGGTTCGGTTTTTGTAGGCACGTTCGTAAAGATTTTATTTTGCATAAAGATCCGCAATCTAGTCATAGGAATCGTACAAATACTTATTGCTTCTATACTTTTACTCACTTTTCGCATTTTTTTTGTTAATTTCACAAATTATATTAACTAGTAAATGTTGTTTGGATTATATCTATCTTAGAGACTTCCGAGAATATGTAAAATATCATTGATTATAAAAACAGAAGTTAAGAAGCTACAATTTCACACAAAAGTTTTTTTGGGAAACTGATCGGTGTTCGAATACATTCTACACCCACTGTATATATCAATTTATTTAGACAAATGCATCAGAGACCAGGTGCAACAAGAAATAACATTGAAACCTAACCTCGGTTACAATGACCACCTATCAAGAGAAGCATCTTGGCTATAAAAAAAGTCAGGATCAATTGTACAAGAATTGATTGGAAATATCGATAGTCGCTTCGAGAAAATTGATTTTTTTTTTTTTTAAATTGATTTAGAATCGAACATCTTTGTGGGATTTTAAGGAAACTTATGTTTTTCCTGTTGTTATTCAAGGAAGGTCATGTTCGCCCAACTTTACTGTCACTGCCTTTTTTTTTAAGAATTCAAAGATGGGTCGAGACTCAAATAATACAAATGGCAGTATTCCGTCAATACTCGTCACGTACTTTATCCGCACAGTAACGTCGCGTTCCACGAAAAATCAGGTGACCGTGACGACGTGGTCATTCGCAATGTTGCCATGCTGTACTCTTACGCGCACGCGCAGTATCACATCAGCAGCTATGAACCACGACGGAGGAGGAACGAGGTTGCCGTAACTGCAGTAACGTACTTAACCTCCTCAGGTTTACTATAGTAATTGTACGTGGACTTTACGATTATTGTTTAATGTTAAATAATTAATTTCGTTAAGTAGTAAATGTCGCGTACTCTCAATCTATCGCTGTTCAAACGTCTCGTAATAAATAGTGATATCTCTCAAAAGATATATTACACCGTAACTTGATACATATTAATGCATCCCAATAAAACGTAATGGAAACGTTACAGCTGAGAGTATTTTTTTAATTATACTTTTTTTTCTTCTTCAATTTTGTGATATCAATTATATATTCAATTAAATCAGTTAATATTCAATTCAATTCAATTTTGTGATATCAAAGCAATAATTCATGATCTTAAATGTGGTAGGTTACAGTTAGATGAACTTTCACGTTAGAATTGAGTCAATAAATGTTAACGTACGTACATTAGCAATAATTATCATTTTAATTGTTAAAATTCACTTAGAAGCTATAAGGTACAAAAAAAAAAACAACATACTTCACTTAATTTCTTTTGTCACTCGTCACTTTATCGAAGTGATCGTGCAGGCAGAAAATATTTAGGATCAATTCTGACTCTGACTTCAAGAATGTTTAGACAGATAATTTTATTATCGTTACTTATTTACAGTTAGTATATCGCTATAATCAGTGATGGGCAAAACCCTAGGCTTCGAATAAATCTGAAGTTCGCCGATATGTTTGTCTCGTTTCCTCTTTTCAACATTTTCCAGAGAAAGAAACGAGACAAACATATCGGCGAACTTCAGATTTATTCGAAACCTAGGGTTTTGCCCATCACTGACTATAATATTAGTATAATCAACACCTTGTCCTACGATTAATTGTGGAACCGTGGGTGCCACAGTCAGGTATAAAGTCTCTTGTCCACGTTCACACGACCCGTCTCACTCGTGCTTTTCACGATTGATTCAAATTCCTTATCACGTGTCTCACACGTTGTTACAGGCTAAAGGGTTAAAATACGTATTAGTATAATCCTTAGAAAATTAACAAAGCATAAAGGTTTCTTTTTTTTTTTTTTTTACCACTGATTAATTTCTGTAGCGAACAGGTTGAGGAAATAATTTTACTTAAACGATAACATAAATTTAGTAACAGGTGACACAGAGTGACGAATTTAAAATGAAAATCGTAGTTCTATTTTACCCGCCCGTTGTCGACGAGTATACGCAAACACATTAATACGACCCTGAAAATATCTTATCGGCCGCCATGCCAACTAATGTTTTATGGCAAACTTAAACACGAGATTCTAGGAAACTGTGTACGTCGCCCGTCATAACAAAGGCACAATATTGTACTTCCCCAAGGGTAAACATAGACACGCATGCAACCAACAGACAGAAACGTAAACGATGCAGTTTCCGTCCACACTTCGCGTTCCACGTCTCCGGTTAACCTCTTGAGAAATATCGACGCACATGTGTACGTTCTCGCTTTTCTGTCAAAATTGCTGTGCTTGTGCGTATTCGAATCAAAGAAAATAGAATCCATCTAAAATTCGTTCCTCAAGCAAAGAGATTATAATAGTAATATAATATACATATAACAAATATAATATTATATAATGTAATAATTAGACTGCGGATCTTTATGCAAAATAAAATCTTGGCGAACGTGCCTAAAAAAATTGAACCTAAATAGGAATTTATTTTATTCTGCAAATATTGTAACATGAACTTTACTTTCAATCTTTTTTTATTCTTGCATATTGTTTGCATTTTGTAGGTTCTTGCACATTCAGATTTCCTATAAATGCATAAAGATCCGCAGTCTAGTAATAATATTTATATGTTGCTATGTATTATTATTATATTATATTATATTATATTATACTATAACTATAACATATAATTATATGTACACTATACTATGTAACTGTTCGTTTCGTACCAAATGGTAACGGTTTGGTATTACGAATGAAAACTGCTACGCTTGCATTCTTGAAGGTCCGTTATCTATGATAAGCGCCACGTATAATCGATATCGATGAAATTATCGCGTTCGATAGAGAAGTTAATATCAAATATTTCTAACGTCAGTATACAAGGTGGGGCAATATTTTATTTATTTATCTTTATCCGAACCCATTACTGCGCATATATACACTTATCGCATACATACAAGATGAACATATAAAATAATAGGTTGACAAGTGTCCAAAGGAGCCGCGCTTTAGCCGATAAACTCCCTTTTCTAACCCAACTTCAAAAACTTATAAAGAATAAATGTATTTTTAATATTTTCCTTGCCATAAATCTTTCCACCGCCCTCTGTATAAAAATTATGTTCGGAGATTTGTGAAGGTTTTCACACTGTACAACTTTCGTTTAACTAATTTTGTTCCATCTGTTACCAAATTCGAGTTACTAAAATTTGAAAAAAATCATAACTCTCGATTGCGTAAACGGATTTTAGACATCGGAAACGGGAAACTGCGCGTCTTTGGGTATAGAACTTATAAAAAATATAAATTTTTTTAAAAATGAAAGAAAGATTTCCTATAAAGATCGCTTATAAAAATTATTGTTCACCTCCTCGGTCAAAATGAAGCATATTTCGTTAATATCCAGGATCGTTAATAACATGTAGAAGCAACTTTTAGTATTTATGGGAAAAAAAATTCCTGAATTGAATTATAGAATTAATATACGTATATGTTTAATATTGGATGCATGGAAAATTGATTTGTTAACTTTTCGGTCGAGTAAACGTCGCGAGTAAATTAATAAGTATAGTGTGTTTTTTTTTCTCGTTGTTTACTATTCGAATAAAATTTGACTTATCTTTTATTGGTAACCCTATCTTTGTGAAACGAAACCGACATTGGACCCTTCTACGTTGATCTGACTTGTTTACGTGTTTCTAAGTGTATTACTATCTTGGACGCGTAAGACCGAATGATAATTAAACGATTGTTACTGACTTACCTTATCTTTTTACTTCGTGAACATGTATTGTTGAAATGATTTCCGTACAAGCTGTAAACTGACTACCTACCGTTACTTTTGTACCAAATGAATATCATTTACAACTTTCACGGAATTAGGATCTTTATGGGACCGTTTTATATAAGAAATAGTTGCAACTGTATTGATACAAGTACTTGCTGGAAAAATAATGTTGCGTTCTTTTTTTTAATTCTTATCACTTTTTGCGTAATCTTACTCGATAAAAGTAATACCGATGAGACACTTATTGCATTACATCTCGGTGAAGTGACGGAATTTTATATATGAAGTATCTATCGATCGATAAGGGGCCTTATCAGAACTACTTGAATTGTTTTATTGTAGGTATTGCAATAAAAAATATCTTATTTTTAACCTATTTTTGATACACATGAAACAAGTCGAAAAAAGTGCCTTTGATTTATATGGTGGAAAAATTACAATTTACGAATGCAGAGGGGCGTTGAGTTAAATCCAAGAATATTTCATGAATATGCGTAAATTTATTGCGAACAACATTTGATGATAAAATATATTATACGATTATATTAAATAAATTACACATTATAAAGAATTATAATAGTGGTATTAATATATTAATAATAATTATGTAGTATTGACATACACATGCAAGTGCTACATAATCATTTTTAATATACAATAGATGTATATTATCTGCTTATATTAGTTAACATATATCGTTGTAATAAAACCTGGATATTAAATATTAAGACTATAGAATTCATTATAATAGTGTGTGAAAGCATTATTGCTTTATTAATACAAAGTTCTCAACCTTTAATTTAGTACTAATTTTCCAGACGCCGTTACATATTACAATTCAAATTCCATTAAGTTTCATCACGTCGTATAATATTCGTATCGGCGCATTTCGTAAGAAATCTTACGAAATTCATTTAGGTTATGTTATACAAGGTGAACTGCCTTGTTTATCTGTATGCAATTTTTTTTTTTTTCATTTCCATTTATCGGCACGATCAAAGGATTACGATATGTCGATATTGCCACATGCTACCTCACAACAATCGGATTAATAATTTGTGTAAAAAATTATTGATTACGTAAACTGAAATCACGTAAAGTGTTGAGTAAAAATAGAAACAATTTTATTTCCATTCCAACGAAGATTAATCTAATATTTTTATTCAATAAAAATCCTTCTGGCGTATAAGAAACCATATATTCCTGAATCTCTATAATTCGTAACCCATTTTTATGTAATTATTTGTTTACATTATATCATAATATTTACGTAATAATTTACGTAATTCTTTTTTTAAATTAATATATGGATAATATATTAATAGGTGGCGTTTCTAATTCCATATTTAGATAAAAGGGGATTTCAATGCTTTTTCTCAAATATTGACTAATTGTAAGTAAAAGGAATGGCCTAGAATGGCAAGAAAAGAAAATTAAATTTTTTAGGAGTGTTTAAAAAAAAAATATCAAATTTAGCGCTTTGCATTAAAAACATATTTTAAACAATAATATCCATCCAATTTTGTTTACTTCATATTCGAGATATTCAAATAAAGTAAGGTAATCAAATAAATTAATTTTGGAGTTATCACGTAAAGTTATCGTTGCCACGGATTGAAAAAATATTGTTTAAAAGAAAAACGGCATATCTCGAAACTTTCTGTTTGAAATAAATTGAAAAAATTACTAAAAGTACCTTGAAACATACCTAAAATATTTTCAAAGTTATGAAAACATTACATAAATTCCTTTCTGTAAAAAAATTTATGCCAAGAAACATTTAATACTTGGACTCCTATCGTGGTTTCCCCCCTTAATTCCGGCCACGTGTTCGGGGTATGGCACCACTGTGCAACGAAACGAAAGGTGTGTCATACAAAGGCGATTCCGGTCAGGACAAAGAAGCGATTCCAATATATATATATATATATATATATATATATATATATATATATATATATAAAAAAAAGAGGCCGACGCGTCTGGTTTAACGGAAAATTTCTCCGCGTTGCGTGCGTAAAAGTCGACGCTCGCATGGCAACCGTCCCGGTTTTTCTCTCGCAGGCAAACAAGATCGTTTGAGAAACGCGAAACGGCCACGCGTACTCCAGCCTTTAAAGAAATTCAGGTCGAAGTTTCTCGCGAAGGTGAGAGATAAGCACGGTGACCGTATGCCAGTGGTGCGCAAATTCAAAGTAATTTTAGCAAATTTACGGGGTACAGCGTCCCTTAGAGGCTGTAGCTATGTTTAATCGCAGCTACAGTACGAATTTAGCAATCCCAAGGTACCCGATCTATAGTGGGCCCAATGGGTCCCAAGAAACTATTGGTTTACCTAATAGGAGAATTACAGAGAGAGGTATGTAAGTAGATTCAAATGCAAACGAGTGCAAAGCGAGTATTAACCCTTTGACTGCGAAAAATTGGACCCAGAGAAATTTTTAGATTGGTCGTCAGGTTTTAAAAAATATTACCTCATAGAGAATGACACGTGCACTAAGAAACGTTCTTTCATATAGTCAATGTCTTATTAGCAGACAATTTTTCGTTTGTTCCCCAAAAATTCACAAATATGCGTACAATATAATATTTTTACGAATTGTCCTACGTAAGCTTCTTCTTCTTCTTCTTCTTCTTCTTCTTCTTCTTCTTCTTCTTCTTCTTCTTCTTCTTCT